>NW_016107690.1:2117326-2144703 GCF_001604975.1 Cebus imitator | reverse complement strand
TTTTAGTAGAGATGGGGTTTCACCATGTTGACCAGGATGGTCTCGATCTCTTGGCCTCGTGATCCACCCGCCTCGGCCTCCCAAAGTGCTGGGATTACAGGCTTGAGCCACCGCGCCCGGCCCTAAGGGACCCTTTTGGACAGGGACGACCCCTCTGGGGAAGTAGCTGGCCCCTCCTGCGCCCCCTGCCAGCCTCATGTGTGGCGTGCTCTGTCGGGTCCCTGTCCTTGAGGAGTGTCTGCCCGGGAGGTGCCTGTGTTGCTGGGTGCTGGCCAGGTGCAGCCACGATCTAAGTTGCTTCTAGATCTCCTCCCCTCCTTTCCCGTTCCACTCAGCTGGGCCTGCGGCCGTTCTTCTGAGGCTAGAGGCCAGGTGCTGTTCCATGGTGCACCTCCCTGGCCCGGCGGTTGAGGCGGCCTCTGTGGGCTACTGTGGTCTGACTCAGTGTGGGAGGAGAGGGAGGACGTGTGCAGCTCAGGGTTCTGTCCCCTGGCTCGCCCTTGGTGGGTGAGGCGGGCGTGGAGGGGCTGCGGGTGGGCTCGGGCCTCACCTTGGTCTGTGGCTCCCGCAGACATCGGCACCATCATGCGTGTGGTGGAGCTATCGCCCCTCAAGGGCTCGGTGTCATGGACGGGGAAGCCGGTGTCGTACTACCTGCACACTATTGACCGCACCATAGTGAGTATCTGGCCACGCCCTGGCCGCAGGGCCGCCCTCGCCTTCCCCCAACCACGTCACACCTCCTGCCTTCTTGGTCTGTAAAATGGCAGTCTAAGCAAAGCCCTTCTCCTTTGAGAAACAGTAGCATTGTAATTGTGCTCACATTTACAATGAGGGCCTCTGAGACCCTCACCCCAGAGCCCCGAATGCCCCGCCCCTGCCACCTCGGGCCCAGGCCCGGGCCCAGCTGCTCAAGGACTCTCCCCACTGCTGGCACTGCAGGACCCACGAGGTTCTCCCAGGCACCGGGCGTGTTCTGGGTACGGGCTGAGCCCTTGTCTGCTCCCAGCCTCTGGGGTGGGGTGGGGCCATGGGAGATGCCTGGCCATGAGGGTCCTGGCCACCATATCCAGAGGCCCCTGTGAACGGGAGTCCCACATCCCTTTCCCAGTTCCTTCGATGTAAGAGGGTCCAGATGGTGGAGACGCCAGGGTCCATGGGCGGGGGCTGGGATGCTTCTTCCCTCCCTGTGCTTCCCGGTGTCCTCTGACATGGCCCTGGGCCAGCGTGGGGCCTGCCTCCCTCTCACGGTGCTTCCCCGACGGCCCCTTTGCACAGGTTCCCCAAGCCTCCTGCCGTGTGGGCGGTGCGGCCCTCGACGCTGGGAGGCTTCCCCTGGTCTCTTTCCCGTCCTTTGGTTGGGCACTGAGTCTCTGTTTTTTGGGGTCTCGGCGGTTTTCCTCACTGTGGTGCTGGTGTGTCCAGACCCTCAGTGTCGGGTGCTTGGAGCCTCCACTACAGCCTTCCTGGGGAGCGCTGATGCAGCCGCGGGCCGACCGCCCCAGGCAGATGCACCCCGTCCCTCCCACTGCCCCCCTGAGTGCCCTGGGATGAGAGGCAAGGTGAGCGGAGGTTGAGGCTCTGGGGCGATGCCCAGCGTGCGGCCCACCCCCGGCAGTGCTGCTGCCTGCTCATCTCGGCCCCTCGCCTTCCTGGGAGGCAGATGCGATGTGTCAGTGCACCCTCTTCCAGAAGCCACATCCCAGGCCTGTGTCCGTCCTGAAGGCTTAAAGCCGTCCCGCCCCAGCTGTCACGTGCTGGTGAATTGAGGGTGATGTCTGGCCACAGTTGGGTCAGTCACATCCGCATTTGCTGCCAGGGGCTCCAGCTGCATGCCTGGTGTCCCCAAGTACCAGAACAGCCTCCCCCGCTCTGAGGAGCTGATGTTACCTGGGTGTCCAGGCAAATCCAAGCAGAGATTGGGACTCTCTTCTAATGAGGTTTCTCTTTCTTCTTTTTAGCTTGAAAATTATTTTTCTAGTCTGAAAAACCCAAAACTCAGGGTAAGTTTGTGTATTTTCTCCAATGTGGGAGAGTCAGAGCCGCGTGGTGGGTTCCCGAGCCATGACGGGCGCAGCCCTGCCCCTCCTGCCACTCCTCCCATCCTCTCCCCACCCCGGCCTCCCCGGCCTCCTCCCACCTTTCCCCTGCTTCTCTCTCCCCATTCAGTCTCTGTCTCTGTCTGTGCTTTGCCTTGTCTTCGATGGTCTGGCCTGGGCCATCCTTTTCCTTGTTGATACCCATTTTGGGGGAGGTGGCTTGAGTTAGCTTTGGTGATGGGGTGAGTTGCACTGAAGGACTGCGTGGGTGAATGACCTGCTTTCTCGTGAGGCCTGGGGGGCCACATGTTGTACTTGTCCCCCCTCGGTGTCGAGTGCAGCTCCTGGGCCACCACGGCTCTGTGCTTCCGAGGCAGGCTGTCCCCGCGTTTTGCAGTCGTGCGGAAGCCTGTCTTGGGAGCTGCAGTGACGGCCCTGCCCACTGCTGCTTCTGCAGCCTCAGACTCGCCTGCTTATTTGCCACCAAAGCTGAGAGGCTGGTTTGTCCAAGCGTCCTTTCCTTTTGGAGGGTCAGATGAGATCAGTGTGCGGAGAACCCCACCCACAAACAGCTCTGTCACTACCTAGACTTGTAGCTGGGGCTGGGCTGTAACCTGGCCTCAGAGCGTGGTACCCCTTGGGGGTCCTGTGTCCTTCCCACTGTGCTTAGTGGGGGTGCAGGTCTTCTCTGAAGAGCAGAACAGCCCAAGGTGGCTGGTGCATCCTGTGTTCTTCCTGTGTGTCACAGCGTCCCATGTGTGGGCGTTGGCGCCTTTCGCTGAGAGGAGAGAGGGCAGGGGAGGCTGTGGGCTGCGGCTTCTGGGTCCTGCTGCCTGAGGCTCATCTTGTCTCGTTTCGTGGATGTGGCTCTCTCTCTCCATGGCCCACAGTCAGGCCTCTTACTGACGGGTGTGTGTGATCTTGGGAGTGGCTGTGAATACAGTCATCTGTGTCCACGGGTCACGTCCTGGCCTTTGGGGCCCCAAGCAGCCCACTGCTGTCTCTGGGCCTCAGCTTCCTGATTTGTGCCGCAGAGGACAGACAGAGTTGGGCCTGTGGTCCCCTCGAGTCTGAGCCCTGCATGCCCCTGGGTTCAGGAGGGCTGTGGGCAGCACCGGGGCTCACAGGGGCTCAATCACTCTCCTTCCAGGAGGAACAGGAGGCAGCCCGGCGCCGCCAGCAGCGCGAGGGCAAGAGCAACGCGGCCACGCCCACCAAGGGTCCCGAGGGCAAGGCAGCTGGCCCTGCCGAAGCCCCCATGGTGAGCCCCCACCTGGCTACCGCTGCTGGAGGGCGCCGCCCCTGACCCGGGAGACCCCATTGGTGGGAGGCTTTGCACTCACCCCTGCCCTTCCCTTGGGTCCTCCAGGACTCTGGTGCTGAGGAAGAGAAGGCGGGAGCAGCCACCGTGAAGAAGCCGTCTCCCTCCAAAGCCCGCAAGAAGAAGCTGAACAAGAAGGGGAGGAAGATGGCAGGCCGCAAGCGTGGGCGCCCCAAGAAGATGAACACTGCGAACCCCGAGCGGAAGCCCAAGAAGAACCAAACTGCACTGGATCTCCTACACGCGCAGACCGTGTCTCAGACGGCGGCCTCCTCGCCCCAGGGTGAGTCACCCCTACCCCACGGCGCCCGCCATCCCCAAGTGCAGAGGACGCCACCCTCCTGAGCCCTGGGTATCCAGGGGGTCCCGGGAGCCTCCCTGGTGTGGCTATGCCGTCAGGGCGGCCCCGTCCTAAGGCATACTGGGCACTTGCCCCATGCTGACACCCGCCCACTGCTCTGCCCCAGATGCCTACAGGTCCCCTCACAGCCCGTTCTACCAGCTACCTCCAAGCGTGCAGCGGCACTCCCCCAACCCGCTGCTGGTGGCGCCCACCCCACCCGCACTACAGAAGCTGCTAGGTGAGTTCTCGAGTGCAAGGGGCCAGTGGAGGGGTTTGGGCTTGGGGCGGTCCTGGGAGGACCATGGGTTGTGACTCTGACCTCGCGGCAGCCCTCATGACCCACATGCTGGACCTCCCTGAGGTTCACCCAGGGTGGGGGTCTGCCTGCTGCAGGGGTCAGGAGAGGCTCAGATGCAGCCCGTGGGTTGTTTGAGGTTTCACTCAGGAGATGCTGGGTGACACTTGGGACATCTGTGCTTGTCATGACTGGATGGTGCTGCTGGCCCGGGGCGAGTGACGGCTAGGGATGTTGCTGAGGGCCCTGCAATGCCCTGCACAGTGGACATTGGGCGGAGCAGGGGTCGGGGGCATGTGGTGTGGGCCCCGCAGGGCTCTGCCAGGCTCCTGCCTCCTGAGCGCCTGCCCCGGCCCTGTGCTAGTTTCTCACGGCTGCTCCGACTTCCTCCCAGCCTCGGCTGCCCTCGTCTCACCTGTGCTGCGCCTCTCTTCCCAGAGTCCTTCAGGATCCAGTACCTGCAGTTCCTGGCGTACACGAAGACCCCCCAGTACAAGGCCAGCCTGCAGGAGCTGCTGGGCCAGGAGAAGGTGGGTCCCGGCCCCTCAGATTCCTCCTGCCCGCACAGAGACAGGCTGGTGCCGGTTCCCGGGCATCCGTTCCCCACAGGAGAGGCCCTGGAGTGCAGGCCTTAGTGGCTCCCTCCTCCCCTCAGCTGCTGGGAGAAACAAACTGACCTGTTTTAAACCCAAAGAATGGACTGAGAGACCCAGAGAAGAGCGAATCGAGACTCTTCATATGGTTTTACCAGATCCGGTGTCTCAGGGCCACACCCAGCAGTTTCAGCCAGCAGTGCACCCCCGGCGCGCAGCCCTCCCCCCGTCTCACGGGCTGAGGACGGTGGGGTCCCAGTCCTCCCGGGCGTCGCCTGGTGGTTGTTGGGCAGGGGCTTTAGGTGTTTTCTCTAGGGTTCTCTTGCTGCATTTTGTCACTGCCCACAATGCATTGCAATCCTAGTCAGCTCAGGGGCTCTTCAAGTACCTGACTCATGGCCTGAATGGGGGCAGGCTCGTAAGAACAGGCAAAGCAGGATACTGAACGTTGATCTTAGACTCAACTTCTTTGGTTTGGGTGAGGCAACTAAGCAGGGGAGGGGGCTGGGGAGGCCGAGAAGCAGGCATCAGAGATCCAGGCGGGGGCCTAGTACATGCTGTCTGCTGCGGTGTGCTGACCTAAGCCGATTCAAGGCACTTCGTCTTGGAAATGGAGCACTGTATACATGATTTCCATCACCTGAGGTCCCGGCTGTGGGGCAGCCCCCGCACCCCTGATCTCCCCCAGGGAGCTGTGGAGGACCTGCCTCAGTGCGGAGCTAGGGCCAGGCTGTGGGTGGAAGTTCTGGTGGCCCAGAGGTGGCTCCAGAAGCCACTGGAGCCATGAGGTCTACTGTCTCTGAGCCCTGGTTTGCATTTTGGACTTAGGTTTTTCTTTAAAGAAGCTTACAAGGCCGGACGCAGTGGCTTGCGCCTGTAATCCCAGCACTTTGGGAGGCTGAGGCAGGCGGATCATGAGGTCAGGAGTTTGAGACCAGCCTGTCCAACATGGTGAAACCCCGTCTCTACTAAAAATACAGAAGTTAGCTGGGCATAGTGGCAGGTGCCTGTAATCTCAGCTACTCTGGAGACTGAGGCAGGAGAATCACTTGAACCCTGGAGGCGGAGGTTACAGTGAGCTGAGATCGCGCCATTGCACTTTAGCCTGGGTGACAGAGACTCCGTCTCAAAAATAAAAGGCCTACGGGGTGCTTTGAGCACAGGCACACACACTGCTTCCTGTGGCTGACAGCAGGCCCAGGCCAGGGCTCTGTTCTTGGCCGCTTTCTGGGTGTTGTCCCATGGCAGTGGCTCCTGGCTCTTCCCTTCGGGGCAGGCCAGTGGGGCACTGCAGCAGGCTTCCTTGCAGATCCATGTCAAAAGTCCATCCCCTGGTATTGCCTTGGGGTAAACTCCTAGACGTTGGCTTCCCTCCGCAGTGAACCAGATGCAGAGCTGGCCCCTCCCACCGCGGCCTGAGTGTTACTGGGCATCTCAGCCCAGTGTGGGTCCCCTCATACATGTCTGTCCTTGAGCGCATCTGCAGGGAGGTGTGAGAGGCAGGGCGTGGGCCTTCACTGCGGGCCCTCAGCCACCTGCCCCGTCCGTCCTGCAGGAGAAGAACGCCCAGCTCCTGGGCACGGCTCAGCAGCTCCTCAGCCACTGCCAGGCCCAGAAGGAGGAGATCAGGAGGCTGTTCCAGCAGAAGCTGGATGAGGTAGCGGCTCCCGGAGGGCTGACGGTGGCTGGGGCGCAGCCGGGCGGCCTTCCTGTGGCTCCCGTCCAGGCCTCTGTCCGGCCATTTCTCCTGGGCCGGGCTGCAGGGTTTTCCATGCCTGGGGGCTTCCTTCACCTTGGAGGCCACCAGCGTAACTGCCACCCCACCCCGTGTCCCCAGCTGGGTGTGAAGGCGCTGACCTACAACGACCTGATTCAAGCGCAGAAGGAGATCTCCGCCCATAACCAGCAGCTGCGGGAGCAGTCGGAGCAGCTGGAGCAGGACAACCGCACGCTCCGCAGTCAGAGCCTGCAGCTGGTGGGGGCCGCCGCGCCGGGACAGGGACATAGAGGGAGCCAGAGGGACCCCGCCTGGGCGGGTGTGTCCTCTGTGCGGGCGGGAGGCTCTGGAATGCCGCCTCTGTTGTGGGGTTGGTTCCCAGACGAATTGTGAGACCTGTGAAAGCTTGTTGAGCCCCTCACAGCAGGCCAGCTGTGGCAGGCTCGAGGTGTGGGGTCCCATGAGCATCCCTCTGCTGTGGTGTGGGTGCCAAAGCTGCCTCGTCTGTCTGTGGGGGCCCCAGTCTTCACTGGCTCCCCATCCTCAGCTAGTGAAGCTCGCCAGGGCCACACACGTGAGCAAGCAGCTAGGCCTCATGTGGGTGGCTATTCCAGAAGCGGGTTCTGTTCTCTAAGCACACAGGCTGTTGGCCGAGGCTGGTCCAGGGAGCCCTTGCCCTGAGGGTGCGGAGTGCGCCGTGCTGCCAGTCAGCCAGTTGACGCTGTCCCGTCCCTGTCCCATCAGCTCAAGGCTCGCTGTGAGGAGCTACAGCTGGACTGGGCCACGCTGTCCCTGGAGAAGCTGCTGAAGGAGAAGCAGGCCCTGAAGAGCCAGATCTCAGAGAAGCAGAGGCACTGCCTGGAGCTGCAGGTGGGCTGGGCATGGGGCTACACTGCGAGGTGCCCAAGAGGCTCCCGTCGGCCTCCCTGTGACAGCATTGAGGCCCCGGGGTGGTTGTGGATGCAGCAGCCTAGGAAGAGGGTGGAGGAGGCTTGTGGAACCTTCTCTCCTGGGCTGCAGGCTGGCCGTGTGGACGGCTGCGCCTCACTCTTGCCCTTAGCTCTCTGGGGCATGTCGGGCGTGCTCAGCTGAGTGCACAGTGTTGACCTAGGATTTCTTGGCTTCCTCCTCCGACTGCTTCTGCAACAGTCATGGGCAAAATTTGCTCTAGAAAATCACTGGAACAGAGCAGGGGCTCATGTTTGTAATCCCAGCGCTTTGGGAGGCTGAGGCGGGTGGATCACTTGAGGTCAGGAGTTGGAGACTAGCCTGGCCAACACCGTGGAACCCTGGCCCTACCAAAAATGCAAAAGTTAGCCGGGTGTGGTGGTACGTGCCTATAGTTCCAGCTACCGGGGAGGCTGAGACAGGAAGATCATTTGAGCCTGGGAGGTGGAGGCTGCAGCGAACCGAGATTTTTACACTGCATTCCAGCCAGGGTGACAGAGCCAGGCCCTGTCTGAAAAATAAAATAGCTCATACTTTCTGACACCGAGAAACGTGTTTATGGAGGCCGAGTAGAGGAGGCGTGGAGCAGGGCGTGTGGCGGGAAGGTGCTATCCTCCTGGGCAGGAGCTCGTGCGCAGCTGCCGTGCAGTCTGGAAAGCAGCAGGTCGCAGGCTTCGTTCTCACAACTCTGTGCCTTCGAGGCTGTGCCCACCAGCTGAGCTCACATGTCCCCAGCGTGTTTTCACTGTTGATGGGCATGGTGCCTCGTCACCAGCCCTCTGTTGTCCTTTCAAAGGCCTTCACCAAAGCCTTGCTACGAGGCTGCCCCGAGAGGCAGGAGCCCACACATGCTGGCATCGGGAAGCGCCACGCACATGCGGCCTAGCTGCTTGCTCACGTGTGTGGCCCTGGCGAGCCTCACTAGCGTACCTTGAGAAACGGAGGTCGTGACCTCGTTCCCACAGCCAGGCCGCGTGGAGTAGAGGCCTTGGGAGGAGCATATTTGGGTTCAAACCCTTTTTGTCATAATCTGTTTTCTGCAATAAACGGTATGTGTTTGTTAAAAGAAAGGAAAGCAGAGAAACAGAACAGACAAACCAAAAGGAAAAAGCCCTTCCCAGACTCCACGCCAGGGGCAGCACTGCCAGGCTCCAGTGGCATGTCTCGCCACGGGTGTCTCTGCATGTTTCACACTTAGAGTCTATTTTAAGAGACCAGAGCACTCTGTATCTTCCTGTTACTCTTTTTGGAGAATGTGTTTTCATGTCAATGGAAACCATCCTTGGCCCTCCACGTTACTTAATTTGACGTCCCCGAGCTTCCCAACCCCGCTTGTAGGTATTCAGTGGTTTTGGTTTTTCCATCCCACATGAGCACCAGGGTCCTGGCCGCCCCTCCAGGGGTCCGTCAGTGGCACAGCCCCGGGTCCCTGGTGTGGTCCCAGGCAGGGCAGGTCTGACGCCGCCTCTCCTGCTGCAGATCAGCATCGTGGAGCTGGAGAAGAGCCAGCGGCAGCAGGAGCTCCTGCAGCTCAAGTCCTGTGTGCCACCAGACGACACCCTGGCCCTGCACCTGCGCGGGAAGGGCACCCTGGGCCGCGAGCTGGAGCCTGACGCCGGTCGGCTGCATCTGGAGCTGGACTGCGCCAAGTTCTCGCTGCCTCACTTGAGCAGCATGAGCCCAGAGCTCTCCATGAATGGCCATACTCCCAGCTATGAGCTCTGCAGCGCGCTGAGCCGGCCCTCGCCCAAGCAGAACACGCCCCAGTACCTGGCCTCACCCCTAGACCAGGAGGTGGTACCCTGCACCCCCAGCCACGGCGGCCGTCCGCGCGTGGAGAAGCTGTCTGGCCTGGCTGTGCCCGAGTACACCGGGCTGTCCCCGGCCAAGATTGTGCTGAGGCGGCACCTCAGCCAGGACCACACGGTGCCAGGCAGGCCGGCCGCCAGCGAGCTGCACCCGAGGTAAGTGCCCTGGCTGTTGAGGGTCTGCACCTGGTGCCTGTGGACTCCGTCTGGTGCACTCCGGCTGTTGGAGGTCTCAGCAGGAGGGCATCTGTTGAGGAGGCTAAGGTGGGGAGGTGTTGGGCCAGGCCGCTGCCCCTGAGCACCAGCCAGAGGCACCAAGTGGCCCTTGAGGGTGACTGCAGCTTCTCATTCCAGAGCTGAGCACACCAAGGAGAATGGCCTTCCCTACCAGAGCCCCAGCGTGCCCAGCAGCATGAAGCTGAGCCCCCAGGACCCACGGCCCCCATCCCCTGGGACCCTGCAGCTTGCTGGAGAGAAGAGCAGTGAGAAGGTGTGGGCCACAGCCCCTGCCTGGTGCTCATGGGGGTGCTCAGCAGAGGCAGCCCTGGCAACTTGCTAGCAGGGGCTTGTCCTGGTTGACCTTGGGGCACGGTGAAGGACTGGGGCTGCCTGGAGGACGTTGTGGCTGAGTTGGGGGGGCAGGCAGTAAGGACAGGTCACAGGTGATGCTGGGCAGGTGCCATGGAGGGTGTGGGGTTTGTCGGGGTGTCCCTGATGCCCTGATATTCTCAGTGATGGGTGGTGAGGGCTGGTGGAGACTCATAGCCCAGTTTGGAAGGCTGCTGCCTATGAGGACTGCCTGGGGGCACTGGCCTGTGTGTGCAGGGATAGATGGTGACGTTGCATGGACTTGGCAGTGATGGATGCAGGCCCAGGGAGGCTCAGTGGCCCCACAGGTGACAGCCCACTGAGCTGGGCGGGTAGGCTGGAGGGAACACACGGGCATGGCTTTCAGACACGACACCAGGAACGTGCTGTGCCTCTGGAGTGACCCAGCGCTGCTGTCCAGGAGTTCCTGTGTGGGGCAGGTTGCGGGGCCTTGGCAGCCTGGGGGCCGCCTTGAGAGAGCAGCTGCAGGCCCCTGTCTCGTGGCTGTGGTTCTGGTGTCCTGGAGGAGTGTGTTGACCTGCAACCTGGGGTCCGGTGTTTGTCTGCAGGGCCTGAGAGAGCGTGCCTACAGCAGCGGCGGGGAGCCCATCACCAGCCTGCCCATCAGCATCCCACTCAGCACCGTGCAGCCGAACAAGCTCCCGGTCAGCATCCCCCTGGCCAGCGTGGTGCTGCCCAGCCGCGCTGAGAGGGTGGTGAGTGCTTCCCAGGGAGGTCCCCAAGGGCCACATTGAGGCCAAACCGTTTGGGGTTCCCGAGCGCCAACTCGCTTGTGAGAATTCACATGCTGTTAACGCCTGAGCTTGAGACAGTGCAGTGAAGGGACCGTGCACACCCGGTGCGGCCGCTCACCTCTGCCGCTGTCGCCAGCCTTTTGCTTTTGGGTAAAAGGTGGGTGCGCAGGTGGAGAGGGTGTCACGTCTCGGTTGAGGAGGAGCTCAGAGGCCCAGCCTGGCTCCCAGCCTCCTCCTCACGACGCCCCTTTGCCTGCCGTGGCCCCGGTCGTCGCAGCCGCTCCTGGGTTCTCCCACGCCACGCTGTGCCCGTAGAGAATCTCATCCTGTGGAGCATGGGTGGGGTTTTCTGGGCATTGAGCTCTTTCTTTTTTAAAAATTTTCTGTTTCAGGTGTACATTTTCATGGTTTTTAGCATTTTTGTTTTTTGAGATGGAGGCTTGCCCTGTCACCAAGACTGGAGTACAATTGTGTGATCTCGGCTCACTGCAGCCTCCACCTCCCAGGTTCCAGCGATTCTCCTGCCTCAGCCTCGCAAGTAGCTGAGATTGCAGGTGCCTGCCACCATGCCCAGCTAATTTTTGTATTTTTTGTAGAGATAGGGTTTCACCATCTTGGCCTGTCTGGTCTTGAACTCCTGACGTCAGGTGATCTACTGGCCTTGGCCTCTCAAAGTCCTGGGATTATAGGCATGAACTACCACACACGGCCAATTTTTGTATTTTTTTTTTTTTTTTTTTTAGACGGAGTTTTGCTCTTGTTACCCAGGCTGGAGTGCAATGGCGCGATCTCGGCTCACCGCAACCTCCGCCTCCTGGGTTCAGGCAATTCTCCTGCCTCAGCCTCCTGAGTAGCTGGGATTACAGGCACGAGCCACCGCGCCCGGCCCCAATTTTAGTATTTTTAATAGAGGTGGGGTTTCACCATGTTGGCCAGGCTGGTCTTGAACTCCTGGCCCTCAAGCAATCCACCTGGCTCAGCCATCCACAGTGCTGGGATTCCAGGCATGAGCTCTGGCACCCAGCCGGGTTTTCTGTTTTTACACGCCTCTGTCTAATTCCGGGGCATTTTCTTCACCCCAGAAGAAGTGATGCTCTGCTTAGCAGTCACTCCTTAGCCCTCCCCCAGCCCTCCCAGGCCCCTGAACGTGCTCAAGTCCAGGCCTGTCCCGCCTCTTGACTTGGTGCGTGATGGCATTCCCCATGTGGATGGAGTGCGCTGTCGTCATCCCAGCCCAGTTGATGGGCACCGAGTTGTTTCCACGTGTTGGCAATTGTGAATCCTTGTGCTGTGAATGTCGGGTCCAGGGTTTTGTGTGGATGGAGGCTTGTTCTTTGGCTCATGTGGAGCCTCTGGGCCCCAGGGTCACTCTGCTGACCTCTGTTGGACCTGCAGTGTGGCGGCCTGTGGGTGTGTTCTCGCGTGGCAATCCTCGCCCCACGTGACTGCTGACATTTGTCTGTGCTGCTCAGAGAAAGCAGCCGGTTTCCCTGTAGAGGGTGGGCGTGGGTGGTTTGGGTTGTGCCCAGTACCCCCGTCCCACAGCCAGACCCCGGGACTCCCACCTCCTGACCTCCCTGCTTCAGGCCCGCCGCACCATTCACACGCTGGCGCTGCCCTGCGCCACCCACCCAGGGCCCTGCTGCAGTCCTTCACCCGCTGCCCTCTTCCCACCCCGGACTGGACGGTGACCCCGGCCAGCTGCATTCACTGTTACCAGCTGGGTTCTGGGCCTCCCCCTGACACACTGGCTTTTCTCTCTGCAGAGAAGCACCCCCAGTCCTGTGCTGCAGCCCCGAGACCCCTCGTCCACACTTGAAAAGCATATTGGTGCTAATGCCCACAGTGCTGGGAGCAAAAGCCTTGCCCTGGCCCCTGCAGGTAACGTCCCCGCTGTGTCCTATCCTTGGGACTTGGCTGCTGCTGCTGCTGCCCTTCAGAGCAGGAGGGCTGGGTGCCGGGAGTGGAACAGGGCTTCCAGGGCCATCATCGGGCTGCCCTGGACCGCCGGGCCTCCTTCCCGACATCCTCTCCTGCATCCCACAAGCTGGGATGAAGATATGGCCCAGCTTCGGCCATGACAGCCTCAGGCCTGTGTCTCCCGACACCGACACCTCACACCTGTCTGTATTCCGCCGTGGGGTCAGCCCCAGCCCTGTTCGGGCTCCTGCACTCTCAGCTGGGAGGCCCCTGACTCAGTGCACGGTGGCACATGGCCGCGGGCCTCTGTGCTGGCGGCAGCTTGGTTTCGGGTTCCGTGAACAGTCTCTGCTGGTAGCCCAGTTTCTGTAAAGAGCCAGAGGGGGCGCCGCGCAGGCCTCTGTCATGACCGTGCAGGGCTGTCTAATGTGGAAGCCACAGAGACACTGCCAGTGAGTGTGGCTGTGTGCCAGTGAAGCTGCTTACAACAGCAGAGGGCTCAGGCTCTCAGGCTTGTCTGCTGGCCCTGTGTTGACATGTGGCGTGATGTGGCATCTACTTTTTTAGGAGTAAAAAGTAAAATGTGACCCACGCCTATAAGCCCAGCACTTGGGGAGGGAGAGGTGGGCGGATCACCTGTGAGACTGGCCTGGCCAAAAATGTGAAACCCCGTCTCTACTAAAAATACAAAAATTAGCTGGGTGTGGTGATGGTCACTTGTAATCCCAGCTAATCGAGAGGCTGAGGCAGGAAAAATTACTTGATCCTGGGAGGTGGAGGTTGCAGTGGGCCGAGATGATACCTCTGCACTCCAGCCTGGGTGACAAGAGCGAAACTCCGTCCCCAAACCAAAACCAACAACAAAGCAACAGCAGAGTGCAGAGCACACGGCTGCTGTCAGGACTGGAGGCTCTAGGGTGGCTGGGCGGCGTCACGGTTGACCGCGTGAGGGCCCTGGAGAGGCCACCCAAGCCCGGCAGCTCTGCTCTGGCAGGCTTGTGCCCTTGGGATGAGGTCTGTTCTGTGAGAGGCAGTGGCAGTATCGGGAGGTGTGCACCTGGGTCATAAACAGGCAACTAACTCCAGCCGCCCTTTGTCCTGGGTGGTCCCAGAAGTGCACAGCTCACTGTGGGCTGGGGAGCGCGGCCTTAACCTTCAGGGCAGCCATAGGCTCGAGGGTCCAAGCTGAGTTGTCGTCTGAGAACAGGAGGGAGGGAGGCCACTGAGCCATGGGCTTTCCTTGAGGTGTCTCTGAGATCACAGGGGCAGAGGGGACCTCACAGGTGCCCAGCTCAACGGGGAGCCCACACCGGGAAGCTTCTTGAGGGGAGGCAGCATCTCAGCCGAGACCTGCAGGGCACAGGCAGCCCAGATGAATGGGAGGAGGCACAGGGTCAACCCTGAGCCCTGAAGTTGCCCACAGAGTCTTCTGGTTCCACCGCAGAGGGGCCATTTCAGCCTCCTAGCCCTGTTCCCTGCTTCACCGCCTCTCCTGGAGCCCACGGAGCTCCTGGAGGGAGGTACTCCCACAGCCTGGCTTCCTCCTCAGCCAAGGTGGGGCCCAGCATCTCCCCTGTGGACTGAGGCAGTCTTGCGTCGCCTAAGAACCCCATGTCCTTCCCGGCAGGCTTCTCCTATGCTGGCTCGGTGGCTATCAGCGGGACCCTGGCAGGCAGCCCAGCCTCTCTCGCCCCTGGAGCTGAGCCCGCCGCCTTGGATGAGTCCTCCAGCTCTGGGAGTCTGTTTGCCACTGTGGGGTCCCGCAGCTCCACGCCACAGCATCCCCTGCTGCTGGCACAGCCCCGGAACTCGCGCCCGGCCTCTCCCGCCCACCAGCTCTCCTCCAGCCCCCTGCTCAGTGGGGCTGCCCACGGCCCGCTCCCCGAGGCCAGCAAGGGGGACCTGCCCTCCGATTCCGGCTTCTCAGATCCGGAGAGCGAGGCCAAGAGGAGGATCGTGTTCACCATCGCCACCGGCGCGGGCGGCACCAAGCAGTCGCCTTCCAGCAAACACAGCCCCCTGACCGCCAGCGCCCGCGGGGACTGTGTGCCGAGCCACGGCCAGGACAGCCGCAAGCGTGGCCGGCGGAAGCGAGCGTCAACGGGGACACCCAGCTTGACCGCAGGCGTGTCCCCCAAGCGCCGAGCCCTGCCGTCTGTCGCTGGTCTTTTCACGCAGCCTTCAGGGTCTCCTCTAAACCTCAACTCCATGGTAAGGATGGGGACCGGTAGGGCCAGGGAGCACGGCCCATGGAAGAAAGACCAGAGGGAGGTGGGGGGCCATGACTGAGGCCGGTCATCCGTCCCCCGCCACATGCGGCCGTGGCAGCCTGGGAAGAGCAGGCCCACAGCTGCCCCAGGGGTTCGGAGCAGCTGTGAGCTGCCTGAAAGCTTCATTCTCGGCGGTGGGGCCTTGGTGGAGGTGGGCACACGAGGAGTGGGTGTGGGGGCTCTGGGCTGTGGGTGTGGTATGTGAGGACCAGAAGGAACCAGGACTGAGGCCGCACGGGCCACCAGACAGAGCATCTGTTTTCTCAGGAAACTCTGGGGTACAGGCAGGAGCCTTCTGGGTCGTGGGTGGGGCTCTCCTGCCTTGGGATCCTGGCCTGTGCTGTGTGCATCCGCTGTGTCTGTCTGCCCTCAGGTCAATAACATCAACCAGCCCCTGGAGATTACGGCCATCTCATCCCCTGAGACCTCCCTGAAGAGCTCCCCTGTGCCCTACCAGGACCACGATCAGCCCCCCGTGCTCAAGAAAGAGCGGCCCCTGAGCCACACCAATGGGGCGCATTACTCCCCGCTCACCTCCGACGAGGAGCCAGGCTCTGAGGACGAGCCCAGCAGCGCCCGGCAAGTCCAGGGTCCCGGATGGGGGCAGGGCCTGGCAGCAGGGGCAGGAGGCGTGCACTCACCATGAGTGGGTGAGGAGGGTCAGCAGACTCCGAGGGGGTGCCCTGGAGGGGAGAGAGACATTTGTTTTGTGAGGGACCTCCCTGCAGGTCCTGGGCTCTGTTCTGGGCAGGGCCGGCCTCCTAAGCTGTTGGGGGTGGGATCCTGGCACACGAGTGGGGACACCAGTTAGAACAGGCCAAGCTGGCCAGGCGACGTGGCTCACACCTGTCATCTCAGCACTTGGGAGGCCAAGGTGGGCAGATCACCTGAGGTCAGGAGTTGCAAATCAGCCTGATTAACGTGGAGAAACCCTGTCTCTACTACGAATATGAAATTAGCTGGGCATGGCGATGCACGTCTGTAATTCCAGCTACTCAGGAGGCTGAGGCTGGAGAATCGCATGAACCTGGAGGCAGAGGTTGCAGTGAACCAAAATTTCGCATTGCACTCCAGCCTGAGCAACAAGACAGTGAAACTCTGTCTCAGAAAAAAAAAAATGCCAAGCTCAGTAGGATCTGAGCGCAGCAGGAGAGACCTTTCAGCAGTGAGCCGTTTGGGGCACATCTGCACGCCTTGCTCAGTGTATTAGAGCAGCTTTACTAGATAAACTTAACCTATCAGGTCCCCCTTTTAAAGTGTGCATTTCAGAGGTCTTTGGTATGTCCGCGTTACCACTGCCGAAATCCAGAACCTTCCATCCTCTCCAAAGAAACACTCACTCCCCAACCCCTCCCCAGAGCCCTTGGCATGACCCATCCTACCTTCTGTCTCAGTGACTCTGAGGGCTCGAGGGACCTCCTAGGAGTGGAATCACAGAGGGTGTGTCTATTTGGGTCTGGCATCTCCCTGGTCCTCAAGGTGACTGGAGGTGCGTCACCATGCGTCCACCCGTTGCTGGGCTTGCCATTCTTGGCAGTTGTGAGTGGCACTGCTGTGGCCGTGGGTGTGCGTGTTGTGTTTGAAAATGAGTTTCCAGGTGTCTGGGCAGAGGAGCTAGGTGACCCAGCCCTTGTGCTCCTCAGCAGCCACACCATTCCACCTGCCGCCATGGGCACATGGGGGGCTAAGGTCCCCACATCCTTGCCACGATGAATTTCTGTGTTTGATTCTAGCCATCCGAGTTGTTGCGAAGTGGTATCACATTGTGGGGTTTTTGCTTTTTTTTTTTTGAGACGGAATCTTACTCTGTCGCCCAAGCTGGAATGCGATGGCGCAGTCTCAGCTCACTGCAACCTCCACCTCCCAGGTTCAAGTGATTCTCCTGCCTCAGCCTCCCGAGTAGCTCTGGCTGCAGGCACCCGCCACCACCATGCCTAGTTGATGTTTTTGTTTTACAGAGGTGGGGTTTTGCCATATTGCCCAGGCTGGTCTGAAACTCCTGGCCTCAAGCGGCCCATCTGCCTCTGTCTCCCCGCGTGCTGGGATTGTAGGTGTGCGCCATCGCAGCCAGCCCTGAGAGCTCTTGGTGGTGGTCTGAGTTAGTTCGTTTTGCTCCGCTCCAAACACGCATGCCCGTTAAATAGAAAACATCCTAGCACGTGGGTGCTCTTTGCGTTGGGATTGCTCAGCTTAGTGTTTGCAGAGTGTTTGGGAATTCTGGTGTCCCTGCTGTGTTCCTGGGACACTGGATGAAACCAGCCCCGTGAAGCGTGTGGGTGGACGTGGCTCTGCGCGCCGGCCTGCGAGGCGGTGGCATTGTCTGCCCCCTGAGGCACCGAGGTCTGGGGGGGAGGAGAGGGATCTGGGAAGAGAACTCAGTCTGGACGCCCATGCTTCTGTGTGCTTGGGAAGTGGCTTCTCCCATTCAGCTGGCATGCTCGAGCTCTTGGCCCCTTGTCCCAGCAGAGGCCCTGGAGTCTCTACCAGGACAGTGCCCTTGTGGCACGATGGGGGTGGATCCCAGGGCCCAGCTGCACAATCCGGGCCTGACCCAGGGTGGCTGCATGGATCTCCCGTCCGGCCCAGGTGCTGCTGCTCGTCCACCGTCTCCCCAGTCCTGGCTGTTTGCTGTCAGCACTTGCATCACTCCTAGTATGCACCTGGGTTTCAAACATTAATGACGTTTCTTTCTTAACAGAATTGAGAGAAAAATTGCAACAATCTCCTTAGAAAGCAAATCTCCCCCCAAAACCTTGGAAAATGGTGAGTAACAAGTGCTCTGGGACGTGGCCAGGCCTGTCCATTTGGCCGTGGTGCTGTTAGTGCTGCTGACCGCAACACTGGGGGCTCTGGGCTTCTGGAACTGCTTCCCGGAGGCCCTCACGGCAGCCCAGGGCCTCCGTGCACCCGCCACACTCTTGCAGTGGGTGCTCACCTGCAGGTGTTCGCCTTGGGTACCTTGTTCTTTTCGGACCCTGGCCTTCCCCCAAGAGGTGTCTGCTTTCGTCGTCTGTTGAGTCTGCGTCCTCTGTGAGGCCCCTGGCCTGCTCAGGGATGACCCCACCTTTCCTCCCAGAGGCCTCTGGCCTCCAAATTTTCCCCAGAGCTAAGGTTGACCTCATCCTACCCGGGCTCCTCTGACACCCTCTTGAGCTGCCTCGGTCCTGTCCCATCCATTCCCGTCTCATCCTGTGCTGTGCCCCGCCTGTTCCATCCCATCCTGCCTGTGCCATCCCGTCCCACCTCGTCCCCTCCCCTCCGTCCCGCCCCGGCCCAGCCTGCTTGGCTTCTTGCACATCTGCGGCAGCCCTGTCTGCAGAGTTGTTCGTGCTGCGGCAGCAGCCCCGGTTAGCCTCATGGCTTTCCTCCTTGCCAGGTGGTGGCGTGGCGGGAAGGAGGCCCACGCCGGCAGGCAGGCCAGTCAATAGCAGCAAGTGGAAGTCCACCTTCTCGCCGATCTCCGACATCGGCCTGGCCAAGGCTGCGGACAGCCCCCTGCAGGCCGGCCCCACCCTGAGCCAGAGCTCCCTGTTCGCGTTCCGGCCTGCCCTGGAGGAGACCCCCGCCGATGCCAAGCTGGCTGCCCACCCCAGGAAAGGCTTTCCCGGCTCCCTGTCAGGGGCCGACGGACTCAGCCCCAGCACCAACCCTGCGAACTGCTGCACCTTCGGCGGGGGCCTGGCCGCTGAGCTGAGTTCACACGGCTTCAGTGATGGTGCTTCTGTCCCCCACAAGGGCCCCGAGGCGGCCGGCCTGAGCTCCCCGCTGGGCTTCCCCTCGCAGCGCACCAAGGAGGCCTCGGACGCCAACCCTTTCCTGAGCAAGAGGCAGCTAGACGGCCTGGCCGGGCTGAAGGGCGAGGGTGGCCGCGGCAAGGAGGTGGGGGAGGGAGGCCTGCCGCTGTGCGGCCCCGCGGACAAAAGTGCGCTGCCCGCCGGCAAGGCCGCCAAGGCCCGGGACCGTGAGCTCGACCTCAAGAACGGCCACAACCTCTTCATCTCCGCGGCCGCGGTGCCTCCCGGAGGCCTCCTCAGCGGCCCGGTCCTGGCCCCGGCGGCGTCCTCTGCAGGCGGCTCTGGGTCCTCCACCCAGACACACCGGCCCTTCCTGGGCCCCTTCCCGCCAGGGCCGCAGTTCGCGCTGGGCCCCATGGCCCTGCAGGCCAATCTGAGCTCCGTGGCCGGCTCCTCCGTGCTGCAGTCGCTCTTCAGCTCTGTGCCGGCCGCCGCTGGCCTGGTGCACGTGTCGTCCGCTGCCACCAGACTCACCAACTCGCACACCATTGGCAGCTTTTCCGGGGTGGCAGGCAGCACAGTTGGAGGTAGGCAGGGCGGCGGCCCCTTCCTTTGCAGGTGTCCTTCCCTGCCCTCTGGGGCCAGGAGCCGAGCAGCTGGTCCCCACCGTCTGGTCATGGTCCGGAACTCCAGTCCTGTGGGGAGAGGGCTCCTGCTGAGTCCGTGTGTCTCGGGTTCTCTGGTTATAACGGCGTCCCTCTTGTTTTCAGAAGGCCACGGTGCGCAGGGTCACCAGGGCATTCCTTTCTCCCGTGGAGGTCACCTGTTAGGTGTGGCCGCCCGGGCTCTGGCAA
Organism: Cebus imitator; assembly: GCF_001604975.1. Taxonomy (NCBI): domain Eukaryota; kingdom Metazoa; phylum Chordata; class Mammalia; order Primates; family Cebidae; genus Cebus; species Cebus imitator. Next base: position 2,125,518 of record NW_016107690.1, on the reverse strand, counting down.
GGCTCTGGGAGCTGGTGTTGGGTAAGAGCGAGTCCCCGCAGTGCCTGCCCAGACCGGGCGGAGGAGCCTTGGGGCTGCTGCTTGCGCTGGGTGCCCGCACGCCCGGCGCCGCCGTCTCGCTTTCCTTTTGTGAGCCTGCGGCTGCTTCTCTGCACGTGACTGGATGCTGCCGCCTGTTGAAGCTGCCTTTTTCTCTCCTGTTTGCAGGTGTCTTTAACCACGCGGTGCCTTCCGCCTCTGCTCATCCGTTTGGAGCCCGTGTCGGCCGCGGGGCTGCGTGTGGCAGTGCCACGCTGGGCCCGAGCCCGCTGCAGGCGGCGGCCAGCGCCTCGGCCTCTTCCTTTCAGGCCCCGGCCTCGGTTGAGACCCGGCCGCCCCCTCCGCCTCCGCCTCCCCCGCTGCCCCCGCCTGCGCACCTGGGCCGGCCCCCCGCGGGGCCTCCCATCCTCCACGCTCTCCCACCTAACGCCGCCTTGCCTCCTCCCCCAACGCTGCTGGCCTCTAACCCTGAGCCCGTGCTTCTGCAGAGCCTCGCGTCCCTCCCGCCTAACCAAGCTTTCTTGCCCCCCGCCTCTGCTGCCTCTCTGCCGCCTGCTAATGCCTCTTTGTCTATCAAGCTCACCTCCCTCCCGCACAAGGGCGCCCGCCCCTCCTTCACGGTGCACCACCAGCCCCTGCCCCGGCTGGCCCTGGCACAGGCCGCGCCCGGGATCCCGCAGGCCAGCGCCACGGGGCCGTCCGCTGTGTGGGTGTCCCTTGGCATGCCGCCTCCTTATGCCGCGCACCTTTCAGGGGTTAAGCCGCGATAAAGACCTTGCTTAGCTAGCAGTGCGTATTGTGTAAGGTAAGGCCAGAGCCCCGCGCGGTGGCTCCCTCCAGACACTGAACTGTCCTTCCTTTGGCAGAGAAGATGGCCCACAGGGCTCGGCAGAAGGGCCGGGGGTCCTGAGGAGGGAAGCGAGAGGAGGGACTGCAGGACGGGCGCTGGCCATGGCGTGGCCTGAGCGTGTTGGCTTCCAGCTGCCCACAGCTGGGTACCTGCGGTGATGCCGCAGGACGGAGGCCAGCCCTGGGGGCAGCTGTGCCAGCCCCTGTGGGTGAGGCTCACGGGGTGCCGTGCCAAGGATGGGTGCAGCCCCTCAGGGGGCTGGGAGTAGCCTCCAGGGCTCCATCTGCACCAGGCCCAGGTCACTCGGGACAGGTGGCGTGGTGCGGTGTCAGCTGCAGAGGTCCTGGGAAGCCAGGTTGGCAGGACGGACGCCTCTGGTCAGGGCTGTCTGGCTGATGGCCTCGGATACCTCTCATAGGGAGCCGGTGAGGCCCCTGGTATCCCGCCTGCCTGGGGGGCTGATGGGTTCCCAGTGGGGCTGAGAGGCGAGCTCTGTGCCCTGCGTGATGGGGCTGCCCCCGGGACACGGCCGATGGCGGCCGCACTGCTCTGTGGCTGTGGCCGAAAGCCGAGGGCTTCCAGCCACTCGGACGTCAGCACTGAGGTGCACAGGCTAACGTAGATAGCGCCCGCCTTTGCACCAGGGGAAGTGGGAGGCAGGAGTGAGTTTGTGGCCGTGAGGCCTTCAGGGAACGTCCGAGCCACCCGTCCTCTGAGAGGTGGTGGAAACTGGCTGCTGACCCCCGAGGGTAGTTGGCCACCTGTGCCCTCCGGGGACATGGCGTGCCGGGCAGTGAAGTGCAAAGGTGCCCTCTGCTTGCCCCTGACCTTCTGCCTCAGGGGGCCCTGGGACGCAGGCCTTCATGGGCAAGCCCACATCTCGCTGGGGCAAGGAGAGGTGGACTGGTAGCCGAGGCGGAGGCAGGGCCGGAGCTGGTTGGCCTGGCCTGCCCTGCAGTGTGCTGAATAGAAGGAGGAGCGGGCCTGGCGGGTCAGGGCGGGCACCTGTGGGCGGGATGGGCTCCTACAGGTCCCACAGGTCCCATAGGAGATGTGCTGCAGGTAGGGTGGCCTTAGTGGGACTTGGCTGTGCGTCTCTGGAGGAAGGCCGGAGCTTGGCTGGCGTGGCCAGGTGTCAGGCTCCCCGGGCCTGCTGTGGCTGGAGGGGCCAGCGCCCTGCCTGTCACGGTGCTGGCCCCAGGTGGCGAGTGTGCTCGTGGGAGGCCTCGGTCCCCGGCCCGGGTGAGTGTCAGGCTCCCCAGGCGTGAGGGTGACAGACTGCCCTTCCCACTGTGCCCTCCTGCAGGTAACTAGGATTTCTACCTCAACCGCGAGACCTATGCAAGGACGGTGTGGACCAACTGCGCCCGCGGCACCTGCCCGCCGGCCTCCCACCCTGATGGCAGAGGCGAGGACGACGGGGCTCCACTGTGAATCGGCGGCGCGCGCCACAGGAGGCTGGGACTGGTCCAGTTTGTACTGTCGATAGTTTTAGATAAAGTATTTATCGTTTTTTAAAAAGTATAAACAATTCTGACTTATTTTATTCCATCTAAGTGGTAAAGGCAACTTATTGAGAAATATAAATATCTATATATGAGAGATCTATATAAAGACACGTGTCTGCAGGGCGGGCCCGCCAGCGGATTCGCCGACAGCCTGCCCCGGTGCTATCTCGTCCCCAGGCCTGCGCCTGCCTCCGCCCGCTTGGTGCTGACTAGACGCTGACGACGCCGAACCCCGTCCTCGGAAACGCCGCCCGGCCGGCCCCCCCGACGACGCACTGCTCCCGTACCAAAGGCAGGCCCGCCGCTGCCACATTCCTCGGAGGCCCCCCGTGGCCTGAGCCCCTTCCCGAGCCCCTAGCGCCTGCGCTGAGCGCTCCACCCCCGCCCTGTCACTGTGAACCCCGGACTGTTCACCCCACGGGGCCTGGGTGGTGCCCTTGCGTGGGGGGCCCGCGCCGTGCGCTGCGATGGTGCTGTGAGGACGGCAGGCGCCGTACAAGTGCATTTACTTTTGTATTTCTCGGCTTCCGTGGCTCGCAGCGCGCCCTGCGACACGGGCAGGCCTGTCGAGGGTCCCCTGGTGTTTCTGTACAGGAGAGAGTCACACTAATGAGTGGCAGTATTTTATAGAGATGTGATAAGAATTTATAAATTTCATAGATTTAACAGCTTTTATTTTTAGATGGTATAATGCACAGTGAAGAGGAAAGAAAGGTGCGGGGAAATCCTTATTTATTCAGAGTGTACAAAATGGCCGCAGGGTCAGCCCCCACCCCACACCCCTCAGTTGCAGTCCCCAGTGGTCCAGACAGCTGCCTGAGCCTCTTCCTGGCCCACGTCCCTTTTGTCAGGGTCCCGCCTGGCACCCAGCCCTCCAAGTGGGTGTGCTGGGGCCGGGGTGCGCTGCTGAAGCCTGGCCTCTCTGGCCCTAGGCCCTGGGATGGCATCTGCCCCCCCATTCTGCAGCCTTGGGGGTGCCTGGGACTGGGCGTGCAAGGAGAGGGCGAGGCCGGGCTATGGCCGGCAGTCAGAGCCACTCAGGTGCTTGCCGAGCCCTAAGCAGTCGGTGCTTGGCTTGTCCAGGCAGTGCTGTCTCCGCGCGCTCCCTGGAGGATGGGGTCTGGGAGTCCTAGCTCCTTGCACATGGGGCCCAGGCTGTCACACCCGTTGAGCCCACCTTCTCAAGTTGCTGCTGTGAGGTGGCATCGGGCAGCCCTTCCCCAGGTGTCACAGAACCACCCTCCAGGGAGCTGCCAGCCCTGCGTTCTGGTCCCCACCACGTTTTCCTACCCCGTGGCCTCCGGAGAGGGAGCCGCGGAGGAAAGGCTCCTGTGGTTGCTGGGTGGGGGCAGTCCTGTGTGGGAGGACCTGGAAGACCCCTGCTTGTGCCTGGTGGGGGGGTGCTGCCTCCCTCTGGCCCCCAACAACCTGTCCCTCAGACCCCTGGCCCCCCCAACCTAGCTGAGTTTTGAAGATGGTGCTCCAAACCTGTCCTTCCCACCCCCACGTTGGTGCTCTCAGCTTGAAGGTGCTGTGCCTCTGCCCGAGCCCGGCCTTCAGGATAGGCAGCCTGCTCCGTGCCGCCACCGGCCGGAAATGCTCCAGGGTTGACGGCAGAGAAAGCATGGAGTCCCCTGGTCTAGAACAAGACACACTCTTGAAACACTGTATCACTTCTGCCTCCCCCCAGGGGACAGTGGCTGCCGGGGTGCCACTGCGGCCCCTGCCCACGCAGACCACCATGTGTTTAGGACACGCACTGGGTCTCGGAGCCACTGGCCCAGGCAGAAGTCTCCTTGAGCCCCCTGGGGCACGTGTGAACTAGCAATGCTGCTGCCCGAAGACGCCCTCCCACTCTGAGCCCTGGGCCATGTCCTCCTCAGACACTCCCAGACGGGGGTTGGTGGCGGTTGACAGTGGAGGCTGGTGCTGGTGCGCAGCCTGAGCTTCCATGGGCAGCTGGCAGGGACCTGCGCTGCTGCTGACCGCGGGCGGGTGGCGCCTGGGAGCGGCTCTTGCTCAGGAATTGATGGGAACCCTGATGACTAGGACGCCCCCTCCTTGGCCTGTGAGGCACGCTCGGTGACTTATTTAAGACTTGCCCCTTAATTTATCCGCCCCAGGACGCGTCAGTCTGTTCAGTGGTCAGCAGGGCCCCCTCCCCCGTCATCAGTGGTCAGCCCCCCACGCGCTGCTGCTCTATGTCGGCCCTTGTCTGTTGCCCTCAGGAGGCTCTGCTGTCTTCCTGGTGAACTGTGTTTGGATTGCGCACATTGTCACGGTCCGCCCCTGGGCTGCGGGCGCCCCTTCCTCTGGGCACCCCTGCGTTCTGCTTCCCCACCTCTAGACGCTGTAATAAACAGACCATTTTCACTTGGACCTGTGTGAACGGCAGCGTTTCTTTCTGGTGGCCTCAGGTGTCTCCTGACGGCAAGGGAGTCATCGCTGAAGCAGCGGGGTGCAGGGTCTGGGGTCGCTCCTAGCAGAAGCTCTGAGGGCTGACACCAGGAGGCCCGAGCCTGACTGCATCAGGCTGTGGGCAGACTGCCTTCGGATGAACGCAAAACCAGATCTGCAGCCCCGACAACACCGGCAAAGTCGTTTGCCACATCGGAGGGACAAAGCCAGCCCAGGCCCCATCCACACTCTGGGGGGGCGTGGGCAACGAATGCCAGGTGGGAACCCCAGGTCACCACAGGACTCCTAATACCACACAGCAGCCGCATCCTCCCAGGCTTGGGTCTCGGCCTCCACCTGTCCGGGCTCGGGTTCCAGGCCTCCCCTCAGTGCAGGAGACCCAGCCCCGACCTCTCAAGACCCCAAGCCTTGCTTCTCTGGGGTGCGGACTCCCCAGCCGCCCCTCCCTCTCCTTCACTGCACTGCCATCCACTGTGAAAAAGAGGTACCTTTATTTGAACAGGACAAGCAGTTCCCCAGGCCCACAGCCGGGGCTCCTGTCTGCAGAATTCACAGCTGGTGGGGGGACTCGGCCCCCACTCCATTCACAGCTTTTTCTGGCCCTGTACATTCATTCTGTGCAGGGCGGAAGGGCCACACAGCCCGGGTGCCCACCAGACCCTGGATGCACAAAACTCAGGCGGGGAATCGTGGGAGGGCGCACATCCCGGCAGCAGCACGTAGCACCAGGTGCCAGGCCAGTCGGGTGGGTCCTGGGGCCCTGAGGAGGGCGGCTTGCTGGGCAGTTTCACAAAACGCAGCGCCTGCCCACACCCACCGGCTTCAAGCTTTGGATGTCTCCAAACCAAAAACCTCCCGCTGAAAATCCAGGTGTGAGGGCTGGGTGTGGGGGCTCGTGCCTGTGGTCCCAGCCTACTTGGGAAGCTGAGGCAACAGGATCATTTGAGCCCAGGTCAAGGTCATGGTGAGCTATGGCACCACTGCATGCTAGCCTGGGCAACAGTGAGGCCCTGACTCAAAAAAAAAAAAAAAAAAAAAAAAAAACACACAAAAAAAAAAAAAAAAAAAAAAAAAAAAAAAAAAATCCAGGCATGGCCAAGCAACTCAGGGCTGGGCAAAGGCCAGTCCCACCCAGCTGCACGCCAACCACCATGCCCTGCACTCATGCCTGCAAGCCACTCAGCTGGAACCTGGCCTCCTCGGATATGCCGAACTGCTCCAGGGGGTCCTGTGGGGTGGACGGATGGCTGTGAGCCAGGGCCGGAGGACTCTACCACCCACAGCCCCACCCTGGCCACCCGAAGCCCTGTACACACCTTGCCTGTCACCTTCCGGATTTCGTTCCTGTAGAAAATGAGGCTTCTCCGCATGAACTCGTAGCTAGAGAAGAGGGTGGCACAGGGGTCAGAGGCCTGCTCTGCATGGCTGCTGTGCCCACCCCAGCTGTGCCCACGGCCACGTGGCCCCACCTGGCCCGACGGAGAGCCTCCATCCACTCCTGACACTGCTCCTCGCTGCTGCACTCAAAGTGATACTTTCTCTCGGGGTCCTCGATGAAGCCTGGGAAGGGAGCACCTACGTCGGTCCTGCCCACAACCACAGGGGCAGCTTCCTCTTGCCAGTGCCCAAAACCACCCCCCTGTGGCCCCCACAAAGATGTGTTCACGTCCTGACCCCCAGAACCTAGAGGAGCGTGGCTCCATTTGGAAATAGGGCCTCTGCAAATGAACTAGTTAAAATGAGGTTGTCGCTGGGTGCAGTGGCTCACGCCTGTCATCCCAGAGCTTTGAGAGGCCCAGGTGGGAGGACTGCTTGAGCTCAGGAGATTGTCTCTGCAAAAACAAAGATCAGCCGGTGTGGTGGTGGGGTCTTGTAGTCCCAGACATTCAGGAGGCAGAGGTGGGAGAATTGCTTGAGGCAAGGGGGTTGAGGCTACAGTGACTTGTGATTATGCCAGTGCACTCCAGCCTGGGTAACGAGATCCTGTTTCAAAAATCAAATCAAGAGGGCTGGGTGCTGTGGCTTACAGCTGTAATCCCAGCATTTCAGAGGCCAAGGCAGGCGGATCACCTGAGGTCGTGAATTCCAGACCAGCCTGGCCAACGTGATGACACCGTGTCTCTACTAAAAATACAAAAATTAGCTGGGCATGGTGGCAGGCACGTGTAATCCCAGCTACTTGGGAGGCTGACGCAGGAGAATCGCTTGAACCCGGGAGGCAGAAATTTCAGTGAGCTGAGATGGCGCCACTGTACTCCAACCTGGGTGACGGAATGAGACCCCGTCACGAAAAATAAAATAAAACGGGGTTGTCAGGGTGGGCCCTCAATTCTGTTTGGTGTCTGTGTAGAAGGAAACGTGGACCCAGACGCGATGCAGGGAGGACAAGATGAGGATGGAGGCAGGGATGTGATGCTTCCACAAACCAAGGAAGCTGGAAGATGATGGCCATCACCAGGAACTGGGATCGTGTCTGGTACTGAAGCCACTCTGGCAAACTCCATCTTTCCCCGAAGATGGGAATCTTAAAACCCAGGAGAGGCTGGGCGCGGTGGCTCACCCCTATAATCCAAGCACTTTGGAGGCCAAGGCGGGCGGATCACCTGAGGTCGGGAGTTCAAGACCAGCCTGACCAACATGGTGAAACCCCCGTCTTTTTTAAAAACGAAAAAAAAAAAAAACCCAGGAGAGCCACACCCCTCTCACTCCCCCACCCCCACCTGGGGTTTCCAGCCCAGGGCCATACAACAATGTAGGCCCACGCTAATCTCGACAGCTAGGGAAACGCTTTGCATGCTGGCCCGTCCGCCCCGTGAGTACAGCCTGGGCCCACAGGAAGAAAGAGCCGACTCTGGGAGGGACCCAAGCTTAAGTGGACTTGGCAGGTAGGCACGGCGGTGCCCGCCAAGAGGACCTGACCTTGAGCTGGCTGTGGACAACGCACTCTTGTGTCTGGGGAGGGTGGCGCCAGGCTGGGGACACAGAGGCGGCCTCGGGCGCCTGGGGAGGGGACAGTGCGGCGCTGCGGGTGCCCCGGGCTGCTGGGGGCGCCGCCGGCCTCCCCAGCCGCACTCACTGATGGAGAAGGTGCCGGGCTCTTCCCGGGTGACTCTGCAGCGCTCCAGCAGCAGGGCTCCGACGGGCTGGAGGAGACACGGGCGCCGGGACGCGGCGGTGAGCGCCCAGCCTCCGCGGGGCGCAGCCTGGCACCCGCCCGCGCGCCCGGGGCGCCCCTACCTCGGCCTCGTCTGTCCGGAAGTAGAAGAGGAAATTCACCACGAGCTTCACCAGCCGCCGCTTCAGCACTGCGAGCACAGCGCACGCTCAGGGGCGCAGGCAGTCCCCGCCCGGATCCCCGCCCTCCACCCCCAGCGCCC
>NW_016107690.1:2116010-2117151 GCF_001604975.1 Cebus imitator | reverse complement strand
GACCTCGGCCCCGCTCTCCCGCCCAGGCCCGGACCTCGGCCCCCGCCTCCAGTCCCTAGCACTGTCCCGGTCTCCCGGGTCCCGCTCACCACTGCCCTTCTTGGGGCCCCTCATGCCCAGCTCGGCCGCCATCTCGGCCGGCTGCCGGGACAGCGCCTGCAGCTCCTTCTCGTTGTACCGCATTGTTCCGCGGGGAACGCGAACCCGCGCCACGCCCTCCCGGCCGCCGTCCCCGCTCGCGCCGGGGCCGGCGCCAAAAAGGTCCCAGGGCGCAGACACGGAAGCCCCGCTGGGGCTAGTGCGCCTGCGCGCCTTGGGCTGGCCATGCCGCCCGTCGCCGCAGGGTGGCACTGGCGACCCAGGGAGGTGGGTGCACCGGTTGGTTGGGGAGGCGGACCGTCGTTACTAAGTTAACTGAAATACATCGGACCAAGGTGGAACAAAATCAAGGCACCCCCGTGATGGCTGGCGCCCCTTGTTAGAACGGCCAGGCGCAGGCGGAGGGAGCGATAACATCTCCCGGAGGGTATCAGCCGCCCTCTCGCGAAAGTCGGGCCCACGCGGCCGCAGCGGACCCAGAGTTCGTTGGAAGCGTTGTGCGCACGCGCGCTTTGTTTTCCAGGCCGCACTTTCAGACGCGCCACCTCCAGCCCTTTCCCTCGCGCCTCCGAACCTCCCGGCTCGCGCCGTTGGGCGGGCCGCGCATGCGCACACGAGAGGCCCCGCCCCATTTGCCCCGGAAGTGCTTTCTTTGCCCGCGACGCGCGTGCGCCGAACGAAATCGTGGCGGCGGCGGATCAAGGTGGTGATAGCGCGGCCTTGGGCTCTGGTGAGGGCGTCGGTCGACGGGGACTGGGGGTTCCCTGGAGGGGAGCGAACGTGGGAGAGGCGCTTGCTACGGGCCGCGGGCTGAGGGGCGGGCAGCGGGTTCGCGCCCCTTCCTCCTCCCTTGATCGTCGGGCCTCGTGCATCTAGAGGCCCCGCGCTGGGCGGGCCCGCTCGGAACTCTTATTTCCAAACACCTGTTGGGGGTCCGTGCTCCGGACCTCACGCCTGTAATCCCAGCGCTCAGGGAGGCCTCGGCCGGAGGATCGCTCGAGGCCAGGAGTTCGAGACCAGCCTGGACAACACAGGGAGACCT
>NW_016107690.1:2097173-2114325 GCF_001604975.1 Cebus imitator | reverse complement strand
TTACAGGCGTGAGCCACCACGCCCGGCTCAGCTAATTTTTGTATTGTTTTGTAGAGATGGGGGGTTTTGCCATGTTGGTCCGGCTGTCCCCTGGTCTTTACCTTCGTAAATAACACGCTTCTTCCTGGATTGATCTGCTGGTTTCATGTCAGGGTGGTTGAGACTACCTCCCTCCCAGCCACCCCCTGCACCTTCACCTTCCACATCCTCAGTGGGCTTATGTTTTCCGCGGGAGTAGGTCTTTGTTGGTTGCTAAAGCAAGTAATATGTTCAGTTGGGCTTTTCTTTTATCGCTCTTTCTTCCCTTAAAGCTAATTAAGTTGTTTTTCACCATTAGCCTGGTTTTCTTTTCTTTTTCTTTTTGAGACAGAGCCTTGCCCCGTTGCCAGGCTGCAGTGCAGGGGCTCGATCTCGGCTCTCTGCAGCCTCTGCCTCCTGGGTTCAGGCAGTTCTCCCGCCGCAGCCTCTCGTAGCCTGGTTTTCTTTTACCTGTTTGCTTTGTTCCTCACAGAGCTCCAACGTCTCACACACCTGTCAGTTGTATTTCGCACAGGTTTAAATAAATCCATCTCTCCCTAACCACTTCCCCCCAAGACCCGCGTATCCCCTCCTCCAGGTGGGACTGGTTGTGCTCTGCCCTAGAGGTGGGGCTGTTATCCCAGAGCGTCCGGTCCTTGCTGCCCGGGGCCTGCCTCGATGTTTCCAGTGTGGCCATCCCTTCCTCTCCATGCTGTCAGAGGAGAGCTTCTGGTAGCTTTTGAAGAAGTAGATGATTGTTTTGTTGGCGGGGGGGTGGTCCTTGATTGTCTGAAAATGAGTTTATTTACCCACATAGTTAGGAATTTGGTGGGGTATAAAAATCCAGATTGAAAATCTGTATTTGTAGGCCGGGCACAGTGGCTCACGCCTGTAACTCCAGCACTTTGGGAGGCTGAGGTGGGCGGATCACCTGACTTTGGAGTTCAAGACCAGACTGGCCAGCTTCGAGAAACCCCATCGCTATAAAAATGCAAACATTAGCCAGGTGTGGTGTTGCAGGCCCGTAATCCCAGCTACTCGGGAGGGTGAGGCTGGAGAATCACTTGAACCCTGGAGGCGGAGGTTGCAGTGGGCCCAGATGGCGCCGCTGCTCTCCAGCCTGGGCGAGAGTGAGAATTCATCTGAAAAAAAAAAGAGAGAGAGAGACAGAAAGAGAAGGAAGGAAGGAGAAAGTCTGTGTGTGTTCAGAACCGTGAAAGCTCTGTTTTCAGTGCTGTTCTCAAAAGATGGCCGGTTCGCTGGCCGCTGATGCTCTGTGGTGGTTTCTGTCTGGCAGAAGCCTCACATTCTTCTTGGTGTGAGATTTCCTGATTTCCCTGTTGACCAGGGGTCTTTCTGTTTGTTCGTCTTGGTGGGTCCTTGCTGTCTGAACAGCTTGGTTCTTTTAGTCTCGGGTTTTGTTTTTGTTTGTAATTTTCTTGTTAATGTTCTTACATTATTGTTTCTTTGATAATATTTTTCATGTTTTATTTTGTTGGGTATTTTTTTTGTTCTCCTTCCAGTGTCGCCTGGGTTCTTGCTTGTCCTCCTGTTTTTCCAAGTTTTGGCTTTCTTTATGAAAGCTGTGTCTGGCTCAGCTTCAGACTCCGCGACGGGATTTTTTGTTTGGATCATCCCGTCTGCATTTTATATGGAATTTTTTGTTTAGCTTGTCCCATCTGTGTGTTTCTTTATTCTTTTTCTCTTTTTTGTTTTCTTTTAGAGCTCCAGGAACATTGATAGATTGTCCTGTCTGTATTTTTCAAGGGCTGCTTTTTGTTTGAATTCAGGTTGTTATCATTCAGGGCCCTGTTCTGGTTTTCCGGTGCGTCAACTTCCCCGAGGACGGAGCAGGGTGGCAGCGATCTCACGTTGGGGTTCCCATCAAGTCTCTTTGTTCTCAGAGGCGTGTGTTTCTCTTTAAGAACAAAGCGGCCGGCAGCCCTGTGTGAGCTCCGCTCCTCATCCAGGGAGGCCTCCTGCCCAGTGGCCCGGCGAGGAGTGGGGCTTTTCTTTGAGGTGTGGGGGCCCTGAATGCCAGTATTTGAGAATTCTTCTGGTGCTGTTTACCCAGAAAAGATTCCTGGCCTCCCCCTGGGCAGGGGTTCGGGCTGGGCGGAACCGCAGGGATTCCCGCTGCCCAGTCGGCAGGCTGTGACTCAGCCCCCTCTTCAGCTTGCCCGGGGCCCCTTGCTCTGCTGGGCCTGCCTCTCTAACTGCCGGGGCCCTTGTATGCCAGTTCTGGGAGGAACGTTCTGATCGACTGCAGGGTGGTGGGGGATCGGAGTGTGTGGCCTTCCCCAGGGCGCTGCCCATCTCAGCTGCCGAGGCGGACAGTGCGGGTGTTGAGTGGCCGTGCCGGCCAGGCTTGGGTTCGGACGGTTTCTGGTTTTTGGATCAGAGTTTATTACGTGGTGAGTGGCTGAGTACTGATTTGGGTTTCTGAGGGCCAGTCAGACTCCACAGGTGCCCCCTGTGACAGCTGGAGCTCGTGTCCTGAGCCAGCCACTGGCCGCTTGAGTGTTCCGTCTGGCTGCTTTAAGAAGTACCTGGGCGGACAGGTGCGGTGGCTCACACCGGTAATCCCAGCACTTTGGGAGGCCGAGGTGGGCGCATCATGAGGTCAGGAGATAGAGACCATCTCGCTGTAACACAGTGAAAACCCTGTCTCTACTAAACATAGAAAAAGTTAGCCGGGCATGGTGACACACACCTGTAGTCCCAGCTACTCGGGAGGCTGAGGCAGGAGAATCGCTTGAATCTGGAAAGAAGTGAGAAGTGGCACCTGGGCTCACCCCAGATCAATTTGAACTCTTGGCTTCGTTCCCATTTAGCATCTGAGTTCCTTTTCCAGGTCCGTCCAGCCATGGAGTCATTAGAACATTCTAGAAATGTCACTAAAATGTGAGGGGTTAATAAGTGTATGAGGATACATCAGTGGCTCTTTGTTTGGCCACCTGCAGCTATCCTGGCCCAGAAGCTGGGCCGCCTCTTCCTGCTTGGAGGAGCAAAGTGCAGGTCACTCCTGCGACCGAGCCCCATTCCTCCTGGGCCCTGGGGCCTCCAAAGACACGTCCTGCTCTCTGCTCTTCTCTCTGCCAGCAGCCTCTGGCACTGGCCATGAGGATGCCATGGCACCGTGGGGGAGAGCACAGGCTTGGGGGTAGAGACCAGTGATGGCTCTGCAGAGCTCAGCCTCAGAATGGTGGCGTGGTCCCGGAGAGGCCACGGCCAGGGACAGCGGGGCGTTCTCATGCTGCTGAATTCCTTCCTCATGAAAGAAATAGGCCATCCTCCTGGGAGAGTGGAGCGCTTGATGACTCACAGAGACCTGGGGGTGTTCCTCCCAGCACCAGGCCCCTCCTGGGTTCTTGGGGTACATCTGTGAAAGAAGGCCGATTCCCTGCCTTCCTGCACAGTCCCCGGCGGGGGCTTCTCGGTGCTGAGATGCATGGGGGACTGGTTTCTGTGTGTGGAGACGCAGGTGCCGCCTTGGCCTGGTGGGAGGCAGCTCGCTGGGCTCCGCACGCTCATCCCTGATGTGAGTTTCATGCCCCTTGACCAGGAAATACTTGAACGTCCTCCAGAGAGAAATTAGGCACGTCATGAATATGTCCAGGCGGTACCCACTAATCCTGCCCGGCCTGTGGGCCAGTCAGAGACGGAGCCTCCCAGGCAGCCGTGAGCTGGCGCCGCAGCAGGGATTGTGGCGTCGGAGTGGCCTGCGGCTGACGGCCCCAGTGCCAGCGCGGATGGGGTGCAGTTCCCCCGGTCCTGAAGAACACGTGGCCAAGAAGCCCGAGGCAGGGAGCGTCCCACGGGCCAGAGGGTGGCGTTCCCGGCAGAGGACAGTCCTTCCGGTGCCACCGTCTCCTTTTTCACATTGGAATGTTCTTTGTTTGTGAAGGGATAGCGATGGTCACGATGGTGGTTTCTTGTTTACGCGACAATATGTAAAGATGGGCATCTCTAGGTGGGCTTTTGTGGCGTCTGAACTTCTCCCTGTGATACTGCAGTGAGCTCGGCAGCCCGTCCCACCAGCTACCACACCTGATCATTGTCATAAACTTGTCCGGGGAATAAAGACTGGGTGGGGAGGGTCCTGGGCCCCCATAGGTGAGGAGTGACCTCAGGCCCCACCACGGGTCAGCAGCACCACTGGCCTGTACCTCCGCGTGCACCACACCCCTGCGGCCGCCGTGGCAGATCACTGCAGGCACAGCAGTCCAGGTGACACGGCTGCATCCGCTTCTGGATCTGGGGCCAGAAGTCCAAACAGTCCACGAGGCTCCATCCCTTCTGCGAGCAGAACTCTTCCCGCCTTTCCACGAGTCCTCCCTGTTCACAGCCACAGCCCAGCCTCTCTGCCCCTCAGCCTCCCCCTCCTCTCACGAGGATGCTGTGAGGGTCGCCTGCTGTTTTGAGATCCTCAAGCCCACCTGTGTGCCTCCCTTTCCTGCTGTGCGAGGCGATGGGTTCACAGGTCCCAGGGATTCGCATGTGGACGTCTTTGGGGGGTAATAAATGATTCACTTGTATGCTGGGTCGCATCTCTCTGAGCTCACCCAAGGCCTTTAAACCAGGGCCGGGGGCACAGGTTGAGCAGGCAGGGGAAAAGCGTCAGGTGAGGAGAGGAAGCTGCCTGGAGCTTGGGTCTGCGCAGAGCCTGAGAGGGTGTGGAACAGTGGCGGAGGGCTGCGTCGGGAAGCGGGTGTTTGGGACTCAGGAGAGCCGTCCTGCGCCACAGGCAGATGTGGCTGATCTCCTGGGTGTTACCCAGTGAAGACCGGAAGATCCACGTCTCCTTTGCCGCCCAGAAAATTCACAGCGGATTCCGAGAGATAGAAGTCAGGTTGGGACAAGTAAGCGTAGCCAACTCGAGAGGGAGTTGAGAGGAAGGTGTTCACTGGGGGCTTGGGCAGTCCCGATGGCTTCCTGGAGGTGGTGACCCGGTGGTGAGAATTTGGCCTCGTCTCCCCTGGTTGTGCCTTCTCTGGCTCCCCGTCACCATTTCAGGTCTCCAGGCCTTGGCACTCTGGGCTGGAGCGGCTTCCCCTCCACCCTCCCGCATGGTCAGTTGGAGGCAGGCTCCAGTTTCCTCATGTCTGTGCCTGGCCCACAGTGGGCCCCGGCCCCCTGGCAGAGACTCAGTGCACTAGTGGGTGGCCCCCTGAGGGCTGGTGAGACCCTGGCGCTGGGAGTGCAGGGGGAGGAGCAGCCTTGCTGGCCCCGACCTGACCGCCCGGCCCCGGGAGGTGGCAGCAGCAGCCCTGAGTTCACCGCCCCCCTCACTCTCCTCTTGGCCTCCACAGGCTGGGTGCCCTAGGAGGTGCCAGCAGCAGCCCTGCCTTCTGAGCCATCTTCACACTCCTCCACAGGTGTCTCCCAGTCTGCTGAAGCCCGGAGGCCAACACCATGGACTTCCAACATCGCCCTGGGGGCAAGACCGGGAGCGGGGGCGTGGCCTCCTCCTCCGAGAGCAACCGTGACCGCAGGGAGCGCCTCCGGCAGCTGGCCCTGGAGACCATCGACATCAATAAGGTGGGGGCCGCCTGGGCTGCGCGATGCATTCCCCGGGGCTGGACGCTCCTGTTGCCGCCCAGCAGCCGCAGCTCCTGTCCAGCCACCCCAGACAGCAGGCCCTCTGTGGCTCTGAGCCCCGGGTGGAAATGGTTTGCTCTGTGCCATGCCGCCTGTTGGGCATCATTCAGTTTTTGGAAATGGAGAGAGCTGGTGTCAGTCCAGTCAGATGCAGTGAAGGATTTGATTTTACCTTGTGCAGAGGCGGGGTGAGCCGGGTCCCCCTCAGCACCATGGACGTCGGGGCTGCAGCATTCTCTGGGCTGGGGGCGTCCCGGGCACTGCAGGGTGCCAAGCAGCATCCCTGGCCCCCACCCACTCCGTGCCAGGAGCTCCCCCATCAGGACAAACACAGGTGTCCCCAGACATTGCCTGGGTCCCTGTGAGGGTGGGTCCCCAGCCGAGACCCTGCCAGTGTGCGCTTCCTTAGACTTTGAACTCCACCAGGATCCCCCAGGGCCGTGTCGCTGACATGCCCCACAGGCCTGGCCTGCAACATAGGCTTTGTGACTTTCCTTGTCTTCCAGATGAGATCACGGTGGAGGGGTGCCACGCCGCAGGGGGTGGAGTTAGGGTTTGAACTCCAGGGTCTGAGACGAGAAGTGTCTGCCCGCTTGCCCCAGCTCAGGGCCTACGGATGCGCGTGGCCTTCCATGTGACCCGTTTGCTCTTCTCATGCCTGTGTCTGCCTTGTGCTGACCCCTGGCCTGGTGGCGGACGGCTCCCTGCGTCAGGAGTGATGGGCGCTGCTGTCCTGGCTCTGCCTCCGTGTCTCAGAACCACCAGGAAGGTGGTGTCGGGGCTCCCTGGGAACCCCCCCTGCTCAAAGCCTAGGCCACAGCCCCAGGTGGCCACACGCGTGCTCACGAGGCCCCTCGCCGGATCCATCAGGAACAGCCAGGCCTCCACAGAAAGGGGGTCCCACCTCTGAGGGCCCGAACCGCAGGGCAGGCCATGATCGTCTCTCTAAGGGGGTACCTGTTCTTCCCCTCCAGGACCCATACTTCATGAAAAACCACCTGGGCTCCTATGAATGCAAGCTCTGCCTGACGCTTCACAACAACGAGGTGCGGCCTCCACCGGCCCTGGTCGGCTTGGGGTTTGGGGACAGGGGCGGGTTGAACAGCGGACAGCTGGGGGACTGCCCGTGTCTGTCCCTTCGGCCTCAAGTCACCCGCGTTTCCCTTCCACTCCAGGGGAGCTATCTGGCACATACCCAGGGGAAGAAGCACCAGACCAACCTGTGAGTACCTCGCCCCCGTCTCATGTCTGCTGCTCCAGCAGCGCTGGTCTCTGCGAGCCTCCAGGGCCACAGCTCCGCAGCGGGGAAACCAGCCTGGCCTGGGCCTCCCTGGGCGCTGGAGTAAGGTCTCTGGGGAGCATTAGAGAACATAGGCTGTATTGCTGAGGCGGGTGGATCACCTGAGGTCAGGAGTTTGAGACCAGCTTGACCAACATGGTGAAGTTCCACCTCTACTAAAAATACAAAATTTAGCTTGACATGGCAGTGCACAGCTGTGATTCCAGCTACTCTGGAGGCTGAGGCAGGAGGGTCTTGAACCTGGGAGGCGGAGGTTGTGGTGAACCAAGATGGCGCCATTATACTCCAGCCTGGGCGACAAGAGTGAACCTCTGTCTCAAAAAAAAAAACAAGAGCAGAGGCGTGGAGTTGTGGGAAGGGCTCCAGGCAGGGACAGTGAGCAGCGTGACAGGAAGAGAACATCCCTGTCTCACCCGTGTCCTGGTCCAAACCCCAGCGCCCCTCCCCGGCCCCCGGCCCTCCTCATCCCTTGGTTTGTAGTGAGCTCTGAGGTCAGGGGCTACTGGTGCCTGGGCCTGTGTCCCTGGCACCTGTGCGTAGAGGGCCCCAGCACCACGTCCACTCTGCCCGCAGGGCCCGGCGAGCGGCCAAGGAGGCCAAGGAGGCCCCTGCCCAGCCCGCGCCTGAGAAGGTCAAGGTGGAGGTGAAGAAGTTTGTGAAGATCGGCCGCCCGGGCTACAAAGGTGAGTCTGCTCTGCGTGAATGGGTTCCCTGCGCTCCGGCGCAGGAGCCGCAGCCCTGAGACCCTCGTCCCTGAGCTGCTGCTTTACGGCCTTGGTGGCCATCCCTCACCCGCTCACAGCATCTGGCGCTGTGTCTGGGAGCTGTCAGGCTGGGCCCGATAAGCACCCATCTCACCCAGTGGCCCCTTTCCCAGCGGAGCCCCAGTCTGTGCCCCCCTTGCCCGGCCGCCTCTGTGCCTCGCATCCGTTGTTGTGGAAGCTTCTGGGAATTCTTGCCAAGCAAAAGAGTGGAAGTGGGGGTGTGGTGAGCCTGATGCCTCTCTCCCGTTAACCTTGAAACTGGGTTCCACTCCTCTTAGCCTCAGAAGGAAGAGGACGGGGTGAAGCGGCTATTGGGGGCTCCCTCTGGGACCCTCAGCAGTGGACGTGGTTGCCGGTGACCTGGTTCAGAGAGCTGGGAAGCGACAGAGTAGAAGATAGACGTGTGTCCGTAGGGGTCGGGAAGGCGGGCAGGCTCCCCGCCACGTGTCCTTCAGGGAAGGTGGGGATGTCCTGTGTGCCCGGCCTCCTGACAGCAGCCTGTAGGGCAGAGGCCCAGGGCAGGTGTGCTGGATGACGAGGGCAGTTACAGTGGCAGCCCCGGGCCGGGAGGCCCTGACAGGTCCTGGGCTTCGGCTCAGGGTAGTGGGGAGGCAGGGGGCTTGTGAGCGTGCATGCCAGAGGCTGTGTGGAGAGCCAGGTGGCCCGGCAGGGACTCAGCCCCCACCCCAGCAGCCGTTCCCGGGGTTCAGGCGGCTGACCTCTGGTGGGAAGGGTGTCCTCCCTCACTCACCCTGCCACGGTGTGGGCCCTGTTCAGGCAGCCCCACTTGAATCCCAGAGCAGAGTGCCGAAGGGCCCTTCCTGCCCGGTGGCCCTGACACTGGCTGGTGGTGTCCCAGCTCCCTAGGGTGAAGGGCTCTGGGAATGGGGACAAAGGAGCACCCACCTCGGTCCCTGGCTGAGTGACCCCGCAGGTAGCTCAGCTCTGGCGCACCTGTGCCTTCGCTATAGCAGCATTCCAGACACCGAGAGTAGCGGCAGAGTCCAGCGGCTGCCTGGAGCCCCAGGGCTGCTCCCGGGGTCCCGCCCTCTCAGTGGGTGGCACTAGTCCGGCCCAGGTCCCTCAGCTTCGGGGGGGGCAGGCGGCTGGGACCTGAGAGCCTTCTGTGTTGCAGTGACCAAGCAGAGGGACTCGGAGATGGGCCAGCAGAGCCTCCTCTTCCAGGTGAGCTCAGGGGTCCAGGCGGGGGCGGGGGGGGGGCTGCCACAGGCGTGCGTCCGTCCGACAGGCGGCGCTGCGACCCAGCCGTGTCTCCGCAGATCGACTACCCTGAGATCGCCGAGGGCATCATGCCGCGCCACCGCTTCATGTCTGCCTACGAGCAGCGGATCGAGCCCCCGGACCGGCGCTGGCAGTACCTGCTGATGGCTGCCGAGCCCTACGAGACCATCGCCTTCAAGGTAGCGTGGCTGCGGGGGCAGGGCACCCCTCCCATCGGGCTTCCTGGCTTTGTGGGAGGGCGCCTGCTTGGACTGCATAGTGCCCGTGGAGAAGGGAGAGCCGGCAGGGCTGAGCGCCGGGCGGTGAGGCCTTCGCCAGGTGACCTCCGTTCCCGGGCCAGGCTGTTGGGGGGCTTCCCGCAGCCTGCGCCCACGCCTGGCCAGGGTGGCCATCAGTAAACAATGTAGACAGTGACTGCGCAGGGTAGGGCTGGCAGCGAGCTGGCATTGAGGCCGGCTCTGTTTCACTCCAGACTGAACCCTGTGTCAGGAGGGTCGTGTCAGGCCGGGGCCTTCCACTGGGCTCCCAGGGCGTGGTCCAGGCCAAGGAGGCTGGTACCTCGGGCTGCGTTGAGCCTCCTGCCTGATGGCGATCCTGAGGTCGCAGGGACCAGGAGCCCTCTCTGTCCCCCGCCCTCCCAGGTGCCAAGCAGAGAGATCGACAAGGCGGAGGGCAAGTTCTGGACCCACTGGAACCGGGAGACCAAGCAGGTCAGTGGCTGACCTGGGTACCTCGACTCCCTCCTGCCCGGGCCCTGGCAGCCCAGTCCCCAGCCGCACCTGCTGAGCCTTTTTCGTCTCTCTAGTTCTTTCTCCAGTTCCACTTTAAGATGGAGAAGCCCCCGGCTCCGCCCAGCCTCCCAGCTGGGCCCCCTGGGGTGAAGCGGCCTCCACCCCCGCTGATGAACGGTCTGCCCCCTCGGCCACCACTGCCGGAGTCTTTGCCGCCGCCCCCGCCAGGAGGCCTGCCTCTGCCACCCATGCCCCCCACGGGGCCTGCGCCCTCAGGGCCCCCAGGACCACCCCAGCTACCCCCGCCAGCTCCAGGGGTCCACCCCCCGGCCCCAGTGGTGCACCCCCCCACATCTGGGGTCCATCCCCCAGCTCCTGGGGTCCACCCCCCAGCCCCTGGCGTCCATCCCCCAGCCCCTGTGGTCCACCCACCAACCTCTGGGGTCCACCCCCCAGCTCCCGGAGTCCACCCTCCAGCCCCCGGGGTTCACCCACCAGCTCCTGGGGTTCACCCACCAGCCCCTGGGGTTCACCCACCAGCCCCTGGAGTCCACCCACCAGCCCCGGGGGTCCACCCACCCCCATCAGCAGGAGTTCACCCCCAGGCACCAGGGGTGCACCCAGCAGCCCCGGCTGTTCACCCTCAGGCCCCAGGGGTGCACCCACCAGCCCCAGGGATGCACCCTCAGGCCCCGGGGGTCCACCCCCAACCTCCCGGGGTCCATCCGTCAGCTCCTGGGGTCCACACTCAGCCTCCTGGAGTTCATCCCTCAAATCCTGGGGTACACCCCCCAACTCCCATGCCCCCAATGCTGAGGCCCCCACTTCCCTCCGAAGGCCCAGGGAACATACCTCCCCCTCCCCCCACCAACTGAGAAGCTGCTCCCTTCCCAGCAAGCCTGGCCCAGGTGCTGCTGCCTTTCCCATGGAGGGAAGGCTGCTCTTTTGTACTATCCCGGCTCATTAAACGGCCTCCCCCAGCCCTGAGTGCATGGATTCCGCAGCGCCGCCCTCCCGTGTGAATGCTGTGTGGGAGTGCCAGGCACGGCACCATTCCGCATTTGGGCGACTGGGGAGGGCCTGGGGCCCACCGGGAGACACCTGTGGGAGCCTAAGAGGCAGCTGTGCCCTGGAGGTGGCCTGGTGGACAGACCCCACCAGCCATCTAGGAGTATGTCTGGGGTCATGTCCTGAGGAGGGAAGAGCAGAGACTCCAGGATATCCTTGGGGTCTCCGGATAGCCCACTAGCTGTGCGGAGGGTGAACAGGGGACAGGGAGCCCCTGCTGACTTGGGACCCTCCTCCTCGAGGCCCAGCACCCAGGACATCTGGTTCCCCGCCCCCCAGCGCTGTGTAGTCTGGCTGCACTGCTGTGCCTTCTGGGGACGGGCCCTCAAGGACAACGTGTTGACACATTAGGCCCAGCTCTATCACTGCCGGGGAGGGAGATAGGCTGCCGGCGACAGAAAGGGATCTTTGAGAAGGCCACTTTGCCTGGAGTGTGGGCGCCGGGCACTGTCCCCCAAGGTCGCGGCAGAGGATATAGGGACCCGTCTGCCTGCACAAACACCCCACCTTCCACTTGGCCCACTTAAGGCGGGCAGCCCAGTCCCTCGCATCACCCACAATGCAGGGCCCGCCTCTCGCCCACCTGGCCCTGGTGCTGTCTGCCCTGGGGGCTCTGCTAGGGACTGAGACCCTTGGAGTAGAGGAGCCAGCTGTGGCCACTGGTGGCCTCATCTTTGGAGAAGACGTGGACTGGCCGCCAGGCAGCCCCCAAGAACCTCTGTGCCTAGTGGCACTGGGTGGGGACAGCAATGGCAGCAGCACCCCCCTGCGGGTGGTGGGGACTTTGAGAGGCTATGAGCAGGCCTTCCTGGGAGCCGTGCAGCAGGCCCGCTGGGGCCCCCAAGACCTGGCCACCTTTGGGGTCTGCAGCCCCGGCGACAGGCAGGCCGCCCTGCTCTCTCTGCAGCGGCTGGGGGCCTGGCTTCGGGGCCCTGGGGGACAGCGCCTGGTGGTCCTGCACCTGGAGGAAGGTACGTGGGTCCCAGCCCTGAGCTTGGCATCACTGACCTGGTGGTCCTCCTAGGGAGGATTAGGGGCTGGCAGAGCCCCCACCCCGGGCCAGAAGGCTGTGGTCTTGCTCCTGGGTCGGCTGTGAGTCTGTGGCCTGGGAGGTGGGCACCACTCTCTGTCCTGTCCCTGAAGCCCAGTTCTCAGACTTGTGCCTGCTGCAGTGCCAGAGACATGCCCATCTCGCCACCCATGAAGAAGCAGCAGGGCGCAGGGACCTTCCTCCCCACAGCCCCATACCCAGGCAGCCTGTTCTCAGGGCCACTACCCTGGGAGACTCCCTAGGGGGAAAGGGCTTCATCGGGAGCCCCAACCCAGAGACTGCAGGGGGGCAGCCCCACCCACAGCCTCAGACTCCATCCATGCCTGCCCGGTTGTCACCGCTCCCTGGCTGTAGGAAGGCAGCGAAGAGAGGAACCCTCGTACCCCCACGAGGTCCCCTGCACAGCGGCCGGAGTGGCAGGGATGGACCCCAAAGGCTCCCAGAGGCATGTGGGAAGGTCCTGGCCTTCAATGGCTCAGGTGTTCCCTGCTGTCTTGGCTGCAGTGACGTGGGAGCCGACACCCTCGCTCAGGTTCCAGGAGCCCCCGCCTGGAGGAGCTGGCCCCCCGGAGCTGGCGCTGCTGGTGCTGTACCCTGGGCCTGGCCCCGAGGTCACTGTGACGAGGGCTGGGCTGCTGGGTTCCCAGGTACCAGGGAGTTTCATGGGGCAGTTCCCCAGCGGCAGCAGGGGTGTGGATTTGTTGCAGGGTCTGTGGTGCTGGGAGGAAGGGGCGGGTCGAGCCAGGCTGGGTAAGCCTCCACCCAGCCGGGCTGAGGCCCTGCTCTCCGCAGAGCCTCTGCCCGTCCCGGGACACCCACTACTTGGTGTTGGCGGTGGACCGCCCCGCGGGAGCCTGGCGCGGCTCCGGGCTGGCCTTGACCCTGCAGCCTCGAGGAGAAGGTAGGTCCGCGTGGAGATGGACGGGGCGCTAGGTCGGCTGCCCCCGGCTCCCAGCCCTTGAGCCAGCCCCCGCCCCCCCACCGCAGGCGCCCCCCTGAGTACGGCCCGGCTGAAGGCGCTGCTATTTGGCGACGACCGCCGCTGCTTCACTAGGATGACCCCGGCCCTGCTCCTGCTGCCGCGGTCCGAGCCTGCGCCACTGCCCGCGCACGGCCAGCTGGACACCGTGCCCCTCCCTCCACCCAGGTGCGCGCAGGCCCGGGGGCATGGGGCAGGACCAGGCGGTGGTGGCGTGGCCTCGCACCCGCCCCCAACTCTCCCCACTGCGGGTTCCAGGCCATCCGCGGAGCTCGAGGAGTCGCCGCCCAGCGCAGACCCCTTCCTGGAGACGCTCACGCGCCTGGTGCGGGCGCTGCGGGGCTCCCCGGCCCGGGCCTCAGCGCCGCGCCTGGCACTGGACCCGGGTGCGCTGGCCGGCTTCCCGCAGGGTCTGGTCAACCTGTCCGACCCCGCGGCGCTGGAGCGCCTGCTGGACGGCGAGGAGCCGCTGCTGCTGCTGCTGCCGCCCGCCGCGGCCACCGTCTCCGGGGACCCCGCGCCCCTGCAGGAACCCACGTCGGCGCCGTGGGCCACGGCCCTGGTGCGCCGCGTGACTGCCGAGCTGCAGGCGGCGGCTGCCGAGCTGCGCGGCCTCCCGGGTCTGCCTCCGGCCGCAGCCCCACTGCTGGAGCGCCTTCTCGCGCTCTGCCCAGGTGGCCCCGGCGGTTCCCTGCGAGCGCTGCTGCTCCTGAAGGCGCTGCAGGGGCTGCGCGCGGAGTGGCGCCGCTGGGATCCGCGCGGGCTGGGGCGGGCGCAGCGCAGCGCGGGGGCCACCGCCGCCAACGGGCCGTGCGCGCTGCACGAGCTCAGCGTGGACCTCCGCGCCGAGCGCTCCGTACTCATCCCCGAGACCTACCAGGCCAACAATTGCCAGGGCGCGTGCGGCTGGCCGCAGTCCGACCGCAACCCGCGCTACGGCAACCACGTGGTGCTGCTGCTGAAGATGCAGGCCCGCGGGGCCGCCCT
The DNA here is from genome assembly GCF_001604975.1 of Cebus imitator. NCBI lineage: Eukaryota > Metazoa > Chordata > Mammalia > Primates > Cebidae > Cebus > Cebus imitator. The sequence continues at coordinate 2,100,584 of NW_016107690.1, read as the reverse complement.
GGCGCGACCTCCCTGCTGCGTGCCCACCGCCTACGCGGGCAAGCTGCTCATCAGCCTGTCGGAGGAACGCATCAGCGCGCACCACGTGCCCAACATGGTGGCCACCGAGTGTGGCTGCCGGTGACCCCCGCGCCGCGCGGGCCCCTGTCCCGAGGGGCTGGAGGCGCCCCAGCTCTCACCCCTTCCCATATTTATTCCGCCCCCAAGCATGCCCCCAATAAAGACCAGCAAGTAAACGGTGGGGTGTCCTTGCGTGTTAGGGAGCCCGATGGCCTCTCCTCCCGCGCACGCCCGGGTCCGCCCCATCGGCGCTCAGCTGTTCTCTCCTCTGCCTGAAGCGCCCCAATACCGTCTTTGAGGCCCCGGACTCGGAGCCGGGTCCAGGCGTAAAGGAGCAGGTGACTCTGTGGCCGCAGCACTCGCTTTATTTCGCCACAGCCGCGGGGCGTCGAGAAGGGGTCCCTGGGCTGGTGCGCGGAGCGCGGGCCGGCTCAGTCCCGCCCCTTGCCTGCGCGGAGCTTCTGGCGACTCCGAGGCCGCTCCTCCTCGTCGGGACGCCGCGGGGAGACCCAGACCTGCCTCTTCTTGGGCTCGGCGTCCCTGGAGTCCCGCGCCCACGGCCTGTGGCTCCCTTCGCGTGACTCCCAGCGCCGGGGTAGGGCTTCCCGGGGCTCCCTGGTGGCCCGTGGCCTCTCCTCCTTCCGCGGCCTCTCTTTCTTCGGCCTCTCCTCCTTCCGCTGCTTCTCCTTCCGCGGCTTCCCCTCTCTCCGAGGCCTCTCCTTGGGCCCCCGGTCGTCGAGGGGCGCTCCGTCCTCGCCGGCGGCCTCTCCGGTGGCCTCACCAGGCTCCCCTTCGTCCTTCTCTGCAGCCTCCCGACTCCTGGGAACCTTGGGTCTGGCCTCTACCTCGGCCGGGGACGCAGGCGGCGCGGATGGGGGCGCCGAGGCCTCCAACTTCGGCTGCAAGGCAGACACAGTGGGGTTCTGGGGTGAGCGTCCCCCTTCCCCCCGGCCCGGGCTCCTTCCCTGGGGATGAAGGCCTCACTGCCCGCAGTCACTGGAAGGAAGCGCTTACCAGCGGCGACGATGGCTCCCTCGGGGCCGAGCCTGGCGGGACCCAGGGCTCTAGCGCAGGCGCATGGACTGCAGCCTCCCCAGCCACGGCGTCTACAGCGACAGGGTCAGGACCCGAGTCAGCCGGGCCGAGGCTCGGACCACACTGTCCGTCCTCTCTCGCCCCTAGACCCCCCCTTCCAGATTGTTGGAGTGAGGTTCCCCTGGATACCGCTGAGGCTAAGGATGCCCCCAGCTGTGGGAAGGGACTCCAGGACTCTGCGGAGTGCCCCTCCTCCGAACCTCGCCCTTTCTTTTCTATTTATTTATTTAATCTGAGACGGAGTTTCGCTCTTGTTGCCCAGGCTGGAGTGCTCACCGCAACCTCCGTCTCCCCGGTTCAGGCGATTCTCCCGTCTCAGCCTACCGAGTATCTGGGATTACAGGCGCCTGCCTCCACACCCAGCTGATATTTTTGTATTTTTAGTAAGAGGCGGAGTTTCTCCAAGTTGGTCAGGCTGGTCTTGAACTCCCGGCCTGAGGCGATCCACTCGCGTCCGGCTCTCAAAGTGCTGGGATTACAGGCGTGAGCCACCGCGCCCGGCCGGAACCTCGCTCTTTCAATTGGTTATTCTCCCCCCGCGCCTGTAGGAGACCCCTAGCAAGGGAGGGGTCGCAGGAGGTGCCCCGGGAGGCGCTCCCGAGCGGAGCCGTCCCCAAAGAGGGCGCAGGAGGACAGCGGCGGAACGCTCCGCGCGAGGAGGGGCTGCGCGAGGTCCGTCCGGAAGCCAGAACCTCCTCTCGGCGGGGGGAATGGGCCCCGCGCAAGGTCCACCCGGGGTGACAGGGGCGCGCGAGGTCCATCACTTAAGGGAAGCGGCACCAGTCTCAAGCGGCACCAATTATGGGGGCGCGCAAGACCCAGCCCCGAGAAGGCGGCTCCCAGACCCCACCCTCGCGACCAAGGGCACTTCCCTGGAGGAGACGGCGCGCAGGTGGACCCCAGTCCCGCCCCACCCCTGGGGAGCCCGCGCTCACCGCGGCACAGCTGGAAAGCCGAGCCCAGCAGCGCCACCAGCGAGGCGAGCACCAGGCACTGGTTGAGCGACACGTCTCCCCAGGGCAGCTCCTCGCTCGGGGCTGGGGGCGGCGGCGGCGGCTGCGGGGGCGGCGCGCTCTGCGCCTTCTTGCGCGCGGGGACGCTCCGAGGGCCTGCGGGGGCAAGTGCGCGCTGCGCTGTGGCCGCTGGTTCCGCGTCGCCCCTTCCCCGGGCGCAGAGGCCAAGAGGGAGGCGCGCGCCCTGAACCCGGCCCTGGGCGCAGGTGAACCCAGCCTCGGGTGCCCAGCAGCTGCCTGGGGCTGCCCAGAGTTTCTGGAAGAGAACTTCCCGGAGCTGAGTGGCTTAGCGGGTATTGGCAGGAATTAGCGGAGGCTCCCGGCCCGTCTCCTCCTGCCTGCCACACTTCGGCACCACTCAACCAGGACACCCCCCACCCTTCCCCAAATCCAAGGACCCAGCTCCCGGGACCTGGGCCTCACACCAGTCGCACCCACCCCACACCGCACCCAGGCCTCCTGCAAACTCACTGGCTCCGGCTTTCAGCCTCTCCTTCCCCGTTCCTGGGGTCCCTTTGGCGGCAGGTTCTTTCTCCTTTTCCATCTTCTTCGGCCTGGTGTCCACACTGCGACCCTCAGCCCTCGACTCCTGAGAGTCCTGTGGGAATCATGAGACGTTCCGCCTGTTTCCTTCCAGTGCCAAAGCCTCCCCGTGGGCTTTTGAAACCTTCCTCCCGGGGCCAGCCTGCCCCCAACTCTCCAGACCTCCTCAGAGGGCTGAGGGGTCCCAGCTACTCACGTGGGACACGCTCCCGCTCCCGGAGTCGGCCAGCCTGGGTGTCCCTGTGGGAACAGAGGGAGAGTCAAGGTTGTGGGGACCCCCAGGCCAATCAACCCTCTTCCCTGGCTCTGCTGCGTGATGTTCGGGTGACTATCCCCATCTTATAGATAAAAAGCAGGCGGAGGCCAGGCCGGTGGCTCACATGGAATCCCTGCACTCTGGGAGGCTGAGATGGGGGATCACCTGAGGTCAGGAGTTTCAGAGCACCCTGAGCAACACAGTGAGACCCCATCTGTGCAAAAAAAAATTTTTTTAAAGAAAATAGCGGCCGGATGCGGTGGCTCACACTTGTAATCCCAGCACTTTGGGAGGCCGAAGCGGGTGGATCACCTGAGGTCAGGAGTTCAAGACCAGCCTGGCCAACATGGTGAAACCCCATCTCTACTAAAAATTCAAAAATTAGCTGGGCATAGTGGCGCATGCCTGTAATCCCAGCTACTCAGGAGGCTGAGGCAGGAGAAT
>NW_016107690.1:2094539-2097036 GCF_001604975.1 Cebus imitator | reverse complement strand
AAAAAAAAAAAAAAAGAAAGAAAGAAAAAGAAAAGAAAATAAGCCAGGCATGGTGGCACACCTGTGGCCCAGGCTACTTGGGAGGCTGAGGCAGGAGGATCGCTTGAGTCTGGGAGGTTGAGGCTGCAGTGAGCTATGATCATACCACTGCACTCCAGCATGGAAGACAGAGTGAGAGTGAGACTCTGTCTCAAAATAATAATTAATAATAAAAATATATTAAAAATACAAAGAAAGCGGACAGGCTCGGAGACAGCTTTGCCTGAAGACTCACAGTATTTCAGTGGCAACGTGGGATTCGAACCTAGATCTGTGAGGCCCAGCACCTGGTATCCTTGGGGTTCCTTACAGACCCCTGAGGCAGAAATGAGGGTCAGGGGTTGAACATGGGAGCACAGCGGAAGCCAGTCCAGCGTGGGAGGCTGAGCTCTGCTCTCTGAAGATGGGCCTCCCGGCTCAAGGGGGCCACCGGGGGGGGACTTCCTCCCGCCAGCGCCACAAGGGTACCTGGAGCCCCGTCCTCCTGGGACTTGGCCAGCGCCGAGTGGTCCTCCAGGGCCTGGCAGCTGCCCAGGCCCCCATCCAGCTCCTCCCAGGCTCTGGTTGTCATGGAGACGGCCGGAGCAGCAGCAGGTCCAGGCCAGGCTGGGAGGGGTGGGAGCAAAGCCTTGTCTTTACCGAGTCCCCGCACGGGCCTGGGCCTGACCTGAAGGTTCTGTAGACGTGGACGAACAGGCCCCATCCTCCCCCCACCCAGCCTGTGATCTCTGCCTCCAGCACCCCTCACTCGGCAAATTGATACTCATGCAAGACATGGCTTGGCACCCATAGGCACCTCCCTGACCCCGCATGCCTGCCCTGGGGCCCCTCCCTGGAGCCCCGTATCCATCAGCACAGCAGCCAAGGCTGTCCTGGCCCAGAGAGGGCAGGAGCTCCCTCGAGGCCACAAAGCACTGAGTCCAAGACGCACCCGAACCAAGACTCTTGGCCCCAGCGCCAGCTCATGTTCTCTGAGACCAGGGACTATTTTTATCTGGTGCCGGAGGCCAGCGGGACAGGCCAACAGGTGCCCCAGCCCCTCCCAGGCCTCTGCTCTCATGGGGTCCCCCTCTGGGCCATCCTGACCTGCCATTCTGGGCACCCACATCCCTGCCTTGTGACCCTATGAGGCCACAGGCTCAGGCCCCAGCAGCAGAACCATCCTGGCTCTGGCGATGACAGGCAGGGCAGGGGAGGAGGGTCCCGGGAGGGCTTCTGATCCTGACACACAGTAGCTGCCTCACTGTCCCACTAACTCTGTTCCCATATGACAGATGAGACAGAGCCATGGGCTGGAGGTCACAAGGGACTTCAAGTCAGACCCAAAGCTGTATTCTTCAGGGTCACCATGGGCTCTGGCTGCTGGAATTACGGTGCCCCTGTATCTAGACTGAAAAACCACCCACCCCTGGGGCTCCAAGACCTGGAAGGGGCCTGTCGCGTGGCAGTGGGGGAGGGGCCGACAAGCACGGGAGGCTGGTGTGCGGCCCCCGGATGTGTGGGGGGGCAGCTCCAGGAGTTGGGGCCCCTCACGGTCCTCCGCAACACCCTCCCACACCCCAGGAGCCCACACCTCTGCCCGGGACTCCCCCAGCCTCACTTCCTCACCCCTAGCCTCACTCACCCGCTGCCGCTGCGCGGAGCTTTGTGGACAGGATAGAGGTGGGGAGGGCTGCCCCGTGATGGATGGCAACAGGTGGCCAGAGACCTCGGGAAGGCCAATCAGCATGGCCGCCGAAGTGAGGTCACTGCCGGGGAGTCCCCCACCCGTCCCTGCCATCCCAGCAGGGAAGGGGCTGCTGTTACTCAGCGCTTGCCACTGCCCCACCACGGAGAGGTGGCGCCGGCAGCTGGGACTACAGGCGGGCGCCACCACACCAGGCTCATTTTTGTATTTTCCGTAGAGACGGGGTTTCACCGTGTTGGCCAGGCTGGTCTCGATCTCCTGGGCTCAGGTGATCCGCCCACCTGGGCCTCCCAAAGTTCTAGGATGACAGTAGGATGACAGGTGTGAGTCACCACGCCGGTCTCCACACCTAACTTTTTGAAGAGCCACCAGCCTCTTTTCCAAAGTGACTGCACAGTTTTACCTGCCCATCAGCCATCGGGAGTGTTCCAGCTTCTCTTTATCCAACTTGTCACTTTCCAATTGCTTTTTTTATTTTTTTATTGCCAGCCCAGTGTGTGTGAATGGCATGACATCATTGTGGTTTTGATTTGCATTTCCTTGGTCAAAATAAATAGCTTTTCTTTCTCCTGGCTCACTGCAGCCTCCACCTCCAGGGTCCCGGTTCAAGCGATTCTCCTGCCTCAGCCTCCCAAGTAGCTGGGATTACAGGACCATGCCACCATGCCCAGCTAATTTTTGTATTTTTAGTAGAGGCGGGGTTTCACCATGTTGGCCAGGCTGGTCTTGAACTCCTGACCTTGTGATCTGCCCACCATGGCCTCCCAGTGT
>NW_016107690.1:2091954-2093234 GCF_001604975.1 Cebus imitator | reverse complement strand
AAAAGCACTGGAGAGCTGGGACATGCCTGTGAGCACGTCCAGCACAGATATCCTGGTTAAAGTACAAGGACACAGAGTGTACTACGTGCCTGTAAGCATGGCGTGTCTAACAGCTACGTAGGACAGGGCTTCACAAAGTTATTAGCACACTTATTTTTTAACAAAAAAGGGAACTTTAAAAAGGAACTTTTCTACTTCCCACTCAAGGGTAGTCTTAAACTCCTGGCCCCAAGCAATCCTCCCGCCTTGGCCTCCCAAAGTGCTGGGATCACAGGCGTGAGCCAACGTGCCCAGCCTCAAGAGCATTTTCATCTTCTTGTTCTCACAGTGTGTCCCCTTGGATTCCTTTTCTGGAAGGCTCAGCTCTCCCAGAAGCAAAGCCTGGACGCAGGGCCTCTGTGGGGCTTTTTTTTTTTTTTTGAGACAGAGTCTGCCCAGGCTGGAGTGCAGTGACGCGATCTTGGTTCACTGCAACCTCCGCCGCCCGGGTTCAAGTGATTCTCCTGCCTCAGCCTCCCGAGTAGCTGGGATTACAGGTGTGCACCACCATGCCCAGCTAATTTTTATATTTTTAGTAGAGACATGATTTTACCATCTTGGCCAGGCTGGTCTCAAACTCCTGACCTCAGGTGATCCTCCAGCCTCGGTCTCCCAAAGTGCTGGGATTACATGTGTGAGCCACCGTGACCGGCCTAGTTTTGCTAATTTTGTGAAGAACAGTGTCATCTGAGGGCACTGACTCGCCACTCAGATTCTGACTCTGACTCAGCTGCCTGGCTGTGCCTCAGTTTCTTTTCCTGTAAAATGGAAATATAATGGCGACCCCACCTCCTAGGCGTCTTGTGAGTGTAAAGCCAGGCATGGGGACAGGTGTCTTGAACTCCTGGACTCATGCAATCCTCCCACCTCTGCCTCCCTAAGAGCTGGGGTTATAGGTGTGAGTCACCATGCCTGGCCAGTTTCGTTTTCTTTAAAGAGATAGGGCTGGGTGCGGTGGCTCACGCCTGTAATCCCAGCATGTTGGGAGGCTGAGGCCAGTGGATCACTTGAGGCTGGGAGTTTGAGAGCATCCTGGGCAACAGAACAACACCCTGTCTGTACAAGAGAAAGAACAAAAAGAAAAAGAAAAGAAAAACAAGAAAGGTCAAACTCCATGAAAATAGAGACGTGGGCCAGGCGCGGTGGCTCATGCCTGTAATCCCAGCACTTTGGGAGGCCGAGGTGGGTGGATCACCTGAGGTCAGGAGTTCAAGACCATCATAGTGAAACCCCATCTTTTA
>NW_016107690.1:2088978-2090141 GCF_001604975.1 Cebus imitator | reverse complement strand
AAAAGTCAGGCTGGGCGTGGTGGCTCACGCCTGTAATCCAAACACTTTGGAGGCCAAGGCGGGCGGATCACCTGAGGTCCAGAGTTCAAGACCAGCCTGACCAACATGGTGAAACCCCGTTTAAGAAAAAAAAAGGTGTGGTCATGGGCACCTGTAATCCCAGCTGCTTGTGGGGCTGAGGCAGGAGAATCGCTTGAACCCGAAAGGCAGAGGTTGGAGCGAACCGAGATTTTGCCACGGCACTTCAGCCTGGGAAACAGAGCAAGAGTCCATCGCAAAAAAAAAAAGAAAAAAGTGTAAGTACAGTAAAGGGAAAAACTGCGACCTGCCCATGATAAGGCCTGCTTACTTGGGGCCTTGCTTTTCCGTGTGTGTTTGCACAGCTCGTCCTGAGGTTGCCCGCACGGCCGTGGGTCCCCCTTTATCACCCAGCAGCAGACGCCCCGGCGGCTCTGTGGCCCAACCCCAGCCCCGTGAGCCTCCCGTGGCCGGAGCTCGTGGCGGGCTGCTCCGTGCACGTTAAAAATGGGCAGTTCCTGTTTCCTTCCCCTTTTCTTCCCCACAACGTTTGCTCAAAAGGGTTCAAAGGCCTTCTGAGTTTTTCTTCAGGAGGCAAGACCAGGACACAGAACCAGGCTTGAACACGATGCCAGCCCGGGGCACGTGGAGAAAAGGAGGCCCAAATCCGTCCTGATTTTCCTTTCTTTCTTTTTTCTTTTTTCTTTTTTAGAGACAGGGTTTCTCCATGTTGGTCAGGCTGGTCTCGAACTTCTGACCTCAGGTGATCCTCCCACCACGGCCTCCCAAAGTCCTGGGATTACAGGCATGAGCCACCGCACCCGACCACCTCCTTGATGTTTACCTGTTTACATTTTATTTTATTTAACTGATTATTCTTTTAGAGACTAGGTCTCCCTCTGTCACCCAGGCTGCAGCGCAGTGGCGAGATCAGAGCTCACTGCAGCCTCCACCTCCCTGGCTCAGCTGATCCTCCCTGTCTCAGGCACGGGAATAGCTGGGACTAGAGGTGTGCACCACCATGCCCAGCTAATTTAAAAATTTGCTGTAAGGCCGGGCGCGGTGGCTCAAGCCTGTAATCCCAGCACTTTGGGAGGCCGAGGCGGGTGGATCACGAGGTCAAGAGATCGAGACCATCCTGGTCA
>NW_016107690.1:2077804-2088558 GCF_001604975.1 Cebus imitator | reverse complement strand
AGTAGCTGGGATTACAGGCACACGCCACCACGCCTGGCTAATTTTGTATTTTCAGTAGAGATGAGGTTTCTTCATGTTGGTCAGTCTGGTCTTGAACTTCTGACCTCAGGTGATCCGTCTCCCTCGGCCTCGCAAAGTGCTGGAATTACAGGTGTGAGCCAGGGTGCCTGGCCAACCCCAGCTGGTCTTGAACTCCTCAGCTCAAATGATCTTGCCTCTGCCCCAAAAAGTGCACGCCAGGCCCACATATCCTTTTTGAAATCAGAGTTGGCCAGGCACGGTGGTTCACACCTGTCATCCCAGCACTTTGGGAGGCCGAGGCGGGCAGATCACAAGGTCAGGAGTTCGAGACCAGCCTGACCAACGTGGTGAAACCCCATCTCTACTAAAAATACAAAGATTAGGCGTGGTGGCGGGCGCCTGTAATCCCAGCTACTTGGGAGGCTGCGGCAGGAGAATCGCTGGAACCTGAGAAGCGGAGGTTGCAGTGAGCAGCTGAGATCATGCCACTGCACTCCAGCCTGGGGAACAGGGTGAGACTGTTTCATAAATAACCAAATAAATAAATAAGTCAGAGTCATACTCTCTGCCTCTTCTGCCAGCATCTATCCCCTCAGCCTTGATTTCAGAGAAGACCCAGGGATGGGTTCTCCATCCTTGACCATCCCACATGCTCTCCTGTCCCTTTCAGACAGTTCAAGTCTCACCACCTCCAGGAAGCCCTCCCTGATGTGCCCCTTTCTCTCCCTGCTGTCTGTTGGCCCCTCCCCAGTCACAGACTCCCCAGCTCCCAGCAAAGCACCTCCCACCCTGGTTCCTGGGAGCGCAGCCGGATGGACCAGCAGGGTGCATTTGCTCATCTTAGTGCTCATCCACCGTGGCCTGGCCAGTGTGGGGGCGGTTGTTCTAGAAGCCTCACAGCGCTGGCAGGCGGCCATGAGTTAGAGGTAGACAGGAGGAGGAAGTGAGAACTGCTGCAGTCAGGGCGGACGGACGGGGCTCCCTGGTCGTGGCGGTTCTGGAAATCCCACCCCGACCTGTTCATTTCGGGCACCCTCTTGCCTCAGCTCCCAGAGGAAGTTCTCAACTAGGGGGCGTGATTCTGCCTCCAAGGGACTTTGGGTGATGTTTGGGATAGTTCCGGTTGTCATGGCTGAGGGTGCTACTGGCGTGGAGTGGGTGGAGGCCAGGGACGCTGCTCAGCACCCTGCGGTGACCAGGGCTGCCCATCCCAGAGAACTTTCCAAGCCCAATGTCGACAGGGCTGAGGGAGGAGACCCGTCTGTTTTCTGCTCACACCAGACACCAGCATCAACTCCCAATGGGGCAATCGGTTTAAACCAGGAGGACCCCAGCGCCTGGGATTCTTCTCCTGTCTCCCTCCCCATTCAGGGCGTGGATCTCTTTTCTTTCTTTTTTTGAAACGGAGTCTTGTCCCATAGTCCAGGCTGAAGTGCAGTGGTGAGATCTTGGTTCACTGCAACCTCTGCCTCCCGGGTTCAAGAGATTCTCCTGCCTCAGCATCCTGAGTAGCTGGGATTACAGGCACACGCCACCACGCCCAGCTAATTTTTCTATTTTTAGTAGAGACGGGGTTTTGCCATGTTGGCCAGGCTGGTCTTGAGCTCCTGACCTCGAGATCCCCTCCCCACCCCCACCTTGGCCTGCCAAAGTGCTAAGATTACACTTGTGAGCCACTGCGCCTGGCCAGGGTGCACTGCAGCTTCCTGGGACTTCAACAGGGCAGAGGATCATGGGACGCAGAGTCCCTTGGCAGTCCGTGTAATCCCCTAACCCTGGGGGGTCTCACCCAGGATGATTCTGCCCCCCACCAAGGGACATTGGGTGATGTCTGGGGATACTTCTGGCTGTCATGACTGGGGGTGCTCCCGACATGGTGGGTGGAGGCCAAGGACGCTGCTCAGCACCCTGCAGTGCCCAGGACGGCCCCAAATGTTAACAGCAGGAGTTAATTTCTGCCTCAACACCTGAATATCGAATGCTCATAGCAGAGATGCAACAGCAGTCTTCCAGTGCAGTATGAAATCTGAAAAGAGGGTCAGGGGTTGTGGCCCAAGGTGGTAATCCCAGCACTTTGGGAGGCCGAGGCAGGTGGATCATCCGAGGTCAGGAGTTCGAGACCAGCTTGGCCAACATGGTGAAACTCCATCTCTACTAAAAATACAAAAATTAGCCGGGCATGGTCTGGGGTGCCTGTAATCCCAGCTCCTTGGGTGGCTAAGGCAAGAGAATTGCTTGAATCTAGGAGGCGGAGGTTACAGTGAGCTGGGATCACGTCACTGTACTCCAGCCTGGGTGACAGCAAGGCCCAGTCGCAGACAAAACAAAAGTAAAACCATGAAAGAAAACAGGATCTGCTAGGAGTAGTATTTTTGCTTGGTAAGATCGAAATGCACTTTATACATGAAATATATTTTATTAAGCTGGGCATGGCGGCTCACGCCTGTAATCCTAGCACTTTGGAGGGCCGAGGTGGGTGGACCACCTGAGGTCAGGAGTTCAAGACCAGCCTGGCCATCACGGTGAAATCCCCATCTTAAAAAAAAGAAAAAGATATTTTATTAAACCTCACTGCAAAGTGGCACATTTTTGCTAAATTAGTAGTTTAGTCTACACAGAAGCTGTGTGTACCCAAATGTAACTCCCAGGAGTTCTGTCTTTGCTTATTACGTGCAAACTGCAGTTCATACCTGAGATATTTTTTTTTCCCATACCTGAGATTTTTTTTTTCCTGGATTTAACCAGGAGGGGAAATATTTTCGTTGGATAAGTCCACATTTTAGCTCACAGGAGAAACAGTTTACCGAACTTAACCGAAAAATAAATCGTTTTTTCCTTGGGAGATCCACATTTTAGTTCCTACATGAGATGTGTTTCTGAGTTTTAACTGCCAGAAGTAATGTTTCTCCTTAGGGTGAGTTTTAATTTCCACAGGAAAAATCTGAATTTATCCTCAAAGAGTACAATTTTTGCTTGAGTCCAAATCGCACACGAAATATTTTACTAACTTGGAATAATATCTTTAACATTGGAAGTTCTTTTTTAAAACATCGGAAGCTTTTTAAGAACAGCAAGACCAAATTAAATAATAATAATAATAATAATCACCGATGATTACCAGGTGTTACTTGAAATAATTTTGTCTTTTGGGGGATGGGCGCGGTGAGACCCCCCCCCCATACCCGGGGGCCTTTGTCGCCCCAAGCCGCCAGGGGAGGGGTCCCGCTGCGTGAAGGGGCCCTAGGGAGGGTGACGTGGATCACGAAGGACAAACTGGCATTCGGAAACCACCAAAAATCGGCCCCAAAGGGCCGTCCCCGCCCCAAGGCCCAGTTGTGGGGGCGGGGACGGCTTAGGGCGCGCGCAGCGCGTACCCCGCGCTACGGCAAGCCCCGCCCCCGGGCGCCCGCAGAGTGACGCGAGAAGGAGGGGGCGTGCCCCAAGGCTCAACAACCAATCTTCGGAGCCGCCTTGCCCTGGGCCCGTCACCTTTCACCAATCAGACCCTGAGAGGGGCGGACGCGACTTTTTTTTTCCCGGCAGCCCCGCGCTCCGCCCCTTGTGCGGCCGCGTTCTCGGCGGCGCGGGGGGCGTGGCCCGGGCGCGGCGTCTATAAAGGCGGGCGGCGACGACGACGCCATTTTGCGAACGGCGAGCAGCGGCGGCGGCGCGGAGAGGCGCAGCGGAGGTTTTCCTGGTTTCGGACCCCAGCGGCCGGATGGTGAAATCCTCCCTGCAGCGGATCCTCAACAGCCACTGCTTCGCCAGAGAGAAGGAAGGGGATAAACCCAGCGCCACCGTCCACGACAGCCTCACCATGCCGCTCCTCAGCTTGCACAGCCGCGGCGGCCGCAGCAGTGAGAGGTGAGCGCCCCGCCCCCGTCCGAAGCTTCCAGAAGCGCCGGCCGCGCAGGCCCGCGGGGGGCTGGCCTCGGGTGAACAGATAGGTCCCGGGCGCGCGAGATCCGCCCCTTTGTCAAGGCCAGGATCGCGCCGGGGGCGGGGCGGGTCTGGAGGTCCCCCCCGGTCCTGGCAGCGCTCTCGGGGGTCGGGTTTGCACGCACAGGTCCGGAGCCTTATTCGAAAAGGGTGTGGGGTCATTGCTCGGGTTTGCGGGGGCGCCTGATTCGAGGGTGAGGTCGGAGGTCCGATTTGGGCGCAGGATGGGGAATCTGGGGGAGGCGAGTGCGTTTTGCGGGGTTCGCGGGATAGGACTTCATTGTGGAGGAGGGGAGAGGCTTCCGGTTGCGGGTCGGATTTGGGGGGCGCAGGGGGCAATCTGGTTGGGGGCGGGGTCGCCCTTGTCGGGGGCTGGTCCGAGGCTACGCAGGGCTCGCGGGGCGGGTGAATTTGCACTTTTCAGTCCCAGCCGTGGAGCTTGCGGTGCGGGAGCCGTGAGTGCTTCGCGGCGGGCAAACTACTCCCGCTGGCTCCCCGCGCCCCGATGTGATCTCCGCACGCGGCCGACCTCGTGGGCCACGTTTTTCGCCCCAGAGCGAGCGGGTGTGGATGGCCCGGGAAGCGGGGTGCGAGGCCGCGCAGGTAGGCGGCACCCAGGGCTTCTCCGCGTGGGCCCCCGGGGAGCTGGGGGTCGACCCCCGCCGCCTCCCTGGACCACGCGTCATGTTTCCCGGAGCGCGGAGGCCAGCTGCGGTGGTTGGGGGGCCCATGGGGTCTCGGCCGAGCCTCCCCGACGGCGTCCACCTAGGTGGGCGTCACTCAGCCCCGGGGATCGGGAAGTTTGGCTGAGGTGCTGACGGTGACGCCGTTTGGGGGCCCTGCAAAATGGAGGCGACTTTGGGGCCTGTTTACACTGCGCAGCAAATGGCTGCTGGCGCTGTCGGCTGCGCGATTGTGAAAATCTCCCCCGGGGCGCGGGGCCGCGTCTGCCGAGATGACGCAACCGCGAGGGCCCGGGCCCGGAGCGGGGGGGCCAGGGCAGGAGGGGGCGCGTCCTCCGCGAGGTCAGGCCAGGCCCCCACTCTTCCCCTCCCTGGGACAAGCCAGGGTTCCCGATTCTGGCCGCAGTGCAGGGTGGAAAGGGGAACCCGTGGCTGGGCTGGAAAGGGGAAGCGCTGGGCGGGGCGGGGCGAGGGGAAGGGACCCGCGCCCAGTGAGGGTTGGGCAGGCCTGGGCGATGCTGTCCGAGGAGTCGAGGCTCAGTAATCGCTGCCCCTGGTTCTCGGGGCAGGCGTTAGAGATGCCCTCGAGAAGCCTGGGGTGTGGGGCGGGGCGGGGTCCTCCGGCCAGAACTGATTAGGACTGAAGGCCGCCCGCGCGCCCTGAAGGGTGTCTGCGCGGAGCCCGGCGCCGCCTACTGACCCGCGTCTCTTGCAGTTCCAGGGTGTCTCTCCTCTGCTGTAGTAACCCGGGTCCGGGGCCTCGGTGGTGCTCCTGATGCCCCTCACCCACCCCTGAAGATCCCAGGTGGGCGAGGGAATAGTCAGAGGGATCACAATCTTTCAGCTAACTTATTCTACTCTGTGAGTATGGGGCCGGGCCTGCCACGGTGGAGTGGGGTGCGCTGGGGTTGCTCTGGGGCCGCAGGCGCTTCGTGTGCACCTTTCTGCCCTGTACCTGCGATTTAGTTTAATTCTGGGAACCCAGAGTTTCGTCGGAGCTAGTGTACAGACTTCCGAAGCTTGAGCCTTGCCTGAGCTGAATAATGGCCTAGGTCTCAGCCTTAGTGCTGCCGGGTGGGTGGCCGGGGTCTCGGAGCCCCGTAGGGTGCGTGGGGCTTCTGAACTGAGGGGTTGTGAATTGGGCTGCACCGTCTCCTGGGCAGGATGATCGGCTGAATGTAACAGAGGAACTAACATCCAACGACAAGACGAGGATTCTCCACGTCCAGTCCAGGCTCACAGACGCCAAACACATTCACTGGCGAGCAGTGCTGAGTGGCGGCAGCCTCTACATCGAGATCCCGGGCGGTGCGCTGCCCGAGGGGAGCAAGGACAGGTGAGGGGCCAGGACTGCCCGAGGGGAGCAAGGACAGGTGAGAGGCCAGAACAGGTCTGGCTGCCCGAGGAGGGCGAGGACAGGTGGGGAGAACTTACCCAGGTGTGCAGGGAGCACGTGGGGGGTGCTGCCCTCAGGCAGCAAATATGGGGGCTGCCATTGCTTTGTGGGTGGGGACAGGGTCCCTTTTTGTAAAGTCACTGCAGCCGGGTCACAGTGGCTCACACCTGTAATCCCAGTACTTTGGGAGGCTGAGGCAGGCAGATCACGAGGTCGAGAGATCTAGACCATCCTTGCCAGCATGGTGAAACCCCGTCTGTCTCTACTAAAAATACAAAATTTATCTGGGTGTGGTGGCACACGCCTGTAGTCCCAGTTGCTCTGGAGGCTGAGGCAGGAGAATCGCCTGAACCCAGGAAGTGAAGGTTGCAGTGGGCCAAGATCGAGCCTCTGCGCTCCAGCTTGGGCGTTGGAGTGAGACTGCGTGTCAAAAAAAAAAAGTGCGCTCCAAGTTCTGACCCTGGGATTCCGCCCTTCAGGGGACGCCAGGCAGTGTCTGAGAACTTTCTGACATGGGGGCTGCTCAGTACCTTGCCGTCTCAGGACAGCCCCATCTATAAGACGATCTGGACCCAGGGGGACCCCAGAGTAGAGCAGCCCTCTGGGTAGCTGTTACAGCCCAGGAGGGAGGTGGGCAGGTGCGTTGGTCTGGCTGTCAAGGTGCTCACTCGCGCTGTAGCTTCGCAGTTCTCCTGGAGTTTGCTGAGGAGCAGCTGCGAGCTGACCATGTCTTCATTTGCTTCCACAAGAACCGTGAGGACAGAGGTAGGTGACCACATCTCCTGCAGCGGGCGTGTGGGGGTGCCCGTCCCACCCCTTCTCAACCCACAGGCGCGGTCTCCGCTCCCCCACACCCTCGGGCATCCCAGCAGGGCCTCTGGGCACGGGGGCTCTGACATCTGACAGCCTCTTCCCCGCAGCCGCCTTGCTCCGGACCTTCAGCTTTTTGGGCTTTGAGATTGTGAGACCGGGGCATCCCCTTGTCCCCAAGAGACCCGACGCTTGCTTCATGGCCTACACGTTCGAGAGAGAGTCTTCCGGCGAGGAGGAGTAGCAGCCGCGGTGGGGCTGCACATCAAGCCCCTGGGGTCGCCCCCGTCAGCTGGGGGGGACAGTAGACTCGCTCATCTCGCCTGGGTTTGTCCGCATGTTGTAATCGTGCAAATGCTCACTCCAAATTAGCGGCATATTTCTTGAAGTTGAATATTGTGTTTGTGATACTGAAGTATTTGCTTTAATTCTAAATAAAAATTTATATTTTACTTTTTTATTGCTGGTTTAAGATGATTCAGATTATCCTTGTACTTGGAGGAGAAGTTTCTTATTTGGAGTCTTTTGGAAACAGTCTTAGGTCTTTTAACTTGGAAAGATAGGTACTCATCTCCCTTCTATTCTCTCCAAAAGCCAATAAAGTGATTACACCCCATGCACGTGGCTCCGTGGCGTTAATGTCCGCGACTGTGGGGAGGAGAGCCTGGGCCCACGGAGGGCCCTGGCTGGAGGGGTCGCAGGGGACTTGGCACTGGGGCAGCTGGAGGGCCTTTCCCGCGGAGGGGACTGCCTGGGCCGCGTCAGCTCTGACTGCTCACCTGGGGCCTCTATCTGCCTCGCTCCCTTCCCGCCCCAGCCTGGGCCTGCGCGTGGGGGTCGGCGTCTCCAGCCCTTTTGGGGCGCCTTGTCAATGGCCGCCTCGGGGGGCTGCCATGCCGTTCAGGGCAGCAGCACTTCCGGTGGGGGTGTGGCCTGCATGGAGCGCTTCCGGATGCGCCGACTGCGCGGCGGCAGCGCCACTGGCCGGCCGTAGCCGGAAACACCACCCGGCAAGTCAGGGCCCGGCGTGGCCGGGAAACCCGCTGGAAAGAGGAGGAGCTCGAAGAGATGGGGGTAGACCCGGTGTGCGGGGGCATATTCAGCTGTCTGAGCGATGGTGGGGTCGGCTGGGGGGACAGACCTGGACACAGACACTCCCAGCTCGTTAGGGCAGCACAAATGCAGGGAAGGGGGGCATTGGAGCTGAGGCCTTGCAGGCTGAATACGAGTCAAGCATAGTCGAGGGGGGCTGTTTTCAGCGTAAAAAAACAATTTGGGCGCCGGGCACGGTGGCTCACGCGTGTAATCCCAACACTCTGCGAGGCTGAGGTTGGCGGATCTTTTAAAAAAAAAAAAAACTTGGGCGAAGTGGGGGCGGGTACCAGAAAGTACCTCCAAGGATGAACAACATGGGGTTGGAGACTTCAAAAGGGAAGAGCCCTGTGTGTATTCCAGGGCACTGGGGAGCCATGGGAAGTGTTTGAGCTGGAGAGGGACCTCATAGGACTGCCATGGGAAATGGAATGGAGGGGCAATTCTGGGGCTCCAGGGAGGCCACAGGCAAGGCAGTGCAAAGTGGCAGAGGCCTAAAGGAAGACTCCTATTCCCCATGAGTGAGTCTCCTCTGTGTCTGTTTATTCCATCATCCAGCGGTATTAAGTGAGCACCTACTGTGTGCCAGGCCTGGCCTTTGCCTCCAGGGAGCTCACAGCCCTGGGGACAGTAACATAAGGAGAGAGAGGAATCAATGCCCCTTGGTGGTGCTGCTTGCTGGGACTGGGCAGAGAGCGCAGGGTAAGGAGCTAGCAGGGCGCCCCGCGGGGGGGGGGAACCTTTATTTGTTTAGAGGAAGTGGAACTGGAACGGTGTGGCAGAGGAAACAGCTTCTACAAATGCTTGGGGGCGGGAAAGAGGTTAGTGGTCACGGAGGAACAGGGAGGCAGGGTGGACGCAGAGGGACTGGGGGGAGGTGGCACAGAACCACGGGGACTTTCAGGGACGGTGAGTCCAGACCCCTCTGGGCTGGGTGACTAAGGTCCCAGGGAGCCTTCCCTTCCCTTGACAGCATCCAGCAATTCCCCACCACACACCCAAAATCACTGGTCGTCTCAGCACAGGGGGTGCTCCGGGTCCAGGGATGCCTCTGGTCGTGGTCTTGGCCTCTCATGGAGACAGTGACAGACCCTGCGGCCGGAAGAGCGCCCTGGCCGCTGAGGAAGGCAGAACACATTCAGAGCCACAGTGATCAGCGGGGTGTCCGCTCCTGGAAGAGGTGTGGGGGCCTGGCTTCAGGGAGGTGCTGCCCACACAGGAGGCGCTGGCCATCGGCCATCAGCCCCCAGCCCTGGACGGGCAGCTGCACCCCTGGGAAGCCCTTGACCCCCATCCCCAGCGCAGGCGGGAGGCTGTGGAGCGCAGGCACTGCTCCCTCTGCTTCGACCTGGACCGCGCAGGAAGAAGGGGTTGTCCCGGCTATCACCGAGACGCCGACCTGAGCCCCAGCCCTGCCTCCTGGGCAGGCCTGGGCCAGGTGTGTTCGCCGAGGGTTGGGGTCAGTCCCACAGCAGCGCCAGGGCCTGGCCCATCGAGGACTCGGTGGCCTCGGCCAGGTACTCGCAGCACAGCCAGTCCTCGAGACCCGGCGCTTCCCCGCCTGCCGCGCGCTCTGCCAGGCGCAGGAGCAGTAGCGCGCGGCGCACCCGCAGCCACGGCCCGAGCGCCCGGAGCCAGGGCCCCAGCGGTGCTCCCCGGCCGCGCAGCTCAGGCCCGGGCCCCCAGAGCAGCGCCTGCAGCGCGCCCCGCGTGCGGGAAGCCGAGGGCCGCCAGCGGGTCAACTGCGCAGCCAGGCGCTCCAGGCCCGCGGCCAAGGTCGAGGGCGCAGCGAGGCCGAGCAGCGTGCGGAGGAGGCGGCCCAGCTGCGGCGCGTGGGGGCCGGGGGGGCCCGGGGGCTGCCGGCAGACGCGGCCAAAGTCCGCGAGGAGCAGGCGCGGGGGCCCCCTCGCGGCACAGCCCCGCGGGGCCGCCAGCAGCAAGTTCTCCGGCCGCAGCTCGACCAGGGTGGCGCCCCGGGCCTCCAGGAACTCCAGGGCGGCGCTCAGCTGCAGGAGCTGCAGGGCCACGGCCCACGCGAACTCCTCCGGCGGCTGCGCGCAGGCCTCCGCCAGCCACTGCGCCACCGTGCGCTCCGGCACCTCCGCTGCCAGCGCCACCGCGCCCCTCCAGGGCGCCCCGGGCAGCGTGCCTTCTGGCGCCAGGCCACACAGCCCCTGCAGATTGAAGTGCGGGGACAGGGAGGTCTGCAGCTTCAGGCCCCACTGGTGGGGCACGTCTGCCCCGGGCTTGGGCACCTGCAAAGCAGAGAGGGTGTCAGGACCTGGATTACTGACCCTCCCAGCACCACCTGCCCCCGTGCCACCTGACCTGAAGCCTCCCCCGGCACCCCAAACCGCCCCCACTACGGCTAGGGAGGGGCTGCCTGCATCCCTCCAGAAGCAGGGGGTCCATGTTAATTTGGAAGTTAGTCACCTACTGTAAGGACTTTCAAGGAAATTAAGCCGGGCAGGAAGATGGTGGCAGAATGTCCCTGGGCAGTGAGTTCCAAAGAAGATCCCTGGGCGCGGTGGCTCACACCTGTAACCCCAGCACTTTGGGAGGCCGAGGTGGGTGGATCACCTGAGGTCAGGAGTTCGAGACCAGCCTGGCCAACATGGTGAAACCCAGTCTCTAAAAATTAAAATAAAATAAAAGTAAAAGTAAAAAAATACAAAACTAGCTGGGCGTGGTGGTAGGCACATGTAATCCCAGCTACTCAGGAGGCTGAGGCATGAGAATCGCTTGAACCCAGGAGGCAGAGGTTGCAGTGAGTCGAGATCATGCCACTGCATTCCAGCCTGGGTGACAGGGTG
>NW_016107690.1:2074701-2076709 GCF_001604975.1 Cebus imitator | reverse complement strand
AAGAAACATGGTTTCCTGGGTTGACTGCGATGATTCATGATGATTCACCTGTTAGTTGCAAAATAAGCATTGAAGTCCGGCCCAGGACGGTGGCTCACGCCTGTCATCCCAGCACTTTGGGAGGCCGAGGTGGGCAGATCACCTGAGGCCAGGAGTTTGAGACCAGCCTTGCCAACATGGTGAAACGCCATCTCTATGAATAAATAAATAAACAGTAAAGTCTAATATGGTTTGGATGTGTCCCCAGCAACTCTCATGGCAACTGTAACCCCCGTGTTGGAGGTGGGGCCTGGCCTGGTGGGAGGGGACTGCCTCTTGGGGGTGGTTTATTGTGGGTGGCTCAGCACTGTGGCTGGGATAGAGAGGGTTCTCCCGTGGTCTGGTCCCCATGTGTGGCCCTCCCCCTGCTCTTCCTCCTGTTCCCACCTTCGCCTTCCACTATGACGGGAAGCTTCCTGAGGCCTCTCCAGAAGCCGAAGCCACCAGACGCAGGAGGCAATTAAGGCATTTTTCTCTATAAATTACCCACCACCCAGTCTCCAGTATTCCTTTTTCTCCCCTCCCCCGAGACAGTCTCACTCTGTTGCCCAGGCTGGGTTCACTGCAACCTCCGCCTCCTGGGTTCAAGCGATTCTCCTGTCTCAGCCTCCCAAGTAGCTGGGATTACAGGTGCACGCCACCACGCCTGGCTATTTTTTGTATTTTTAGTAGAGCTGGGGTTTCGCCATACAGGCCAGGCTGGTCTCGAACTCCTGACCTGGTGATTCGCCTGCCTTGGTCTCCCAAAGTGCTGGGATGACAGGCGTGAGCCACCGCGCCTCGCCTTTTTGTTTTGTTTTGAGAGGGAGTCTCACTCTTTCGCCAGGCTGGAGTGCAGTGGCCCAATCTCAGCTCACTGCAACCTCCGCCTCCCAGGTTCAAGCGATTCTCCAGCCTCAGCCTCCCAAGTATCTGGGATTACAGGTGCCTGCCACCACGCCTGGCTAATTTCTGTATTTTTAGTAGAGCCAGGGTTTCACCATGTTGGCCAGGCTGGTCTCGAACTCCTGACCTCAAGTGACCCGCCCGCCTCCGCCTCCCAAAGTGCTGGGATGACAGGCGTGAGCCACCGCGCCCGGCTTCCACGTGCGGTGGAACTAACACGAGGCTGGGCGAAACAAGCCCTGGGTTATGCTAAGATGGGAAGGGACGCCTCAGAGAAGGTGGGGCGAGGGGCTCACCTTGGCCACCAGGATGTGCCAGGCCTCTTCGTGCACGCGCACCACGCGGTAGTACAGGGCGTCCCCGCTCTCCGCGCAGGGCGAGCTGTCCAGGAGGCGGAAGCTGTGGCCGGGGCGGCAGGGCCCAGGGTGGCCTCCCATGAGCCGGGCGCGGAGCCGGGCGTAGATGGCACGGAGGCCCTCCAGCTGCTGGGCAGCCAGTGCAGCCAGCACGGCCTCGGGGCTGTGCAGATCGCGGAGGGAGAGGTGCAGAGGGGCGTCCGCTAGACCGAAGGTCAGCTCTGCAGGGAGACCTGCTGGTCCCGCCTCGGCCTGGCTCTCGTCCACACTGTGGGACCCCAGAAGGGGCCTCCGGGGCGGCTTTACTTGGGTGGAGCTGGGGTGGAGGCCCCTGCGCGTGGGCAGTGACTGCGTCCGGGTTAGGATCTTCTGGGGCAGGGGTGGGGGCAGGGGCTGTGGGTCGGTGGAGGGGGACCCAGGGGTCCGGGGGCGGCAGGCCTTGGAGGGCAGCAGGTGGGCACGGACCTCACCTGCAGGGGGAGACAGTGGGGAGGGTTGAGGACAGGCGGAGCGGGAATGGGACATGTGACTCCACCTCTGAGCCTCAGTTTCCCCATGTCTAACATGGAAGTAATAAGGCTGGGCGCCGTTGGCTCATGCTTGTAACCCCAGCACTTAGGAAGCTGGAGGCTGAGGCAGGGGGATCAGTCTCGCTTGGGGTTCAAGACCAGTCTGGGCAGCACAGCAAGACCCTGTCTCTGAAAAAAAATTTTTTTTTAAATTTGTTA
>NW_016107690.1:2069698-2073066 GCF_001604975.1 Cebus imitator | reverse complement strand
TAGTAGAGACGGGGTTTCACCATGTTGACCAGGATGGTCTCGATCTCTTGACCTCGTGATCCACCCGCCTCGGCCTCCCAAAGTGCTGGGATTACAGGCTTGAGCCACCGCGCCCGGCCAATTTTTGTATTTTTAATAGAGATGGGGTTTCACCACGTTGGCCAGGCTGGTCTCCATCTCTTGACCTTGCGATCTGCCCGCCTCAGCCTCCCAAAGTGCTGGGGTTGCAGGCGTGAATCACTGCACCCAGCCGCCTCGCTCTCTTTTTAATGGTATTTAATTTTTTCTATTTCATGGCTCGCTGCAGTCTTGACCTCCCAGGGTTGAGGGATCCTCCCGCCTCAGCCTCCTGAGTAGCTGGGACTGCAGGCGCTTGACACCATGAACATCTCATTTTTTTTTTTTTTTTTTTTACGTTTTCTAGAGATAGAGTCTCACTATGTTGCCCAGGCTGGTCTCAAACTCCTGGCCTCAAGTGATCCTCCCTCCTTGGCCTCCCAAAGTGCTGGGATACAGGGTGTGATTACAGGCATGAGTTACGATGCCCAGCCTCTCTCTCTCTCTCTCTCTGTCTCTGAGATGGAGTCTCGCTCTGTTGCCAGGCTGGAGTGCAATGGCACAATCTTGGCTCACTGCAGCCTCCGATTCCCGGGTTCAAGTGACTCTCCTGCCTCAGCCTCCTGAATAGCTGGGACTGCAGGTGCCTGACACCATGTGCATCTAATTTTTGCGTGTGTGTATTTTTTATAGAGATGGGGTCTCGCTCTGTTGCCCAGGCTGGTCTTGAACTCCTGGGCTCAACCCATCCACCTGCCTTGGCCTCCCAAAATGCTGGCATTACAGGCGTGAGCCACCGCACCCCGCCCACCAACCCGGAGGTGCTTTTTCAGCCCCCGCCCCCCTCGGCCTTCCTCTGACGTGGTGCCTGGCACACCCGCCCCCGCCGCTCCCTGCCATTCCCCCAGCCCAGGGCTCCCAGGGGGGCTGCTCACCGAGGTTGCTGTACGTGGGCTGCGTCGACCCACTGGGGTCGTCAGGCTCGGGGGGCTCTGTGGGTGGCTCCGGGCTGCTCATATTGCTGGGGGAAGGTCAGACGGGGGCGTGTGTGGGGTGATGTGCAGGGTGATGTGGGGAGGGGTGCGTGGGTGTGGGGGTGCGTGGGTGTGGGGGGATGGGAGACCCCGAAGCTCCCCGCTCCAGGGCCCTCGGAAGAGCAGGGGCACCCACACTCCACTCCCTTGTCTGGTCGTGAACCTGCTGTGTCATCCTGAGTGGGTTTCTTGCCCTCTCTGGGCCCACTTCCTCAAATCAGGAGGCAGGTCCGTCACCCAAGAATCTTCCAGGGTGGTGGGAAGGACCCCCCCCAAGCACATTTGGGATGGGGACAGATGTTCAGCCCGAAGACAGGCCTTTGGGGGTCAGGTGCAGGGCAGACAGTGTCCAGGGACCCACAGGCATCCACACTCAGGCCTGGTCCCCGAGAGCTCAGCTGTGCGGTGGCTGCCGGCAGCCAGGCCCCAACCCACCCCCGCCCAGACCCCCAACCTTGAAAAGTGGCTGCCTCTGTCCAGCTCCTGGCTCCGGGAGCCCCTACCTTCAAGACTGGTGTGACCTCCAGGGAGGAGGGGTCCTCAGAGACAAACTGCCAATGGCCACAGCCCCCCGCCTTGCAGGAGGGGTCTGACCTAGCACCAGCAGCCGACAGGAAAAGGTCCGGCCAACTGTCAGACCGCAGCCCGGGGAGGGGTGGGGGGCCTTTGGGCAACACTTCCCCACCCGCTGGGGCCGCCCCTCCCCTGCCCGCCCGCAGAGGAACAGCATCGCGGGTGGACGAAGACCAGGAGGTGGCATCTGAAAGTCAGTAGCGCCAGGGCTGACAGCCGGGTGGGCGCAGGTGGAAGGCAGGCCGAAGCCTCAGAGGCCAGGCTGGGGTCGGAGGCAGTGGGAGCCCTGTGAGATGGGGGGCAGCGCTCGCCCACCGTAGGGGAGGGCACAGAACACGGTGACAGCTGTCCCCAGAAAACTGCAAGAGGGGTCTGCGGCTTCCCCTCCGGCAGCAGCATCTGAGAAGCCCCAGCAGCCCCCCGCCCCATCCCAGGGCCCCGGAATGTGGAGTGTGGGTGAGGACCCTCTTGGCTCCGCCGCGCCCCACCGTGTGCCTCCGGGCAAACCTCCACCCACTCCCTGCTCCTGCGAAGAAAGCAAAGCGTCCCCCACATCCATCCTGGTAACAGCCGCCGCGGGTGGATTCTTCTTTGAAAAAATTTAATCGCCTCCCTTTTCCCCTTCCTCCTTCCTCGCTGCCTCGAGGCATTTATTTAGAAAAAGATGTTTTAGATATAATCACCATAAATGGGAAAATCAAGAATGGAAAAAACCCAAAAGCAAAAGCAGCCTCGGCGAGAAATTCCAGCTGAAGTGCCTGCCTGTCAAAGCTGTCTTTTTTTTGTTACTCTGTGGCCCAGGCTGGAGCGCAGCGGTGCAATCACAGTTCACTGCAGCCTGGCGCGAACCCCTGGGGCGATCCTCCCGCCTCAGCCTCCCAGAGTGCTAGGATCACAGGTGTGAGCCACCCTGCCCCACCCCAAGGTTGGCATTTCTTTTCTTTTTTTCAAATATTTATTTTTTCTTTTTTAAAGAGACGGGGTTTTACCGTGTTGGCCAGGCTGGTCTCGAACTCCTGACCTCAAGCAATCCACCCGCCTCGGCCTCTCAAAGTGCTGGGATTACAGGCGTGAGCCACTGCGCCTGGCCAACTGAGTGCATTTCATGTGGGGTTCCCCCACCCTTTTTCCCTTAGGGAAAATGGGCCCAGAGAGAGTAGAGGGTCTGGCTAGGCGCAGTGGCTCACGCCTGTAATCCCAGCACCTTGGCAGGCCAAGGCGGGCAAATCACCTGAGGTCAGGAGTTTGAGACCAGCATGGCCAACATGGTGAAACCCCGTCTCTACTAAAAATAAGATACATATATATATTGCAGGCTGAGGCAGGAGAATTGCTTGGACTCAGGAGGCAGAGGCTGTAGTGAGCTGAGATCACACCATTGCACTCCAGCCTGGGTAACAGAATGAGACTCTGTCTCCAAAAAAAAACCCAAAAAACAAAACCTGTTGGTAGTGTGGTGTGGCCCCTGGATGAGGCCCGTCCAGACCCTACAGTGTCCCACCCGTTCATTAGAGAAGCACTTACTGAGCCACGGGAGCTAGGGCCACGTTCTCTCTGGGTCCCCGGCATCCCCAGCATGGGGCAGGGATGCCACATGTGGATGGATTTCACATGACATTGGCCTTCTTGAGAAAAATACCTGTGTTTTGTGCAGGGGCGCGATCTCGGCTCACTGCAACCTCTGCCTCCTGGGGTCAAGCGGTT
>NW_016107690.1:2064254-2068731 GCF_001604975.1 Cebus imitator | reverse complement strand
GCCTCCCAAAGTGCTGGGATTACAGGCTTGAGCCACCGCACCCGGCCTCTTGCAGGACTATTATCTTCCAAATTACAGACAAACAAATGGAGGCCCAGAGAGGAGCAGTGACTTGCCCCAGGCCACACAGCAATGGAAGCTGGAGACCTGGTGCCAGCTTCCCCTGGCCCCACAAGCAAAAGCTTGCACGTGGGAATCGTGCCTCTGTCTTGGAGTAATTGGAGGGAAGTGAATTTGCAGGGCTCAGGGACTCGCCTGGAAAAGGCGGCGGCTTGTCAGGGGACGTGAGAGAGACACCCCAGTCGTGTGTCCATGTCCAGTAGCTAGGGTGAGAGACCCAGGAGCGTGCAGGTGTGGGCTGGGGCACCCCGTGTGCTGTCCTATCTCCGTCTGGGAGGGGAAATCAAGGCAGGCTCGGTCAGAAGCTACCCAGATGTGGGGCGTGGGGATGGCTTGGTCCAGTCCTGTGTTTAGGGGTCCCTCCTTGGGTTTCCAGTCGCCAAGGAGACAGGTGTGACTTTAGCTGCGTCTTGGCTCCCTGAAAAGGGAGGGCCTCTCAGCTGGGTCTCCCCTGTCCCCCACCCAGTGCACCCCACAAATGAGACAGGATTCATTGAAACCGTGGAGATTGCGGCTGGTTCACGTCGGGTGTGCAGAGCTTTGCGCAGGGAGCGGCCGGCCCTCCTGGGTGGAGACTGCGGCCACAGGGCAGTGGTTTCACCGCCTTCGCTGCCGGAGAGACGGGCAATCCGTCTCTGTGGGAGCGTCCCACAGCCTGGAGCCCCCGCCCCCCAGCCGCCTGGAAACCAGGCACGGAGGGAGGGCCGCCTCACAGTCCCTGACGGGCCTCTGTTCTGCCCCTCAAGGGCAGGGAAATAAAGGATCCTTAGTCCCAGGTTCAAACGGGGAAACCGAGGCCGGAGAGTGACACTAGGGCGTGGCAAGTGAGAGGCTGCCCTTGGTCGGAGCTTCTGCGTCCCAGCTCTGTGCTTCTCCTTCCTAAAAAGCACAAGCTCACCCTGCGCCCTCCTGAGCAGGTGGGGTTTGAGCCCTCACAGCCACTGTGGGTCACCATTCTGTGCCTTAATTTTCCCACCCGCCACTGCTCCATGCCTCGGTTTCCTCACCTTCCGCCTCTCCGTGCCTCAATTTCCCCACCTGCCCCCTCTTTGTGCCTCAGTTTCCCCACCCACCACCTCTCAGTACCTCAGTTTCCTCATCTGTTGCCTCTCTGTGCCTTGGTTTCCCCACCTGCTGCCTCTCCGTGCCTCAGTTTCCCCACCCACCACCTCTCAGTACCTCAGTTTCCCCATCTGTTGCCTCTCTGTGCCTTGGTTTCCCCACCTGCTGCCTCTCCGTGCCTCAGTTTCCCCACCCACCACCTCTCAGTACCTCAGTTTCCCCATCTGTTGCCTCTCTGTGCCTTGGTTTCCCCACCTGCTGCCTCTCCGTGCCTCAGTTTCCCCACCTGTCGCCACTCCGTGCCTCAGTTTCCCCATCTGTTGCCTCTCTGTTCCTCGATTTCCCCACCTGTTGGCTCTGTGTCCCTCAATTTCTCCATCTGTTGTCTCTCCATGCTTTGATTTCCCCACCTGTCGCCTCTCCGTGCCTCAGTTTCCCCACCTGCTGCCTCTCTGTGCCTCAGTTTCCCCATCAGTGAGGATTGGCACAGGGCTAAAGCACTTTATTAGGCTCTCTTCCAAACCAAAGACTCCCTGCCTTTCCTTGGAGCCCTCAGAGACAGGCAGGGAGGACATGGGACCCCCCTCAGCAGCTGCAAGACCCCCGACCGGCTGGAAGGAGGAAGTGGCCAATTCCAGGAGGCACAGCGGGGACCGATGTCTTCTTCCTTCCGCAGCCTGAGTTTGGGGCAGGAGTTTCCCAAAAGCCCAGCCTTGCCTGCTCTTCTCAGCCGCCGCCTGTCCCTAGCTGGGGCCTCAGAGCAGCTTCCGTCCACCCTCTGCCCCTTGCTCGACGCATCTGTAAAATGGGTTCATAACAGGACCGAGCTCACGGGGCTCACCTCAGCGTGAAAGCAGTGAACGCACACCGTGCCTGGAACAGCGCCGGGAACAGCATGGGCGCTGCGGAAGTGTGGCCTGTCACGTTGTCACTGTGTGGAATTCTCTCGGGGATGGCTTTAGGGCTGGAGCTTCGGTAGCACCCCCTGGGGACCCCGGCAGCCCCTCATCCCTCAGCCCTGCCTCCTGCCCCCTGGTGTTCCCATGGGCGTAAGAACAAAATCTGCGGTTATTAAATCGGTTCCATTTTTATTGGACTTGGACCAAATACAGCAGGATGAGGGGTGGGGGGCTGAGAGGTCTTGGTTCACTTGGGGATGGGGTGGGGGGCTCAGGGGGCTGAGAAATCCTAATATACGGACGCTCTGTGAACCCTAACATGGCCGAGAACGCGCCCCTTCCTGTCTTTGACAGGCTAAAGGCACTTGGATGTCAATTTTGGGGGGGCCCTTGGGGTTGTCATGGTAACCAGTCAGGCAGGTGCTAGGAAAAAAATAGTCGGGGCCGGGCGCGGTGGCTCACGCCTGTAATCCCAGCACTCTGGGAGGCCGAGGTGGGCGGATCATGAGGTCAAGAGATCGAGACCAGCCTGGCCAACATGGTGAAACCCCGTCTCTACTAAAAATACAAAAACAGCCGGTGTGGTGGCGCAATGCCTGTAATCCCAGCTACTCGGGAGGCTGAGGCAGGACAATCAGTTGAACTTGGGAGGTGGAGGTTGCAGTGAGCCGAGATCACGCCACCGCACTCCAGCCTGGCAGCAGAACAAGACTCTGTCTCAAAAAAAAAAAAACAAGAATTGGTTTTGCCCCATTCAGGGGTGGCGGTTGGGGTTGCAGGAACTTCACCCCTCACTCACATCGAGCCTCGCTGGGGCCTCTGTGCCTCGTGGGGCAAGCCTGGGCCCTCCCGGCCACAGCTCAGGGAGATCGGGCTGGTGTCTCCAACCCGCTCCGTCTGAAACCTTTGCTCAGAGCTTCCAGGGCTGAGCCGTCTTTCTCTCTGTTTCTCTCTGGCTGATCTCAGAGCAGGCTGGAGGGATCCAGGACCCAGGTCTAACCATCAAGCCCGTCGGCAGGCCTGGCCTCTGAATACAGGGTCACGGGTTTGGCCCTCAGACCCATCTTACAGATGACACGGATGGTCCGGGTGGTCCTCAGTCGCTAGCTGAGATGACACAGCTGGGCAGGAGCAGAGCTGCCTTTGAGCCCTTCCTGCAAAGTCCTGGAGGGTCCGTCCTAACCTCTCGGTCGGCGACCAAGCCCTTTCTGTCTGAGGTTTTGGCCCATTAATGGTTCTTGTGCCGGCCCCCAGCAGTGTCCTAACTGTCCTCTGGCGGATGTGGAAGGGAGGGGCAAGAAGTAGCTGTGGGGAGGCCGGTCACAGACGGTCCCTATGGTCCCTGTCTGGTGTCTGAATCCTTCTGCAAAACCTCAGCTCCTGCTTGCTTACCCCCCGTGACAGGGAGCTCACTACCTGCAGAGTGACGAGTGGTGGACTGGGGGAAGCTCTTCCCTGATCTGAGCTGCAGTTGGCCTGTGACTCCTGCTTTGGTCCTAGATCTGCCCCGCCCCTGCAGGTGCAGAGACCAAGGTTCCTCCGTCACCGTTTCCGGAGAACAGGGGTCCAGGCCTCGCTGCACGGTGAGGCCCTTGCTGCTGCCTTGCTCTTCTCACTGCCTCTTCAATACACGTAGCAGGGGCCCCCGACAATCCCCTGTGCTCCTTGGTCTCGTTCCCCACCTGAGTCCTGGGTCAGCAGGGCCGGGCATGATGGCGCCATGCTCAGGGCCTGTCTGAGGCCGGCTAAGGGGTCAGTGTGTACCTGCGGGCAAAGGTCCCTCCCGTAGGCCCATTTAAAGGGACACACAGCACCCAGAAGCCATGCTCCCGGGGCCAGGGCCAGAGTGGCCCCCTCTTGCCTGCTGTTCTGGGAAGCAAGTGGCAGCAAAGGGAGGTGGAAGGACCCGGTGATGGCCCCTCCCTGTGGACACCCCTGCTGGGCTGTGGGGAGGACAGAGGGCGGGGTGTGGGGACCCCTGACCGGAACCATCGCGTGTGCTGGATGCTCAGCAAGACCTGAGCCTGCGCCCGGAGGTCGGCTGGGAGATGCTCAGCTGAGCCGGCCCTGGGGCGGGCCACGTGTCCCAGGTGTGAGCCGTGTGTCCCAGGTGTGAGCCGTGTGTCCCAGGTGTGAGCCGTGTGTCCCAGGTGTGGGCCCTGTCGCCCAGGTGTGGGCTGTGTTCTGAGTGTGAGTTGAGTGTGTCCTGGGTGTGAGCTGAGTGTGTCCTGGGTGTGAGCTGAGCGTGTCCCAGATGTGAGCTGTGTCCCAGGTGTGAGTTGAGTGTCCCAGGTGTGAGCTGTGCTCTCATGAGAGCCCTGCTTGCCCCCCTGGTCAGGTCTGGTGCCCAGGGCCTGGTTTTATTGTCAGCTGGGTGTGAGGTGTGTTTCACCTGT
>NW_016107690.1:2058180-2061153 GCF_001604975.1 Cebus imitator | reverse complement strand
GTGTGAGGTGCAGGACGCCCAGGTGTGAAAAGCGCAGACTCTCTGTGCAGCCTCCCCTGGGGGCTGGGTGTCCACCGTCTCCCCCATGTGACCTTCGTGCCAAGGGCTGGGGGAGAGGAAGCCCAGGGCCTGGCGGCAGCAGCCGTATGCCTCCTGGGTGTGGACTGCGGGCCTGAGACCCCCCCAGCCGTCCCGGGTTGGCAGACGGCAGCCCATCCCCCCATCCTTGCAGCCCGCACCCCCTCCCCCAGCTCAGCCACCATAGCAGGGACAGGAAGACCGGTTGAAACCTTTAGAAAACGCTTGAGAAACTGCAAAAAGACGCATGCTGATGAAAAACAGTCCTGCGGTCGGGCGTCTACAAAAAAAGGGGAAATTCTGCCGGGGGAGGGGGAGCCGCCCCGCCCCCTCCGGAAGATGCGCAGGTTGGCCCCGCGCGGCCGGCCCGGGAGGGTGGCGGGGTGGCGGGGTGGGTGGGCAGGGGAGGGCCCGGCCCCGCCCCCGGGGACCCTCAGATCATCTTCATGTTGAACTTGCGCGCGCCCCCCTGGCCCGCCGCGGCCGCCGGCCCGTCCACCTTGCGGAACGAGTACTCCACGGAGAAGTTGTTCTTGTGCTGCCCGCGGCCGCGGCTCCACACGAACAGCAGCACGAAGCAGAAGAGGACCACGCCCAGGAACGTGATGCAGCCCATGGCGGTGGACACCAGGATGGTGGTGAGGTCCAGCGGCGCGCGCAGGGCCGCCAGCGTCTCGTTGCGCGCCTCGCCCGGGGTCCGGTTGGCGGCCGGCTCGGGGCGCACGCTCAGCGTGGCGAAGTAGGTGTCGTTGCCGCCCGCGTTGCTGGCCACGCACGTGTAGGTGCCGCTGTCCTGCGGCCGCGCGTCCCGGATCTCCAGGGTGCCCCCGGGCAGCACGCGCGCCCGGCCCGCGCTGGCGGCCGTCACCGCCCGGTGCTGCGGCGTCACCCAGGCCACGCTGGGCGCGGGCTCGCCCTCGGCGCGGCACAGGAAGCGCACGTCCTCGCCCGCGGCCGCGGTGACGCGCTGCAGCCGCCGCTCGCGGATCTTGGGCTTGCGGCACACGAAGTACTCGAACAGCACCGAGTCGGGCAGCTTGCGCAGCGCGTCGCCGCGGACCTCGGCAGGGGTGGCGCAGGCCGGCAGCCGCCCGTCGAAGTTGAGCGTCTTGCGCCGCTGCACGATCCACAGCAGGCGGCAGTCGCAGGCCAGCGGGTTCCCGTCCACGCGCAGCGTCTCCAGCGTGTTCACCGAGTGGAAGGTGCTCTCCTCCAGCGTGGACAGCAGGTTGTCGGACAGGTTGAGCAGGCGGATCTGGCGCAGGCCCAGGAAGGCCTGCGGCTCCACCACGGCCAGCAGGGCCCCGGCCAGGTGTAGCTCGCGCAGGCGGACCAGGTCCCGGAACGAGCCGCGCGGCACGGTGCTGATGGGGTTGTGCGAGAGGTTGAGGCAGGTCAGGTGCGCCTGGTGGCGCAGCGCGGCGGCCGGCACGGCGCTGATGTTGGTGTGGGTGACGGACAGCGAGCTCAGGTTCAGGCCCCGCAGGCTGCCCGCCGCCACCTCCTCCAGCAGCGGCCAGTTGTCGATCTCCAGGTGCAGCAGCCCGGGCAGCCTGCGGAAGTTCTGGTCCTCCAGGGCGGCGATGGCCAGGTGGCGCAGCCGCAGGGCGCCCAGGCCGCGCAGGTGGCCCAGCGACTCCCCGGACAGCGCCGTGAGGTTGCAGCGCTCCAGGGTGAGCTCCTCCAGCGCCAGCAGCCCCGCGAAGGCCCGGCGCGAGATGAACACCAGGTCGTTGTCGCCCACCTCCAGGCGCCGCAGGCTGCGCAGGTCCTGGAACGCGTAGTCCAGCAGGATCACCAGCTTGTTCTCGCTCAGGTCCAGCAGCGTGAGGTTGTCCAGGCGCGTGAAGACCCCCGGCGGGATGAGCTTCAGCTGGTTGCCCCGGAGACGCAGGACGCGCAGGCGCGGCAGGTTGGCGAAGGCGCCGGGCTCCACGTGCGCGATGGCGTTCTCGCTCAGGTCCAGCTCCTCCAGCGCGGGCAGCGCGGCCAGGTCGCCCGGGTTCAGGCAGCGGATGCGGTTGCGGCTGAGCTCCAGCAGGCGCGTCTCGGCCGGGATGCCTTCCGGCACGGCGGTCAGGCGGCGGCGCGCGCAGGCCACGGCGCGGGTCTGCGGGGTGCACTCGCAGCGGGCCGGGCAGCCTCCGGCCGGGGGCGGCGCCGCGGGCAGCAGCAGCAGGGGCAGGCTCAGGACGCACAGCCAGCAGGTCATGGTGCGGAGCGTGGGCCTAGGGCCGCGCCACCATCCTCCTGCGCACCTGCGGGCGGGGAGCGCGCAGCGTTAGCACCGTTAGCACCGCCCCCTCCCACTCCCAGGGCGCCTCCGCATCCCGCCCTCACCCCTAACCCGCCCCAGCACAGCGGCTCACGCCTGTAAGCCCAGGATTTTGGGAAGGTGAGGTGGGAGGATTGCTTGCGTTTGAGAGTTCGAGACCAGCCTGCACGAACATAGCGAGACTCCCATCTCTACCAAAAAATAAAAGGTTTAGACGCAAGCAGTGGTATAGACCTGTGGGCCCAGCTGCTCAGG
Source organism: Cebus imitator (assembly GCF_001604975.1). Lineage (NCBI taxonomy): Eukaryota > Metazoa > Chordata > Mammalia > Primates > Cebidae > Cebus > Cebus imitator. Next base: position 2,058,545 of record NW_016107690.1, on the reverse strand, counting down.
AGGCTGAGGCAGGAGGATCGCTTGGGCTGCTCAGGAGGTTGAGGCTGCGGTGAGCTACGCTCGTGCCACTGCAAGCCAGTCTGGGTGACACAGTGACACCCCTGTCTCCAGTGGGGGAAAAAAAATAGCTGGTTTGGCCGGGCGCGGTGGCTCAAGCCTGTAATCCCAGCACTTTGGGAGGCCGAGGCAGGTGAATCACCAGGTCAAGAGATCGAGACCATCCTGGTCAACATGGTGAAACCCCGTCTCTACTAAAAATACAAAAAAATTAGCTGGGCATGGTGGTGCGTGCCTGTAGTTCCAGCTACTCAGGAGGCTGAGGCAGGAGAATTGCCTGAACCCAGGAGGCGGAGGTTGCGGTGAGC
>NW_016107690.1:2054187-2058067 GCF_001604975.1 Cebus imitator | reverse complement strand
GCAAGTAACTGTGAAATATTTGAAAATTTCCCCAGGCACGGTGGCCTGGAGGCTGAGCTGGGAGGACTGCTTGCGGCCAGAGGGTCGAGGCCACAGTGAGCCCTAATCACAGCACTGCACTCCAGCCAGGGAGACAGCGCAAGACCCTGTCTCAAAAGAAAAAAAAAAAAAAGCAGTATTGATCAAATTCCAGTCCTTGTGATGCTGCAATTCCGCTACTCTTTTTTTTTGTTTTTGTTTGTTTTTTGAGATGGAGTCTCACTCTGTCGCCTAGGCTGGGGTGCAGTGGTGCGATCTCAGCTCACTGAAACCTCCACCTCCCAGGTTCAAGTGATTCTCCTGCCTCAGCCTCCCGAGTGTCTGGGATTAACAGGTGCATGCCACCAGGCCTGGCTAATTTTCGTATTTTTACTAGACACACGGTTTCACCATGTTGGCCAGGCTGGTCTCAAACTCCTGACCTCAGGTGATCCGCCCGCCTCGGCCTCCCAAAGTGCTTGGGGTGACAGGTGTGAGCCGCTGCGCTGCACCTGGCCTGCTCCTTGTTATCTTTACGTAAGAGAAGGGCACACACCGGGCGCAGAATACCCGCCCGGGACCATTCACAGCCGCATCTGTCACAGCCAGACAGCGGGAAAGGCTGGGAGGTGCACCAGGGGCTGGGGAGTCAGCACAGCACAGCCATCCACACACGAACATGGCTCAGCACGGAAAGAAGCAAGGCTCTGACATAGGCCACAGGGGGGAGGTACCTTGAGGACCCCATGCTGGTGAGAGACACCCCACACAAAAGGCCACACAGTGTGTGATCCCGTTTTTCTTTTCTTTTTTTTTTTTTGAGATGGAGTCTCGCTCTGTGGCCCGGTCTGGGGTGCAGTGGCACAATCTCGGCTCACGGCGACCTCCGCCTCCCAAGGGTTTAAGCAATTCTCCTGCCTCAGCCTCCTGAGTAGCTGGGACTACAGGCGTCTGCCACCACGCCCGGCTAATTTTTGTATATTTAGTACAGACGGGGTTTCTCCATGTTGGCCAGGCTGGTCTCAAACTCCTGACCTCAGGTGATCCACCTACCTGGGCCTCCCAAAGTGCTGGGATTACAAGTGTGACGCACTGAGCCCTGCTGTGTGATCCCGTTACTATAAAATGTTCAGGACAGGCTGATCCACAGACAGGGAGATGACATTTGATCTCAGACCCTGTCGTGGGTGGAACTGTGTCCCTACAAAAGATACGTTCAAGGCCGGGCGCGGTGGCTCATGCCTGTAATCCCAGCATTTTGGGAGGCCGAGGCGAGTGGATCACCTGAGGTCAGGAGTTCGAGACCATCCTGGCCAACATGGTGAAACCTCGTCTGTACCAAAAATACAGAAATTAGCTGGGCGTGGTGACACACACCTATAGTCCCAGCTTGGAGTGTACTTGGGAGGCTGAGGCAGGAGAATCGCTTGAACCCGGGAGGCGGAGGTTGCAGTGAGCGGAGATGATGCCACAGCACTCCAGCCTGGGCGACAGAGGGACTCGGTCTCAAAAAAAAAAGAGCCCCTGGTTTTCTGGAGGAAGGGTTTGGGGCTGGGGGAACGGCTAGTGCAAAGGCCCTGGGGTCCAGCGGTCATCTGGTGGAGCTAAGGGAGAGTGGAGCGGGGCGGGGAGCTGGGTTACGAGGGGCCTCTGGGTGCGGGCAGATGGCGTGGAGCCGTGGTGGGTCCCGGTGGCTGCATCTTCTGGGCTGCTTCCATCTCTCCTGGGAGCCTGCTGTACCTCCATCAATTCTTTGGCTGCAGCCCAGATTCTGGGGACTGGGGTCGGAGGTAGAGGTGGGGTTGGAGGGAGCGGGGGGAAGGAGCCAGAGCTACCCGGCGGCACTGCCAGCCTCTTCTGCTTGGCCACGTCCCCGCCCGCCAGCCGGCTATTTTTGGCATCTTAGCAGCTGAGTCCCCTCAGGCATCCCCCCAGGCCCCTTGGCCCAAGCCAGGCTGCGCGTCTCCTCACGGTTCCCACTGGCCGCCGATCCTCATCTGCTAAATATCTAGGAAGGCAGCTCCTGCCTTCCCAGTGCCTTCCAGAGCGAACAGACGCGGAGCCCCAGGAGGCATCGTCCATTAAGTGAGGACAGAGTTTGTATTTTGCGGCTGTAAATCATTAAGACGAGGTCACGAGGGAGTGGAGGAGCCCTAATTCCATGACTGTCGTCCTTATCAGAGGGAAATCTGGACACGGGGACACAGGCAAAGGCCCGGTGACAACCCAGGCAGAGACTGGAGTGATTCCTCCACAGGTCAAGTGACACCAGGGATGGCTGGCTACCACCGGAAGCTGGAAGGGTCAGAAGGGGTCGCCCCGAAAGCCCCCCAAAGGAAGCGTGGACCTGCCTGAGCTCAGACTTCCAGACTCCAGAACTGTGAGAGAAGAAATTCCTCCCGCCGGGCGCGGTGGCTCACACCTGTCATCCCAGCGCTTTGGGAGGCCAAGGCGGGTGGATCACTTGAGATTAGGCATTTGAGAGCAGCCTGGCCAACATGACACAGCCCTGTCTCTACTAAAAATAGAAAAATTAGCCCAGCATGGTGGCACACGCTCATAGTCCCAGCCACTCAGGAGGCTGAGGCAGGAGAATCGCTGGAACCCGGGAGGCGGAGGTTGCAGTGAGCCGAGATCACACCACTGCACTCCAGCCTGGGTGACAGAGCCAGACTCCGTCTCAAAAAAAAAACAAAACCAAAAAACCACCCTCCGTGATTATCATGAAATGCTGAAAGATACGCATGCACCCAGCGGGAAAGATGGCAGCGATGGTTTCACAGGCGGAGAAAAATCAAGATTGCCAAACAAGTCCATATGGTGCGATCCCATTCACGGCAAAATAAAGGCGAACGCCAAACTGAGTTCTGGATTTGGGTGGACGCGTACGCACAGGGACAGATGCCAAGACTGGGAATTCACAGGCTGCGTGGAACAGCACGGAGCATGGCGGGAAGGAAGCTGTCTGGGTCCCACAGAGAGGAAAGACAGGAACCCCCGGTCTCCAGGAGGCCTTGGTCCCCCCGCCTCAGTGTGCGGCCCGTGGGGAAATTGAGGAAGGGAGGGAGTGGGGGGGGCATGAGCCCCACCACAGAAAACACCTTTAATCCTGACCTGGGCGTTTTGCAGGGAAGGCAATCCTTCCCTCCCACCAGGCTCCCTCCCGGCACTGTTTTTCTGGGTCATTCAATCCCGAGCTGCTGCTCCCCCACCCCGTGACAACACACTTACCAGAGCCCTAGGGCGGCGATGGCCCTTTTACCCGCCCCCCTCCACTTCATACCTCCCTGCTTACTGTCCTCTCCACAGCGTTCCCAAAACCACTGGTGAAAACCTGCCCACAGGCCGGGCGCAGCGGTTCAGGCCTGTAATCCCAGCACTTTGGGAGGCCGAGGTGGGAGGATCACTGTGCCCGGGAGGTGGAGGATGCAATGAGCTGAGACCGTGCCGCTGCACTCCAGCTTGGGCAACAGAGCGAGACCCCGTCTTTTTGTTCTTTTTTTTGGAGACTCTCACTGTGTTACCCAGGCAGACTCCGCCTCCCGGGTTCAAGCGATTCTCCTGCCTCAGCGTCCCGAGTAGCTGGGGTTACAGGCGCCCGCCATCATAACCAAATTATTTTTGTATTTTTAGTGGAGACAGGGTTTCACCGTGTTGGCCAGGTTGGGCTCGAACTCCTGACTTCAGATGATCCGCCCACCTCCGCCTCTAGAGTTCTGGGATTTCAGGTGTGAGCCACCGCGCCCAGCCTCAAGATCCTGTCTTAAAAAAAGAAGAATAAAGGCCGGGCGCTGTGGCTCATGCCTGTAATCCTAGCACTTTGGGAGGCCGAGGTGGGTGGATCACCTGAGGCCAGGAGTTC
>NW_016107690.1:2051432-2053910 GCF_001604975.1 Cebus imitator | reverse complement strand
AGACAGAGTCTTAAAAAAAAGACAGGTTGCGATCTCAGCTCACTGCAACCTCCGCCTCCCGGGTTCAAGTGATTCTCCTGCCTCAGCCTCCCTAGAAGCTAGGATTACAGGTGCCTGCCACGATGCCCGGCTTATTTTTGTAGATTTAGTAGAGACGGGGTTTTACCATGTTGGCCAGGGTGGTCTCCATCTCCTGACCTCATGATCTGCCCGCCTCGGGGTCCCAACGTGCTGGGATGATAGATGTGAACCACCATGCCTGGCCTTTTTTTTTCTTTTTGAGACGGAGTTTTGTTCTTGTTACCCAGGCTGGAGTGCAATGGCGCAATCTCAACTCACCACAACCTCCGCCTCCTGGGTTCAGGCGATTCTCCTGTCTCAGGAGAGGAGAAAAACTAGCTGGGCAGGTATTACGAGTGCCCGCCACCACACCCAGCTAATTTTTTGTATTTTTCGTAGAAACGGGGTTTCACCATGTTGGCCAGGCTGGTCTCAAACTCCTGAGCTCAAGTGATCCGCCCACCTCGGCCTCCCAAAGTGCTGGGATTACGGGCGTGAGCCACCGCGCCTCGGCCCCATTTTCTAAATTAGAGGTTTCTTTTTAAGTTGGAAATATGTATGTATTTATTTATTTATAGACAGAGTCTTGCTCTGTTGCCCAGGCTGGAGGGCAGCGGTGTGATCTCGGCTCACTGCAGCCTCCACCTCCCCGGCTCAAGTGACCCTCTCACCTCAGCCTCCCAAACTGCTGGGATTACAGGCATGCACTAGTACATCTGGTGAATTTTTTCTTTCTTTTTTTTTTTTTTTAATGGAGTTAGGGTCTCACTCTCTTGCCCAGGCTGGTTTCGAACTCCTGGGGTCAAGCAATTCACGTGTCTTGGCCTCCCAAAGTGCTGGGAATATAGGCATGAGCTACCATGCCAATTTTTTTTTTTTGAGATGGAGTTTCGCTCTTTTTGCCCAGGCTGGAGTGCAGTGGTGTGATCGCTCACCACAACCTCCGCCTCCTGGGTTCAAGTGATTCTCCTGCCTCAGCCTCCCGAGTAACTGGGATTACAGGCACCCACCACCAAGTCCGGCTAATTTTTTGTATATTTAGTAGAGACAGGGTTTCACCATGTTGGTCAGGCTGGTCTCAAACTACTGACCTCAGGTGATCCACCTGCCTCGGCCTCCCAAAGTGCTGTGATTACAGGCGTGAGCCGCTACGCCTGGCTAAGAATTTTTTTAAAAGCACTTTCCACAGAGCACAGATAAGGGCAGAATCAGGAAGTTTCCTGGAGAGATGATAGGTCCGGAATGGCTCGGTCACAGCCACACTGATCCAGTGGCAGAGGTGCCATCGGGAAGCCTCAGTCCCGGTGCGCTGTGTGACCTCCGTGGAGAAACCTACCCTCTCTGGACCTCGTCTGTCACGGCACAGGCACAAGAGCCCTGCGGGGCGCCCTGCAAGCTCTGGCTCTATAATTACTCCTGGGATGAGAGGACAGCTGATCCCTCTCACCCAGCAGGGGCCACTCAAGCTGTGACCTAGTTTTTCAACCCTACCTCCCCCAACAACAGCCTGGCCCCATCACTTCCTCCGCGGGGAGGCGGGAGGGGGATCTGGCAGCTGGACCGAGGCTTCTGACATGTCCCCCGAGGGTCTAGTGCCCCCCAACTTGGGAGGAAGAACTGGTTCCTGGAGAGGGGACGGTGGGACATCCGATTCTCTCTGCAGGACCCTCATCTCCTCACCGTGCGCCCTGAATGAATCTCACTGGCCTCTCTGGTCTCTTCCAGCGGGGTGTCTCTTGGGGGGAGGGTTGTGGGGGTCTTCAAGATGTCAGAGAACCCCCTCAACTCCTGCTGCTCTTGGGTGAGGAAGGGGCTGGGTGCCCTGAGCAGGGGGTGACCCTTTCTGGGTCAGTTTCCTCATCCTGGAGCCCTGGGCCGTAGGTAGGATGGGATTAGAGGGCCAGGACCACCCCACTGCTTTTTTTTCTTTGTTTGAGACAGGGTCTCACTCTGTTGCCCAGGCTGGAGTGCAGTGGCTTTCAATCACAGGTCACTGCAGCCTCGACTTCCTAGGCTCAAGTGATCCTCCTGCCTCAGCCTCCCGAGAAACTGGAACTACAGCTGTGCAACACCAGGCCTGGCTAATATGTCAAATGTATTAAGGCCAGGAGTGGTGGCTCACACCTGTCCTCCCAGCACTTTGGGAGGCCGAGGCGGGTGGTTCACCTGAGGTCAGGAGTTCGAGATCAGCCTGGCCAACCTGGCGAAATCCCGTCTCTATTAAAAACACAAAAATTAGCTGGGCGTGGTGGCGGGTGCCTGTGATCCCAGCTCCTTGGGAGGCTGAGGCAGGAGAATCGCTTAAATCCGGGAAGTGGAGGTTGCAGTGAGCCGAGATTGTGCCCCTGCGCTCCAGCCTGGGCAACAGAGTGACCCCAGCTCCACCCTTCCTTTCCCACCGGCCGGAGTCCTCCCTCG
>NW_016107690.1:2044928-2049372 GCF_001604975.1 Cebus imitator | reverse complement strand
GGCGTGGTGGCTCATGCCTGTGATCCCATCACTTTGGGAGGCCGAGGCAGGCGGGTCACGAGGTCAGGAGATGAAGACCATCTTGGCCAACGTGGTGAAACTCCGTCTCTACTAAAATGCAGAAAATTAGCCGGGCGTGGTGGCGCGTGCCTGTAGTCCCAGCTACTCAGGAGGCTGAGGCAGGAGAATTGCCTGAACCCAGGAGGCGGAGGTTGCGGTGAGCGGAGATCGCGCCATTGCGCTCCAGCCTGGGTAACAAGAGCGAAACTCCGTCTCAAAAAAAAAAAAAAAGAAAAGGCGGTGGAGGTTGCAGTGAGCCAAGATCATGCCACTGCACTGCAGTCTGGGTGACAGAGCAAGACTCTGTCTCAAAAGAAAAAAATAAAAAGGCCGGTGGGCAGATCACGAGGTTGAGATTGAGACCATCCTGGTCAACATGGCGAAACCCCATCTCTACTAAAAATACAAAATGTAGCCAGGCGTGGCAGTATGCACCCGTAGTGCCAGCTATTTGGGACGCTGAGGCAGGAGAATTGCTTCAAAGGAGACATGGATGGAAGCCAGGGAGCCCCCAGAGCCAGCCTGTACCTGAGTTTCCTCAGCCCTGGCCCTGGACACCGCCTTCCTGGACTGAAGCTGTGGTCAGTGTGGGGGTTGGGCTCCTCGTCGCCCACAGGGGCCCTGAGGTGCGGCTGCTGATTCCTCATCAAGCCCTCCGGACACGAATAGTGCCTCTAGCATCCCAGGGCCTGCTCTAAACAGGCCACAGACCCAGACCCCCAAACACCCAAAGCCCCTTGCAGGACCACATGGGGAAACTGAGGCTCAGAGAGACATGAGATTCGCCCAGGCCTCTCCTGATGGTTCATCAAAGACTTCTCGTATGCCAGGTCTCAGGATGCATCGCAGCTCCCTCCTTCCTTCATTCACCCGTCTCACGTGCCAGGCTTGCTGGGCACGGAGGCACACAGCTGCCATCCCAGCACTTTGGAAGGCTGAGTGGACAGGACTGCTGAACCCAGGAGTTCTAGACCAGCCTGGGCAACAGAGCCAGACCCCGTCTCTCCAGAAAAAAAAAAAAAAAAAAAAAAAAAATGTTAAAATTAGCCTGGTCTGGCAGGGCATACCTGTGATCTCAACTACTTCGGAGGCTGAGGCAGGAGGATTGCTTGAGCCCAGGAGGTGGAGGCTGCAGTGAACCTCGCAATGATTGCACCACTGCACTCCAGCCCGGACAGCAGGACAAGATGCTGTCTCAAAAAAGGAAAAGAGAAGAGAAAAAATATGCAGGTGCTCTTCCATGAACTAGAAATACATCAGAGAAGACAGTCGGGAACGTCCCTTCTATGCACTGAGATGGAGTCTCTGTCACCCAGGCTGGAGTGCAGTGGTGCAATCTCGGCTCACTGCAACCTCCACCTCCCGGGTTCAAGTGATTCTCCTGCCTCAGCCTCCTGAGTAGCTGGGATTACAGGCATGCGCCACCACGCCCGGCTAATTTTTTGATTTTTAGTAGGGACGGGGTTTTGTCATGTGGGCCAGGCTGGTCTCGAACTCCTGACCTCAGGTGATCTGCCTGCCTCAGCCTTCCAAAGTGCTGGGATTACAGGCGTGAGCCACCGCACACAGCCCAGGATCCTTAAGGAGCTTACATTCTGGTGCAGGTGACGCCGTGAAATCAGCGTACGGCACATCAGCTGCTACTAAACGCCACGGAGGTGAGAACAGCTGGGTCCTCGGGTGACGTCACCGCCTCGGCTCAGCGCCCCGCCATCCACGGGCGTGAAGCTGGAGCTGGGGCCGGCGACCGAGAGCCTTCCTGTCTCCCCTCCCCACCAAGGGGCACATCCCACCAGGCCCAGGACTGCTCGTCTGCCCCGGAGGACGCCCTGCCCTGGTGGTCATCTCGGTGAGCTCTGCTGCCTGGCCCTGGGGGTCTGGGTGAGCATGGCGTCGACCCCTGTGGAGGGAGGACGCGTGTTTGAAGGACAGAGCCTCATTGCCATGCATGACCAGCCGCAGAAGCCTTTGGCAGGGGGGCCGGGCCGGCGGCAGGGACGGCGTTGGTGGAGGTGGACGGGAGTGGGGGTCTGTCCTGAGCAGGTGGGGGTGGTCCGTGTACTGGCCCCCGCCCTGCCATCGCACCCCAGGACGCCGGTCCTCCTCCTAAGCCCCAGCATGTGCCGTGGGCTGCGTGGGTGCTGGTGGCGTGGCGGCATCCACGGAGACGCCCGCTGCCTGTGCACGGCGCCTCCACAGCCTTTTACCGCTGTTCCATTCAGCGCCTTCCAGCACATTCACAGATTGTCCACTGGCACCTCTAGTTCCAGAACATTCCATCACTCCCAAAAGGAAGCCCTGTCCCCATCAGCAGTCACTGCCACCCCCCCCCCCCCCCCCCCCCCCCCCCCACTAATCCCCCCCCCCCCCGAGCCGGGTCCCCCATGGGTCTGCCTCCCGCCTCTGCGGATTGGCCTGTCCTGGATTGATTTCCAATCAATGCAGTCGGATGTCTGTGGCCTCCGGGGCCTGGCCTCTATCCCTGAGCGCCAAGTCGGGGGGACACACGGGCGAGAATCACGAAGCCCAGCGAATGGGCAGATCGTCTGAAAACAGCGCTGAGGAGGGGCGTGAGCAGGGAGCTGTGGGCGTCTGTTCTGGGCTGTGGCTGTGTTTGACCCGACCGGGAAGGCCCTGTCTGAGCTGAGACGGGGATGGGGAGCCGGGGTCAGCAGGGTACAGCAAGGCGAGGGGCGATGACGGCGGCGGGGGAGGGGTGTCTGAGCTTGGTGGGGCAGGAGCCCAGGCTGGCAACGGCCAGACCACACGGGGCACTGAACCGCAAGGGCTGTGTCCTGGCATGCGTCCACGGGCAATAGGGAGCCATGGGAGGATACTGAGTGGGAGCATGGCAAGATCTGGGTTGCAGTTGGAAGGCGCGTCCAGCTCTGCGTGGTCTGACCCTGTGTCGCCCTGCCTCTCCCAAGCCTTGGAAAGTCTTGACTCTGGGCTGCCCCTCCATCTCGACAGAGCCGGATGCCATTATATCCCTGTCCACCCCGTCACCGACACGCAGAGCTGCGGCCAACGGCCGAGCATGGGGAGGCTGAACTGAACACCAGGCACCGAATCAATGTCCACTCTGGAGCCAGGACAAGAACACATGGGTCCCCACCTGAATCGGCTGCTGACCGCCTTGGGCAGAGGCATTGAAGTCTCTGAGCCTCAGTTTCCTCTTCTGCAAAAGGGAACTGCAGGGTCCCAGTCACCTCCCGTGCTGAGCCAGTGGGAAGTCGGCCGAGGAGGTTCCTTCCAGGGAAGTCTCCACTGGGTGCCGGCGGGGGTCAGGAGTCTGGAGTCCCAGGCCCTGGTCTGCTCCTGGCAACGTCTCCACCTCATTCATTCATTCATCCAACAAGCATTCATTCATCCAACAAGCATTCATTCATTCATCAACAAGCATTCATTAATTCATTAATTCATTCAATAAGCACTTAAAAGCAATGCCTGTGCGCCAGGCACTGGTTTTAAGAGAAACAGCACTGAGCAAAACAGACAAATCCCTGCATTCTGTCTACGGGTGAGAGACAGAAGAAACAAGTAAAGCCGACAGTCACAGGGCGGGCCACGGTACGGGGAAAAATAAACCGGGAAGGGGGGCCTGGGGCTGGCAGAATAAAGGCCTCCCCACAGCCAGCCCGTTCTAATCCCCGGAACTGCAGATAAAGCCACCTTACATGGAAACACGGCCTCTGCAGATGGGATTAAGTAGGAATTGTGAGATCCGGAGATCATCCCGGATCATCGGAGGCTGACATCCTTACGGGGTCCTCTCAAGGGGAGGCGGGAGGCTGCGCTCAGGCTGTGAAGGGGGAGGAAGGGGCCCCGAGCCAAGGGACTCGGGTGCCTCTGGACACTGGGGAAGATGGGAACCAGATTTTCACCTGGAGCTCCCAGGAGGGCCCAGCCTTGCCCATGTCCCGTTTTTATTTTTATTTATTTATTTATTTATTTATTTATTTTTATTAAGACAGGGTTTCACCATGTTGGTCAGGCTGGTCTTGAACTCCCAACCTCAGGTGATCCGCCCGCCTTGGCTTCCAAAGTGCTTGGATTACAGGCGTGAGCCACCACGCCCGGCCTTTATTTTATTTTCTGAGACAGAGTCTGGCTCTGTCACCCAGGCTGGAGTGCAGTGGCAAGATCTTGGCTCACTGCAACTTCTGCCTCCTGGTTTCAGGCGATTCTCCTGCCCCAGCCTCCTGAGTAGCTGGAATTACAGGCGTGAGCCACCACGTCTGGCTAAGTTTTTGTATTTTTAGTACATATGGGGTTTCGCCAGGTTGGCCAGGCTGGTCTCAAACTCCTGACCTCAGGTGATCCTCCCATCTTGGCTTCCCAAAGTGCTCGGATTACAGGCGAGAGCCACCATGCCCAGCTAATT
>NW_016107690.1:2038356-2044873 GCF_001604975.1 Cebus imitator | reverse complement strand
AGTAGAGACAGGGTTTCACCATGTTGGTCAGGCTGGTCTCGAACTCCTGACCTCGTGATCTACCCGCCTCGGCCTCCCAAAGAGCTGGGATTACAGGTGTGAGCCACCACGCCCAGCCTCATGCCCTGGTTTTATGCCAGTGAGGCCCATTTTGGACTCCCTCCATGGGGTCTGATAATAAATGTGTGTGGTTCTCAGCCACTGCTGTCACAGCGGCCAGGACTCATACCGGGTCACTGCAGTCTTAAGAGGGAGGCCTCCTGAGGCGGTGCACCTGCCTTCTGGGGTGCAGAAGGTGGGGGACACTGGCCTCTCCTTGGGGTCTGCGATCTCCATCAGCCTCAGTGCAGGCATCGGCCTTGGGCACCCCCTCCCGAAAACTGTCCCCCACGGCAGGACCTGGGAAAGGGAGGCCCCTCTTTCCTGTGTCCCCAACTGTCCTTAGAGCCTGGACTAATTGTCCAGGAAGCTCTTCGCCCAAGGAGGAGGCGGAGTGTGGCTGGGAGTGGTGGGGTCCATCCTTGGAACAGGGGCGGAACCCTGCCCGCTAGGTGCCTGGTGGGCAGCTCCCCGCCTCGGCTCCCAGCCAAGCCCCCGGCCCTGCCAAGCCTCCCCCTCTATTCTTTGCAGGGCTGTTCCCCTCCGCCCTCTTGCAAGGTTACCTCCAACCCATCCTCCCTCCAGTCCGTGCCCAGGGCAGGGATGCGGAAGTCTCCCTTGGGAAAGGCCCTCCTGGAGGCTGGTCGAACCCAGAGCGGGCAGGGCTGAGAGGCGTGGTAGTGGCCCCCTCTGTACCCCGGCCCACAGCAACCTCCATCCTCCCTCCCTCTGTCCCCCACCACAACTGGGGCGCTGGGAGTAAGGGGAGTGTGGTCTGGAACCGACCCCCATTTGAGCTTCTAAGACAGATATGGGAGGAGGGGTCCAGCCCCTCACAGCACGCTGCCCTGCAAGGTCTGCTTTTGGGGACGCGCCGCTGGTCCCCCAGGACCCCTGCATCCTCTGTCCTAGATCCAGGCCCTCCCGGGGCTTCATCCATGACAACTCATTAAGCCCTAATTAGCTTCCATCTGCTGTTAGTCCTTGTCATCCCCTCGAGGGGCTAGGGGCCTCCCGACCCACTTTCCTTCCCAGCCAGAACCCCGGCCATGGACTGCCCTCTGCAGGAGGGACCCCTAGATTTGGAACCAGTTTTGGAGCATCCAGTCTACATCGGCCACTTCACCCGAGGGAAAAGAATAAAGTGCATTTTGGAGAGAAGGAGACTGAGGGTCAGAGTGGGCCCCAGATCCCTGCATCACTTAACTGGAACCTGAATCTGACACCAGCTTCTACCCACAAAATCCCAGCTCCCTCCTAGAGGGTGGAGGGCGCTCTTTGGAAGCCCGGGATTGACATGAGGTGGTGGGCGGCTCCAGGGAGGCCCACCCGGGGCAAACGTTGCTCTCGGAGTTCTTCAAGAGGCTCTCTACCTGGTGATGAAGTAGTGACTCAGGCGCTCCCGGGAATGACAGCGCTGTGGGAAGAGACATCAAACTGCCTTCTGTTCCCACTCAGCAAGGACCTGCAGGTCCCGCTTACCCTGGGGGTGGATGGCAGTGGCCTCCCCCACCGGACAGAGGGGAGCACAGAGGCTGGTGGGGGGCTGGGCAAGGCTGCTGCTGTGACCATCGTGACCTGAGCATCTGTTTAATGGCGGTACCCTGAGCCGGAGCGGAGGTGGGCAGCATCTCATTTAACGCCGTGTGGGGTGAATCTGACAGAGCGGATCATTTGCTGGAAGTCACCAGCGAGGACCAGTCAGGGTGGGGAAGGCTGAGCTGAAGCCTCGTAAGCCCCGGTCCCACTGCCCAGCTGACCCCTTCCTGCCACCCCACATGATCCAGGTGGACACAGGAGCCGGGCCGACAGGGGAAGCCATGGGCTCCTCCCACTCGGACCCTGTCTCCGATGATGGCTGCTGCTTTGGCTCAGAGAAGGGCCAGGGTAAGATGCCCCGGCAGCCCACCCGGCACCAGCCTCCTCACAAAGCCAGCGCCACCCTCTCTGAACCTGTTTCAGCCTGCATCCTCCACCTGGCCACTCACACACCACACCTTTTCCATCCTCTCCACACCACTTCCAGGGAGCCCTCCTGGACTGCTCTGGTATTCACAGCTCTGTCTTCCCCAGGGTTCCCCCCAGCCAAGCCCCAGATCGTCCCTCTGCGAATACCCCTGCACACCAGACGCCCGCTGCCCACCCCCGCCGGAGGGAGAGGTGCTGCAGCCTCACTGTGCGTCCATGCGGTCGCCGGGGACCGCTTGCTACAGCGCAGGTTCTGGGGCCCATCGCCTCAGAAGTTCGGACTCCTCAGAACTGGGTTGGGGGTGCGGGATACCAGCACCGTTACTGCCCGAAGCACATGCTGAGAAACCCGGTTACAAGGGGGTCTCCGGTGCAGGGACCCGGGGCTTTTCTTGAGCCTGGACCAAGACACAAGGTGCTGCTCCCCCAAACTTGTTGAATGGGGCTCAGGGCCTCCCCTGGCCAGGCCCCAGAGGCCCGGGAGGTCAGAGAGAAGCCCCTACCATCCATGGTGCTGGTGAGACGCAGGCCCCCAGAGCAGGAGACTCAGCCCTGTACCCCAGATCCCTCCCCGCCAGGCCGGGCCGTCAGCTCCAGGGATGGAGCAGGCTCCGGTGTGGACCCCAGACACCCTGTGCAGTCTTCCTGCTTCGCACCCCCAGGCTGGACCAGACCCGGCTGTGGGGAGACAGGGCAGGAAGGCGCCGGCTGCCGGCGCTCCGGACCGTTCCCACACCCCAGACCCAGCCGGTGCCCCCTTCATCTCCTCCTGGAGAGGAGCGCATCCTCCTCCCAGGCGTCCCCACTGCCGGGGAGATGCCCACCCGGTTCCCCGCTCCTTGGAGCCCCAGGGGAGGGGAGGGGGGACCCCAGGGTGGGGAGTTCACCCCCAAAGTTTCCAGGGGGAGCGTGGGGGGTCTGGCAAGGAGCGATCGCCCGGGAGGGGTGCGCGGGGCAATTTCCCCCGGCTGAGGACGGGGTCGCGGGCTGGGGGCTCTGGGCGCGGGGTCCCCAGGCCTGTGGGCGCTCCCCCGGCCGGGCCCAGGCGCAGCCACTCACCTGGGCGGCTCCGCCGCGGACACGGCGCGGGCTGCGGCGCGGGGGCCGCCCGGAGCCGACACGAGCAGCCGCCGCCGCCGCCTCCCGGGCTCCGCCGTGCGCGCCGCCGCCGCGCGCACCCGCCCGCCCGTCTCCTCGGCGCGCCTGGCGGGAGCGCGCGGGGGCTGCGCGGGGCCGCGTGCGTGCCGACGGGGGCCGCAGGTGTGCGAGGCCACGTGGGCGCAGGTGCGGGGGGCGCCGGGAGGGCGGGTGCGTGGTCCCTCCGTGCGCCTCGAGTCCGAGGACCCCCGTCCCCACGGCCTGGGTGCGAGAAAGGAAGGGGCGCCCCAAGTGCAGCAGGTTGCTCCGTGTAGAACCTTCTGGAAGCTGCCATCGCCGCCTCTGCCCCCGTCTCCCATCCCCAGCCCAGCCCTCCAGGCCCGTTGCTTATGTGACCTCAGAGGAAGCTTAGCCACTGGGCTCCCGAGCCCTCCATGGCTCCCTATTCCCGCGGGGGTCCTGTCCGCTCTCCACCTGTGCTGGTTTTTCTTTTCTTTTTGAGATGGAATCTTGCTCTGTCGCCCAGGCTTCATTGCAGGGGCACCCTCTCTGCTCACCGCAACCTCTGCCTCCCGGGCTCAAGCGATTCTCCTGCCTCAGCCCCCCGAGGAGCTGGGACGACAGGCACCCACCACCCTGCTCGGCTAATTTTTGTATTTTTAGTAGAGACAGGGTTTCGCCAAGTTGGCCAGGCTGGTCTCGAGCTCCTGACCTCAGGTGATCCAGCCGCCTCGGCCTCCCAGAGTGCTGGGATCACAGGCGTGAGCCACCGTGCCCGGTCCCTTGCTGAGCCTTCGGAAGGCTAAATTTAGCCTCCCCATCTCACAGAGGAGCAAACCAAGGCTGGGAGATGCCATTTGTCCCGAGTGAGGGGCGGGAAGGAGGCCTCGGGAGCCCGTGTGTGTAACCTTGCCCTGGCCACCCCCTCTGCCCACCCGAAGTCCTCCTGCCTGCTGTGTACTCCCGGTGGCTTTGGTGGTGGCCTGGCATCCGCGCAGCCACCTGTGACTCAAGCAGGCGCTGTTCCCAGACTGTCGCGTTGGCTGGAGGCCCAGAAACCGAGTCCCCGGAGGCTGCAGGCCAGGCCCCCCACGGGATGCTGCAGGAGGGGGGGCGGGCACGGGTCACTTCCTGGCCCCGGAGCTATCTGGAAGGACTTTGTGACCCCCACCCTCTCCCCGCTAGCTAGCGGGCCCTGGGCTGCTGCGCTGCCTCACCCCGGCGAGGAGGGGGGTCTCTTTCTCTCTCTGATCCTGTTTCTCCCTCTGTAAAGTGAAGCTCCTGATAGTTGCCTCTCAGGGTTCTTGGAGGAAGGCGTTCATTGGGCACCTGCTGTATACCAGGTCAAGAGCTGGAGGAGGAGGCGCTTCCAGGCTCAAGGGGGATTTCCACGGACAGAGGGAGCAGATGCCTTAGATGTGAAATAATCACAAAGTGTCGTGGAAGGGGCAGTAGCGACACCTGGTCCTGGACCTCAGCCAGAAGCCAGGGAGGCTTCCCGGAGGAGGGGGCGCTTGCTGTGAGTCCTGGTGGGTGAGGGATGTCAGGTGGGTTCCAGTCTGGGCTTGCCCGTGTGACCGCGGGGGAGGTCCCTCCAGCCTCAGTTTCCACCTCTGCAAAATGGGGGTCAGAACAGTTCCCATCTTCCTCCAGGGCTGCAGAGACTCTGCAGTGGTTCTGCCCGGCTTGTGGCCACTGCTCCAGGGACCTTGGGGGTGGAGACTGGGCCAGGCTCCTACCTCAGGGCCTCCCCCTAGACCTCTGCCCACCCGCCCCTCCCCTCCTGTTCACTAGGGCCTCCGCCACCACCCTCCCCTCCTCCATCTGTCCCTCTCTCCCGGCCTGTGTGACACCTGCCTGCTGAGATGTCCTATGCTGTTTTTGCTGATGTGTCCCATGCTCCACCCTCCCGTCTTACCACTGTCTCCAGTACCCAGCTTATAAGAGGCATCCAATAAATTCTGGTTGAACAGATGGATGATCCTTCAGCACTGACAGTGGTGGCTTTTGTTTCCAGAGCAGGCGTTTCGGGGGTCTGAGTGGGGAAGTGGCCCCACAATCCTGGTTTCCCTGGAAATTTGTACTGCTGCCAGAAACCACTGCCTCATTCTCTCCAACCTTTTGTTTTTTAGAGTCGGGGTGACACCGTGTTGGCCAGGCTGGTCTCAAACTCCTGACCTCAAGTGATCCGCCCACCTGGGCTTCCCATAGTGCTGGGATTACAGGTGTGAGCCACTGCGCCTGGCACCCCCCTTTTTTTTTGAGATAGAGTCTTGCTCTATCACCCAGGCCGGAATGTACCACAACCTCTGCCTCCCGGGTTTAAGCGATTCTCCTACCTCAGCCTCCCGAGTAGCTGGGATTACAGGCACATGCCACCGCGCCTGGCTAATTTTTGTATTTTTAGTAGAGACGGGGTTTCACCATCTTGGCCAGGCTGGTGTTGAACTCCTGACTTCGTGATCCACCCGCCTCAGCCTCCCAAAGTGCTGGGATTACAGGCGTGAGCCACCGTGCCTGGCCTTTTTTAAAATGCAGGGTCTTGCTCTGTCGCTCAGGCTGGAGTGCAGTGGTGCAGTCATAGCTCACTGCAGCCTTGACCTCCTGGGGTCAAGTGGTCCTCCCACCTCAGCCTCCGGAGAAGTTGAGACTACAAACGAACGCCACCACACCCGGCTATTTTTTTAATTTTTTGTAGAGATGGGGTCTCACTATGTTGCCCAGGCTGGTCTCTAACTCCTGGCCTCAAGTGATCCTCTGTCCTTGGCCTCCCCAAGTGCTGGGATTATGGTTGTGAGCCACTGTGCCCAGCCCAGTCTTACAAATATTATATGTTGGCCGGGTGCAGTGGCTCATGCCTGTAAATCCAGCACTATGGGAGGCCAAGGTGGGCAGATCACCTAGGTCGGGAGTTCAAGACCAGCCTGACCAACATGGATAAACCCTGTCTACTAAAAATACAAAATTAGCCGGGCATGATGGAGCATGCCTGTAATCCCAGCTACTCGGGAGTTTGAGGCAGGAGAATCGCTTGAACCTGGGAGGTGGAGGCTGCAGTGATGTGCGATCACGCCACTGCACTCCAGCCTGGGCAACAAGAGTGAAACTCCATCTCAAAAAAAAAAATTATACGTCCATTTAATCCTCCACAAAGTGATGAGGAATTAGTTATTATTTTGAGTTGGAGCCTTGCTCTGTCACCCAGGCTGGAGTGCAGTGGCGTGATCTCACTGCAACCTCCGCCTCCTGCGTTCAAGCGATTCTCCTGCCTCAGCCTCCCGAGTAGCTAGGACTACAGGCGTGCGCCACCACATCCAGCTAATTTTTGTATTTTTTTTTTTTAGTAGAGAAG
>NW_016107690.1:2036173-2037382 GCF_001604975.1 Cebus imitator | reverse complement strand
AGTGCTGGGATTACAGGCTTGAGCCACCGCGCCCGGCTTTCAGATTAACTTTTAATCGACAAGTTCTTGCTGTTTTGCCCAGGCTGGACCGCAGTGGCATAATCACAGCTCACCACAGTCTCAAACTCCTGGCCTCGAGTGATCCTCCCACCTCAGCCTCCCGAAGTGCTGGGATTATAGGTGTGAGCCACAGTGCCTGGCCTGGATTCATTATTATTCCCACCTTACAGATGGGAATTTGGGGGCTCAGAGACGTTAGGTCACTGGCCTCAGGTCACACAGCGTCTGCCTGCTGAAGCTGGGGCTTGACCTCAGGCATCAGAAGCCCATGGCTTCCACGAGTCTACACGTTTGCCTCTTAGCAGCCAAGGACTCTATCCCCAGTTACAGAGGGAGGCAGCTTGTCTGGGGCCACGCCGGAGGCTCCCAGGCCACCTGCCCCCGCACCCTCCCTCCCTGGGGCAAGACTGACACTCCCACCCACACCTAGTCCCATACTTCCTGCTGGGGAACATGGGCCAGAGGAGGGCTTTTAATTTAGAATTGATTCCTGCCACGGAAGAGCTCCTGCCATTTTCCCAGGCAGGAGAGCATGGGTCAGGGACCCCTCAGCCCCACCGCGCCCCTCCCCAGAAGGATGCCCTCCTCCTCGGGCTGCTGCCTCTCTGTCCCCAGCCTCTCCCACGGCTTCCCCATCTGCAGCCGCCCTCTCTGCCCAGGTGGTGAGTCTCCATGGCAACGTCTCATCACAGGTGGTCGTAACCTTAGCAACCAGGTGCTTCCTGCCCCACGGCAGCGCCTGTATCCCCTCCCACACTCCCCCTGCCCCCAGGGGCACCGCTCCAGGAGGAACTGAGGGAGATGCATCCCACCAGGGATGCTGGGCCCAGAGACTTGAGAGACACCCCAAGGTCACCCAGTGGCTGAGGGGCTGGGCGTGGGGTGCTCCAGGAGACGCCAACCACCCCCCCATCCTGCAGAAGGCAAAAGAGCCTGCCCTTCTTGGCATCTCCTGAACTGCTGCTATGTGCTGGGTCCATGCCAGGCTCAGGCGTGGTCTCTGCCCTCAGGAGGCTTCCATTCAAGACAGGGGGTGGGGAGACACTGACCAAGGACAGAAAGGGGACAGTGGCCAGGCACGGTGGCTCACACCTGGAATCCCAGCACTTTGGAAGGCAGAGGCAGGAGGATTGTTTGACCCCAGGAGTT
>NW_016107690.1:2032382-2034293 GCF_001604975.1 Cebus imitator | reverse complement strand
GCCTCGGCCTCCCAAAGTGCTGGGATTACAGGCGTGAGCCACCGCGCCCGGCCGCGAGTGTTGAATTTTATGCATCCACTGAGATGATCATGTGGTTTTCCTCCCTTATGCTACTGTGGTTAATCACGTTGATTCTTGGGTATTGAACCAACCTTGCATTCCTGGGACAAACCCCACTTGGTGGTCATGATGGAGAATTCCTTTTATAGACAGCTGGATTCAATTTGCTGATGTCTTATTAAGGATTTGTGCATTGATGTTCATGAGGGATATTGGCATTGGCCTCCGATTTTCTTTTTCTGTAATGTGTTTTGGTTCTGCCGGCCTCATAAAACATGTTGGGAAATGTTCCCTTCTCCTCTAGTTTCTGAAAGAGTTTGGGTAGGATTGGTGTTATTTCTTCTTTAAAAGCTTCAGACTCAATTCTGTTGTTGTTTTTTCCAGAGATGGGGGTCTCTCTATGTTGCCCAGGCTTGCCTTGAGCAGGTATCCTGGGCTCAAGCCATCCTCCTGCCTCGGCCTCCCAAAACACGGATTACAGGCGTAATCCACTGTGCCTGGCCTGGGAACAATTCTGAAGGTAGAGTTGGCAGTATTTGCTGATGGGTGGGATGTGGGAGGCAAGAGAAACAGTGGGGAAGGGAACCCCTGGGTTGGAGCCTGAATTATGAAGCTGTTTCCTTGGATGCAGAAAGCTGGGGTGTGCATGAATGTTGGGGTGCCTCTCTGGTGCTAGGGCAGAGATTAGGTCAGGGAAAGGGAAGTCAGAAGCATTTCAGCACTAAAAGTGGAATCCACGGGCGTCTCTGTCCCTGGCTTTTTGCCCATTACCCCCGGCTTCCTGTTCCCACAGTTTCCCGTCCGTGCTTACTGCGCAATGTGCAGGAACTCTGTCTGCTGTCCAGCACTGGAACCCCAGCGGCCTCAGGCCCTTCATTCCTGGGTGAATCTTGACCCCTGCTGGCTCCGGTCAGCACAGCCGAGGCCTGCGTGGCTGGGCAGTGGCTGCGGGTCCACAGAATTGCGTCCTGAAGGGAGGTAGAGAGTCTGGGAAACTGGAGGCAGAAGGACCCGGAGTTCACAGACAGACCTAGGACTCCCACCCCGACAAAGCCCCTGTTGAACGGGCAAGGTGGGGAGCAGGGATTTATTCCCTTGGACAGTGGGGGCTTTGGGGCGGTGCGAAGTGGGAGGGTCCTGGTGAGATCTGGGAGCTTGAGCTCTGGCTGTGGAGCTGGCACCCCCAGGAGTGTCCTTTTTATTTTGAGACAGTGTCTGGCTCTGTCACCCAGGCTGTAGCGCAGTGGCGCAATCATAGATCACCGCAGCCTCGACCTCCTAGGCTCAAGCAATCCTCCCGCCTCGGCCTCCCTAAGTGCTGGGATGACAAGTGCGAGCCACAGTGCCCGGCCTCAGGGGTGTCCCAACCTCTCTCACCCCGGGCGGCCCCCAGGCTCGAACCATCAAGTCCTGAATCCTAGGAGCGCTCCTCATGTGCACGGCTTTTCCGTTTACAAACCTTCTTCCCTTCATATGCGGGTCCTCGTCTGAGTCCAGGCAGGAAATCCAGACCCAGAAACAGGTGGAGACAGGCAACAGGGGCTTCTGCGGCAGAGGGTCCCACGCTGCACGGCACTGTCTGGGTCCTTACACGGGGGTTCTGGAGGTGCAGGGATGCCTCCCCTCAGTCGGTCAAGGCAGGAATGAACCTTCCCCCAGCGTGAGGCCGACGGTGACTTGCTTTCTGCCAGCTCCTGGGCCAGGGCATTTCATGCCCTTTTCTTTTCCTTTTTTTTTTTAGACGGAGTTTCGCTCTTGTTACCCAGGCTGGAGTGCAATGGCGCGATCTCGGCTCACTGCAACCTCCGCCTCCTGGGTTCAGGCAATTCTCCTGCCTCAGCCTCCTGAGTC
>NW_016107690.1:2016333-2031047 GCF_001604975.1 Cebus imitator | reverse complement strand
GGGGTTTCACCATGTTGACCAGGATGGTCTCGATCTCTTGACCTCGTGATCCACTCGCCTCGGCCTCCCAAAGTGCTGGGATTACAAGCGTGAGCCACCGTGCCCGGCAATTTTTGTGTTTTTAAGTAGAGATGGGGTTTCGCCATGTTGGCCAGGCTGGTCTCGAACTCCTGCCATGTCACCGTTTCTCCCCCGGTTCCTTCTCTCTGTCTCCGCCTCTGTTTCTGCCTCTCTCAAAATCTCTTTGCACCTCCCTATCTGTAACCGGGTTTTTCTTCTCTCTTTGTAAAATATTAAATATTCAATGTACTATGGAATGTAAAATATCAAATGTTAAATTTTTCCTTTTAAAATATTGAAAGCCGGCCAGGCGCGGCGGCACGTGCGTGCTATCCCAGCACTTTGGGGAGTCGAGGTGGGAGGATTCCTCGCGCCCAGGAGGTTGAGGCTGCAGTGAGCTGTGCTCATGCCATGGTGCTCTAGCCTGGGCCCCAGAGCGAGACCCTGTCTCTTTGTTTTTTTTTTTTTTTTTTTTTTTTGAGACGAGGTCTCTCTTGTGGCCCAGGCTGGACTGCAGTG
The DNA here is from genome assembly GCF_001604975.1 of Cebus imitator. Classification (NCBI taxonomy): domain Eukaryota; kingdom Metazoa; phylum Chordata; class Mammalia; order Primates; family Cebidae; genus Cebus; species Cebus imitator. The sequence continues at coordinate 2,030,468 of NW_016107690.1, read as the reverse complement.
GCACAGTCTCAGCTCACCGCAACCTCCGCCTCCAAGGTTCAAGTGATTCTCCTGCCCCAGCCTCCGGAGTAGCTGGGATTACAGGCACACACCACTACACCTGGCTGATTTTGTATTTTTAGTAGAGACGGGGTTTCTCCATGTTGGTCAGGCTGGTCTCCAAATCCCGACCTCAGGTGATCCGCCCGCCTCAGCCTCCTGAAGTGCTGGGATTACAGGCTTGAGCCACCATACCTGGCTGAGACCCTGTGTCTTAAAAATAAATACATAGCCGGGCGCGGTGGCTCATACCTGTCATCCCAGCACTTTGGGAGGCCAAGGTGGGCGGATCACGAGGTCAGGAGTTCGAGACCAGCCTGGTCAACATGGAGAAACCCCGTCTCTACTAAAAATACAAAAATTAGCCAGGTGTGGTGGTTGCGGGCCTGTCGTCCCAGCTACTCAGGAGGCTGAGGCAGAAGAATTACTTGAACCTCGGAGGTGGAGGTTGCAGTGAGCCAAGATCGCGCCATTGCACTCCAGTCTGGGCGACAGAGTGAGACTCTGTCTCAAAAATAAAAATAAAAAAAACAAATGCATTGGTAAGATTACAAGTGGCTTTGTAGTTGGCTGGAGGTCCTGGACTCCTCCAGTGGATCCTCTAGTGATGGGCAGCGGGGATACTTCCAGTCTTTTCCAGGCAGGTCAGAGTGGCCGAGGGGTGGAGATGGTTGTGGGCAACAGGCTTGTTCTGGTCTGTTCTCTGTGGAGCTCCGCCTGCGTCCCCAGGAAGTTGACCTCGCCCTCTCCTGGTCCACACAGCATTCTGTTTTTGTCTTTGGGCCTCAGTTGAAAGCTTTGTGCTCTGAGCCAGGCGTGGTGGCTCATGCCTGTAATCCCAGCACTCTGGGAGGCCGGGATGGGTGGATCACCTGAGGTCAGGAGTTCAAGACCCGCCTGGCCAACATGGGGAAACGCTGTCTCTACTGAAAATACAAAAATTAGCCGGGTGTGGTGGTGTGCGTATGTAGTCCCAGCTACTCAGGAGGCTGAGGTGGGAGAATTGCTTGAACCCAAGAGGCGGAGGTTGCGGTGAGCTGAGATCACAGTACTGCACTCCAGCCTGGGCCACAGAGCAAGACTCTATCTCAAAAAAAAAAAAAAAAAAAGCTTTGTGCTCTGAACTCTCTCCCCAGAGGACTGTGGCCGAGTGCCCAGCCACAGACAGGAGACTCAACACCTTTTTCCACATGTAAGACAGAAGGAATTGGATTTCAGAGAGGTTGGGACACCTTCCCGAAGCCACACAGCATGTGGTGGGAGGAGACTTGAGCCCAGGGCCTCGTGGCTGCAGAGGAGAGCTTTGCAAACTTCATCAGCTCACTAGGAGGTGACAGGAGTGGGCAGAAAGCAGTCTGCAGCGTGGGGGCTGTTTTGAGGGGTGCAGCGGTCGGGCAAGCTTTACCTCCTCTGCGGGAGAAAGCGTGGGGCTGGAAAACCAGAATTCCTTCCTCCCCTGCCTCTCGCCATTCCTGGAGGTTCTAACGAGGCCAGTTAACCTCTAAGGCCTTGATGTGTTCTCCCCCCGGGAGCTGAGGCCGCTGGGCCACTGGGTCCCCGGGTTTCAGCCTTTGCGTCTGGCTCAGACAGGGGAGGCAGGTGTGCTGTGTGAGCAGCACGTGGGGTTCCAGGGCGGCCAGCTCTGGTGTTGGGGTTGCTTCTCCACTGTGTCACCTCCAGGCTCTGAAGCCCGATTCCCAACCTGTCAAATGGACGTGGGGAGCTGCTCCCCCACATAGAGGCTTGCGGGTTGAACACTGGCAGTCCGGGCACACCTGGGCTCTGGCTGTCCCTCTCTGGACGCTGGGACCCCAGGGCCCCAGTGCGAGGCTGGAGGCTGGGGCTTGGGATGAGGCTTCTGAGAAGGGGGCCGGTGGTGGCAGGGCTGGGCCAGGCGGGGGGCCGGGGAGGCATGAAGAGCAGATGTAGGGGTTGGCCACGAGGCCTGGTAATTAATTCCCCAGCCGCAGGGGCTAATGCCGCTGGGCCCCAGCAAAGCCGGCATCTGTGGGGCCGACACCCTGCGGGTAAGCCCGGAAGCCAGCCGGTTTCATTTATTCGGGCGTGAGCCCGATCTGCCCCGACACTGAGCTCCATCCTGTTCGGCCGCTAGCTTCCCGGCAGCCTGGGACCCACGCTGCCTCGGTTTCCTGAGCTGGGGACGAAGAGGTTAGCGGCCAGGATGACCCTCTCAATCAGCTCACAAGGGACACCCCAGCCTCTCAGCCTAAGGCATGAATCACACAGACAGGCCCGCCCTCCTCTGGGAAGACGGCGCAGAGGGGACGGAGGTGAAACCAAGAACCCAGTCCAGGAGGATGGCCCGCTGCCGGGAGGAGACATTTCGGGGCGCACCCGCTGAGCCGCCCCTGCAGTGCGGGAGGTCCTGGTGCCGGGGCCTGGGTCTGTCTGCTCAGGACGTTTTTAAAATCTTCTCTTGTGGGCCAGGCACAATGGCTCGTGCCTGTAATCCCAGCAGTTTGGGAGGCCACCCTGGGATGGGGGAGGACTGAGGGGCCAGGTGTTCACGGGTTGGGCCGTGGGTTCCGGCCTCCTGATGCACCCGGCTCTGCTGTCGTGGGTGGGGGCTGGGGTTCCACAAAGCCCCTCACCAGACCGAGGCTTGGGACTTGCATGTCCCCATGCCCTGGCCTTGGTTGTGCCCACCTTGGTCAGCCCTGAACCGCCACCCCCAGGAGGGACCAGGGCTGGTACTGATGGACTCTGGGGGCGGAGTCCCACTCCAGGAATCCCTGTTTCCTCAGGTTGAGGGAAAAGCAGATTCTGGGGCTCGGACACAGTGAGGTTTGCAATTTTATTAAGAAAACAAAAATTCAACCTATACAAAAAGGGGCTCGTGTTCCAGCAGGTGGCACCACGGTGGGAGCAGCGGCCAAGTCTGAGGGAGACAGCTTCTGAGGCCTGCCCCGCACCCCGCGGCCACCGCCCTGCTGCGGGGTGAGAGGGTTGGGGATGGCCTCCATGCCGCCCCGCCCTCCACCCCCGAGGCTGGCTAGGCATCCTGCTGCTGGATGAAGGGGTTGGGGATGGCCTCCATGCCGTCCTGCGGGCAGATGAGCACCACCGACGTGCCCCGGCACACCACCAGGCCCAGCTGCCGGGTGTCCTCTGTGAGCTTGTACTGGTCATCAGGATCTGGGGAGGGGCAGACAGAGGACTCAGGGAGCTCTGGGAGGCCTCCGAGACCCCCCACCCACCCCAGACTCTCGCTCACACCTCCCCATCTGCACCCCTCGGGCACCATGAGTGCGAGGGGACCTCAGAGGGTGCAGGCTGTGGGGCAGGGCCATGGTTACCACAGCCTCTGGAGGAGCCCAAGCTGCGAGCACAGGGAGGCCCTGGGGACGGCCGGCTACCCTGGGTCTTGGAGCTCACTGGGGTTCAGGCACCAGGGCCAGAGACCAAGTTATTAGACAGGCGGCCAGAATACAGCATCGCAGGCCTCCTGATCTCTGCAAGGTCCCTGGAGCCCTAGGGGGACCAACATTCACCCTATAAGAAAGAGACTGGGCTGGGTGCGGTGGCTCATGCCTGCAATCCCAGCACTTTGGGAGGCTGAGGAGGCTGGATCATGAGGTTAAGAGATCGAGACCATCCTGGCCAACATGGTGAAACCCCTGTCTCAAAAATACAAAAATTAGCTGGGCGTGGTGGTGCACGCCTTTAGTCCCAGCTACTGAGGAGTCTGAGGCAGGAGAATCACCTAAACCCAGGAGGCAGGGGTTGCAGTGAGCCGAGATTGAACCACTGCACTCCGGCCTGGCCAACAGAGCGAGACTCCATCCCCAAAAAGGAAGGAAGAAAGAAAGGCTGTTGATATGGGATGGGGACCCTAGGGAAGTGCCAGCAAGCCCAAGACAGGCTCTCAGGAGGCCGGAGGCGATGACAGCGCCTCACTTCTGTGGTCATGCGGTGGAGGGGCAGGGGACAACCATGGCCCCAGGTTTTTCAAATCTTTTTTAGAGACCAGCTCACCCACTGGTGTCTGTACACTGACTGGGCACTTAAAGGGTGCCCGCCACAGTGAAATTTTTTATTTTAATCTTGTTAGAGGTGAGGTGAGGGGCCAGGAACGGTGGCTCATGCCCGTCATCCCAGCACTTTGGCAGGTCGAGGCAGGAGGATCCCTTGAGGCCAGGAATTTGAGACCAGCCTGGCCAACATGGGAAACCTCGTCTCCGCTAAAAATATACAAAGTTAGCCAGGCGTGGTGGCGTGCACCGGGAGTCCCAGCTGCTTCCACTCCCCAGCTCCCCTGTCTCTGCGCCCCAGGATGATGGAGTTTCCAGCTTTGTGAAAACGCCTAGGAACGGTAAGTGCCCAAGCCCATCCTCCAGCTGCCACGGGGCTTCATGTCGGTAACTCAGAGTAAGGTTTTGTGGGTCTGAGAGAGGAGGAGCCAGCGGGCAGCCCCACGGCCAGCCCTCGCCTCGCTGCGCCGCTCGCCTCGCCGCCCCCCTCACCTCGCATGTACTCGATGGTGCCGTCCAGCACGAGGTTGAGGAGTGGGTCGAAGCCCTTCAGGATTCCACTGGCTTGGAGAAACCACGGAGGGGAGAGAAATGAGAACGCGTGAGATGCGTCCCGGGCACCGGGCCCACTCCAGCGTGGATCAGGTGTGGTGCCAACCTCTCCAGGGATGGAGGACTGAGGGTAGGTGAGGGCTCCTGGGGTGGGGGGGGCAGATGACAGCGGCCTCCAGAGCGACACCCCCGATGGACAGCAGACCCTGTCTGCAGGGGGCCCGACGGCAAACACCTGTGGCTGTGTGGGCCCAGGGTGCTGGCCGCAGCTGCTGGCTTGGCCTGCCTGCTCATAGGCAGCGTCGGTGATGAGGCCGTGTGTGGCTGACCGCGGTCAGACAGCTCTATGCACAGGCACTGAAATGTGAATTTCATGTAATTTCCACATCTGAGACAGTCTTCTTTTGATCCCTTTCCAACTATTTAAAAGCCATGAAAACCATCGTCAGCTCAAAAGCAGGCGAAAAACAGGGGTGGCACATGCCGAGATGGAAACAGCAGCCAGGAGAGGAGCGAGGCTGACGCGGGCCGCAGCACGCCTGAGGACGCCACGCTCGGTGAGAGACGAACAGAAGGTGTGTGTGCACAGGAGGCTGCCCGGTGTGTGATCCCATTTTTATGAAATGTCCAGGACAGACCAAGCCACAGAGACAGGGAGGGGATGTGTGGGTGCCTGGGCTGGGGAGGGGACAGGGCTTCCTCTAGGGGAGACAGTGCTCTGCTCTGAGGGCGGGGATGGCTGCACTGCCTGACCCATGCTGAGCCCCTCACTGACTTCACAGGATATAAAAGAACAGACTCCTGCCCCGCTGCTCAGGGCTTGCAGGGAGCAGGCAACGGAAATGTTCTGAGCCCTGGGTACACAGGCTTCAGGGGTCAAGGCAGTCGCTGTGGCTTCCCTCTCCATGCTGCCTGCCCCGCCCCTCAGGCCTCACTGCCTTAGGTCGAGATCCCCGCCCCTCGAGCCTGGCTGCTTTAGGTCACGCCTCGCCACCTTAGGTTAGGGCTCTGACCCGGTGGTGACCTCTGCCATCTGATCCTGCTCCCTAGTGTCTGGTGATCAGCCCATCCTCCCTGCCTGGGACGCCTCACCCCTCCCCTGCAGGCTCCTCCAGCCGACGCCTCCCCCTGCTTACGATGAACTTTTGCGCTCACTGAGGGGCTTCCCAGCCCGCCCACTCTCCTTCTCACCCCTGCCATCTTTCAGGTGCTTCCTCCAGACACCAACCCACCCACACCTCTTAGGGTGCTGCCCACCGTACCATCCCCCAATCCCAGGAATCAGGAACCCTGGGCATTCTGCCTGCCTGTCTCCCCGCAAAGCAGGGCCTAGTGAGCTGGCCCACGGCTGCTCCGCACACACCCAGGACAGCCCTGTGCAGGGGTGCAGGGTGAGGGTCTGCAAACCACGACCCTCAGGCCAACCTGGCCAGCTGCCCATCCCGTAGTGAAAGTCCTAGGGCCCAGCACCACACTCGCCGCTCCATCGCTGACCACAGCAGCTCTCCTGCTCTCCTCACATAGCTCAGTGGTTTCAGAGACCATCTGGGATGCAAAGCTGAAGGTATTTGCCGACCGGCCTTTGCCTACAGAGAAGGTCTGACTGCCCAGGCTTGGGCTCCCCCCTCCCCGGCTCGCTCTCTCTGCTCTCAAGTTCCTCCCCTGCAAAATGAAACTCATCACCTACACAATGGGGTCAGACGCAGCTGTTCAGGTGCCTGGCACTGGCCTGACCAGTGAGTCCCCCCTCAAGGAGACAAGACGTGAGCACCGAGGCAGGTGGGTGCAGCCAAGGTTCCCCTCCCCTGGAGAGTTGGGTGCGGAATCCCCTCCCTTGGAGCGTGGGCTGGGGCGGGTGACTCTGACGGGATAAGACGTCACTCTTGCACTTAACTGATGTGACGAAGACAAGGAACTCTGCAGCTGTGATTAAAGCCCCGGAACCAGCTGACTGTGAGCCAATCTGGAGGGAAACAGCCTGGGTGAGCCTGAGGGCATCAGGTGAGCTCTTCAGGAACCAGTCTGCTCTTTTTTTTTTTTTTTGAGACAAAGTCTGGGTCTATCATCCAGGCTGGAGTGCAGCAGCACGATCTCGGCTCACTGCAACCTCGGCCTCTCATGTGCAAGCGATTCTCCTGCCTCAGCCTCCCCAGTGGCTGGGGACTACAGGCATGTGCCACCGTGCCCGGTTGATTTTTGTGTTTTTGGTAGAGACGGGGCTCTGCCATGTTGGCCAGGCTGGTCTCAAACTCCTGAACTCAAGTGATCTGCCCGCCTCAGCCTCCCAAAATGCTGGGATTACAGGTGCCTACCACCACACCCGGCTAATTTTTGTATTTTTAGTAGAGACAGGGTTTCACCATATTGGTCAGGCTTGTCTCGAACTCCTGACCTCCTGATCTGCCTGCATTGGCCTCCCAAAGTGCTGGGATTACAGGTGTGGGCCACTGTGCCTGCCCGGTCTGAGGCTATTTAGGTTGTCACAACTTGATGGAGGCCAGGGATGGTGCTCAGAACCCTGCAGTGCCCAGGACGGCCCCAACCCAGAGAATGATCTGGCCCCAAATGTGTCCACACTGTTGGTGCGGGGAGAGATCTTGACATGGGTGGGGGAGACACAGAAGCTGGGAGATCTGTGGCGAGCTGGGGCAGTCCCTGGACACACAGGGCTGCTTAGAAGGCCAAGCCTGAAATCGCAATCCCTGCTACGCCACTGTGACTTTGGGTTACGTTTGTTTCCCACTCCATGCCTCAGTTTCCCTGCCTGCAAAATGGGCATACCAGTTCCTACCTCCCGGTGTAAGTAGCAAGACCGCACAAGGTAGTGAGCGTCAAGCGTGTAAAGAGGGGCCTGGGAGGCCGGGCGCCGTGGTTCACGCCTGTAATCCCAGCACTTTGGGAGGCCGAGGGGGGGAGAATCAATTAAGGTCAGGAGTTCGAGACCAGGCTGGTCAACATGGTGAAACCCCCGTCTCTACTAGAAACACAAAAATTAGCCGGGCGTGGTGACCGGCGCCTGTAATCCCAGCTAGTCGGGAGGCTGAGGCAGGAGAATCGCTCGAACCCAGGAGGTGGAGGTTGCAATGAGCAGAGATCGCACCACTGCACCCCAGCCTGGCAACAGAGCGAGACCCGGTCTCAAAAAAAAAAAAAAGAAAAAAAAAGAATAAATAAAAGAGGCGCCTCGGCATGCATGCGTCCTCATCATCGCTCTTGCTGGGTTTATTTCAAAATTTTAAAAGGGGTGCCGACGGCGGGAGCCTCCTCACCTTCGCGGCCTCCCTGGAACTTCACCCGGATCGTCTTGTCGATGTACTTGGACAAGTCCAAGATGCTCTCCTTTTTCTTCTTCTCCTTATCCTGCGGGGAAAGCAGAGCGCGTAAGGCGCAGAGCGCGGCCCGAGCCCCACGCCCCTCGGCTCCGGATCCCGCCGCGCGCTCACCGCCATGTTGCCGCGCCGCGCCGTGCCGCTCTCCGCAGGCGCCACCCCGCACCCTTTGACCCCTCTCCGCTTCACATGCGCATGCGCAGCGCATGCGCGGCCCGGGGTCTCAAGGCGTTTCCGGGAAACATCTGTCGACGGTTGCGGTGGGCACCGGCCAACATGGCGGCGGCGGCGGAGGCTGCGCTGGCGCGGCTTGTGGCGCCCTTTCTGCTCCTCGCGGCCCAGGTGAGCGCGGCGTCGGTTCCGACGGCCCCGCAGGCTGTGGCCCCTCGGCCTCTCGGGCCCCGGGCTACGCCCAGGAACGACCCAGGTCGTCTCGGGGGGTCCAGCCTCGGGGATCCGCGGTCACCGCGCTGCTGGCCGGCGGTGCTGGGGCCTGGCCGTGACCTTGCGGGGCTGTCCCCGGCTCGTCTCCCTTTCCTGCCTCGGAGGCCCTCCGCGGCTGCAGCGCCACTCACTTCCTTCCGGGTCTGAAGCTTGTGTCCACTCCATCCCTCCGTTCTGCTTGTTCTTTTCGGGGTCTCCAGCCGTCGCCGGGGTCGCCTGTCTCTGGCTGGGTGGCCTTGGGCAGGCGGCTGCCCACCCCGCGCCGAGCCTCAGTTTCCCCTTAGGCGGAAGGGCGCGGTGCTGGCTAGCCTCACCCTGGGGGGTGCGGTGGGGAACCCAGAGGCGTCCCGCGCGTCTCCCAGTGTCTGGCAGCGCCCTGGAGCCGCCAAGAGCCCAGCCCTGCCCTGGGGCTGCATCCCTGCTCCATCTTTTACTCCGTGACCTTGGACAAGGGAATTCCCTGCTTGGAGCGTCAGCTGCTCGTCCGCAGAAGGAGGGCTGACGGTGGTGTGGATTCTGGAGATGATGCCCAGGGTGACCAGCGCCCAGTGGCCAGCACGCCCTCGTTATGTTAATTGTGTGTCATTTGATGTAAAGCACCTCAGGTTCTCGTGGGGACAGTCTATGAGATAGCACTGTACTGACTGCATTTTTTATTTTCTTATTTCCAAATTTTCCCTCTCTCCTGAGTTTGGGGCCTCGGGGAATGGTACCCCGAGCAGCCCTACAAATGCGGCCCTTAACCTTGACTTCCCCCTCCGAGTTCTCACTTTTAAGGCGTCGCTGCCACCGGCTCCTTCTCAGTCCCACTCCTCCAGCCCCACCGTCCTCCCCCTGCTGTGGCTGCCCTTGTCCCCCATGTCCCCAGTGCAGCCTCGACACAGCAGGAGTGACCCTGTCACATCCAAATGAGTGTGTCCGTGCATTTGTGGCCTGGCTATCAGAAGCCTGCAGTTCATTGCAGGCGCTGGGCTCTCTGGCCGTTTCTCTTACCCTGGAAGCACCCCGGCAGAAGCTTTCTGACAACCCCACCCTCACTCCCAGCTGCTCTTTCGGCCTCCTGGATTCCCCCCATTCTGCAGCCAGGGACCTACAGCTCCCCAGACATTTGGAAGGAGGGAAGAACCAAAGGTGGAAGGAAGATCCTGGAACACTGTGGAGGGAGGGACTCAGTTTGCCTGGAAAGGCTTTTCCAAAGAAGGGTTCTGTGTGTGTGTGTGTGTGTGTGTGTGTGTGGTGCCATCTCAGCTCACTGCAACCTTGGCCTCCTGGGTTCAAGTGATTCTCCCACCTCAGCCTCCCGAGTAGCTGGGATTACATGCGTGCGCCATTGCTCTTGGCTAATTTTTGTATTTTTAGTAGAGATGGGGTTTCGCCATGTTGGTCAGGCTGGTTTCGAACTTCTGACCTCAGGTGATCACCCGCCTTAGCCTCCCAAAGTGCTGGGATGACAGTCGTGAGCCACCGCGCCAGGCCCCGAAGCAGGTGTTCCCAAGGTTGAGTAGGAGTCTGCCGGGTTGACAGGAGGGGAAGGGTGTTAGCAGCAGAAGCAGCATGGGCAGGGGCTGGGAGGAGTGAGAGCCGTTGGGCTATTTGGGGCTGGCAAGGGGTGAATGCGGCTGGAGTGTAGGGTGGAATAATGCTGGAATGGAGGGTTTCCACCTGGAAGATGTCACCACCAGGGAGGCCTGCGGGTGGGCCACGGAGAGAGGCTAGGGCAGGGCACAGAGGAGGGGGCCGTGGTACGAGGGGCCCCAGGCAGAGGGTGAAGGCAGAGCATTGGGCCTCCTTGGCTGGAGGACAGGCCGTCAGGTGGAAGCCAAGTCATGGAAGGCGCTGGATGCTGGGGCGCATGGACTTTATTCTGGGTGGTCTGAGGAGCTTGAGCTTTATCCAGAGTGTGGAGAGCCAAAGGCCAAGTCAGAGGGACACAAGAATGCAGGTGCTCCTGCCCCTCCCAGAACCTTGATTGTAAATACACCCTGAGACGCCCATGCCTGGAGGGGGCGGTGCTTTTCACAGTGGAAATGGGAGTCTGTTGCCCAAGAATGAGGCTTGCTCTCAGGGCAGGAACCTGCTTGGTGACAATCCTCAGCTCACTTGCTACCATTTGGTGACCCTGAGCAAGAAAATCGACCTCCCCAGTGAGACACTGCCACCATGGAGCCGTTCCCCTGCAGGTCTGCGCTGGAGCTGGGGGACCTGGCAGGACCCGGCCCGGCTCCTGGAGTTCCTCAGGTCCAGTGTCTGGAGTCATGTGCCTCTTTCAAAGGCCCTTGACTCGGATGCTTTCACAGTCATTCTGAAGCAGGGTTTCTAAGTCTCCTAGAAGGTTTTAAAGCTGTGTGTGGTTGCGAAACGTCTGCGCTGCAGTTGGGGAGGATTCCGAGCTGGAGGCCTGGGCTTTGAGCCTGTCCTCGCAGCCTGCCCCAGCTTTGGCTGGCCTTTCATATTTCTGTCGGCCCGACTAGAACTCAGGGCCCTATTAGAGCTGTGGCGGTTGAAGAATTGCTCCCTGTTCCTTTAACTCGGCAGGTGAGGAAGCTCTTCACAGTGAGACGCTGCTTTCTCTGGCCTTTGATAGAGCCACAGGCTTGTTTTTTAACGGAAAACCAGTTTTGCCAATTGTGCCGAGGAAAATGCATGAATGTGCTTTTGTGCTCTTAAATGACCCTTTTAGAGAGAAGCAGTTTTGTGGGTTCCCATTTTACACAAAAGACACTTTTCACCAAAGTCCCTGATCCCGTGGAACAAAGCTTGGCAAGTGTTTTCTGGGAAGGGCTGGACAGTAGTTCTGCTGGGACTTGTGGCCCATGTGGCCTCTGATAGGATGGCTTGGTTTCTCCTGTTGTACCTCCAGAGCCGGAGACTCTTCCTTAGGAATGGGCTTGGCTGCGTTCCAATAAAACTTTATTTACAAACACAGAAGGTGGGCCTTGACTGTGGAATCTTGGCCTCTGCTGTGACCCATAACATCCCTCCTGGAGTAGGTTCGAGGGATTCTGAACACTGGGAGGCTGTGTTGGAAGGGGGGCCCTCATGGGCAGGCAGTCTGATGGGCGGAACTGGGAAGAAGGGGCTCCTAACTCTGCCTCGGCTCTGGAGGTCACACGGGAGGTACATGGAGTTGGGCCAGGTCAGGAGCAGGAAGGAAGCATTAGCCAAGTGCTGAGACCCCCAGGGGACTGCAGGGACTGGGGCTTCCACCAGGCTGCCACCCCGAGGCCTCGAGGGCCTTGACCCAGAAGCTCCCAGACCAGGCCAGAACCCTGTGTGATTTCAGTGAGGGCCCAGCAGTTGGAGAGCCAGTTTGTGCCCAGGTACTCGGGTTGGTGTCTGGCGCCAGGGACCATCGGGACTTTTGGCTGAGCCGGAGCTCCCCTTCCCTGGCCCCAGCTTGGCGGATCTGCGTCTGTAGTGTGGGCCTTGTATGAGGTGTAGTTGTCCAGACGAAGGCTTGTTGTCCTCTTCCTGATGTGATGAACGGCTGTGGTTTGTTTCCCTGCCAGGTCCTCTGGGGACCATTGGATGTGGCTGTCTCTCTCTGCCTGGGAGGTTTACAGCCTGGCAGGAGCCCCGCAGCCCCAGAAGGCCTGGGCCAGGAGCCCGCCCTGTGCAGTTGAGTCCTACAGCCCCGGAAGGCCTGGGCCAGGAGCCCACCCTGTGCCAATGAGTCCTGCAGCCATGGAAGGCTGAGGGCTGGGCGCTCCTGAGGGCTGGGCGGGTCTAGGGCTCGGGGATGGGTCTCCTTGCCTCACCCATGGCTTTTCTCCTGGGACCCCTCCTCCCTGTACACGCCGGTCTCCCTTGGGGTTCCGCACCGAGGGTCTGCAGTGTGGGAGGGCAGCTAGGACCTGTGCCTCATTCCTGTGAGACCCTCTGGTGACCAGCATCCTTGAGAGATGGAGATGTCTTTGTTAGATACTGGCAGGGGACACCGGGCAGGGGAGCGGGAGGAAGGAGGACGGTGCAGGCAGCGGGCAGCTGCTGGGGAACCGGAGCCTGTAGTGTCCGCAGTGGTCCCCGCAGTGGGAAGCATGGTAAGCGGGGTCAGCTTCCTGCGTGTGGAATCGTGTCTTTTCCTCCTAGCTCCATCCTGCTCTGTGAAGCCTAAAATTGAAGAGGCAGGGGTTGGCCCTTCCTGTCCAGGCCGGTCCACTCTGTGGCCCTCCTGGGAAGTGTACAGGGCTTCAGGGCCTGATCCTGCCCCTACCTTGTTTTGCGAGCACTGCAAGTGCCCTGGTCCGCTCTGTCCCCGGGTGCAGTGGCCCCTGCTCCTCTTGGCTGGCTTCTGTCCCTTGTCCCTATACTTGGTCATGGGCTCCTGCCGGAGGATCTAGGCCTTCTCCCTGTGGCCCTTCCTGAGCAGCTGCTACCGCAGGCCAGGAGCGTAGGAACCGAAGCCCTAGTGGTTCTTCTCCCTCCTGGGAAGTGTGAGCTGCCGTGCTGGACGCTGCGGGCTTGGGGCTTTGCGGGGAACGAGACGGTGTCCCGTGTGGCGGCATGTCCTGCTGCAATCTCAGCCTGCCCCACTCAGGACCTGGTGCCTGTAGGCCTCTTGGCCCAGCTGCTTCCCGCCGTTCTTCCAGCGGGAGCTGAGGGACACCGACCTAGGGATCCTCCTGATCCGGGACCTGCCACGTGACTGCGTTCCCATGTGCCCCTGGAGTACCAGCCAACAGGCAGTGCTCATGGGATTGTGGGTCAAAGGCCACTCAGACCTAGTGGTGTGGAGGCTCGTCCAGGCCTCCTTCCCAGGCCCAGGGCCAGGTCTGCTGGGGTCCTGCCCTCCTTCCCCATGGAGGACTCTGCCCGTGGCTGTCGTCCTCCCGCCATGCCCACTGGTCCTGGGAGGCGCAGGAGGTGGTAGGACCCCTTTGTTTGGTGCAGAAACTCTGGGGGCCACAGAGTGGTGACCTGACACACCTGTGTTCAGCAGCCTGGGGCTCCCTGAGGAAGGGGAGCCGGTCTGCGTCCTTGCTATAAACCACGTACGGTCACGTCCCTGTCTGTCCTGTCGAGAGGGGAAAGCATCCCAGACCACCTCGTGTACATGGGCGCCCGTCCTGCGTTGTTTCTCGTGGGGCGGTGTGGCTCTGGGCCTCCCGTGCTGTGGTTCTGACCGCCAGCCTTGTCCCGCAGGTGGCCTGTGAGTATGGCATGGTGCACGTGGCCTCCAAGAATGGGGGCCCGAAAGGCAAAGACTACTGCATTCTCTACAACCCGCAGTGGGCCCATCTGCCGCACGACCTCAGCAAGGCAGTGAGTACCCGCTGGCCGGGCGCCCCTGCGGAGAAGCGTGCGTGGTGGCCAGGGCTCCAGAGACTTACCGGGCAAGGGCTGCAGGAAAGATCCAGAGGCGAGAGGCAGGCCCTGGCCCAGCCTGGGGGACTCTTGTGTGGCCTCCAGTTCCGCTAGGGCTCCCCAGTCCTGCTCATCAATGAAAGCTGTCCACGGGGCCTTGGGGTGCGGACCGAGACACCGGCTGAGCCCTGCGTGCTGGACAAGGGTCTCTACTGCCACAGTTCCCGTCTTGTGGGCCCAGACACAGGGGTCCTTGGAGGAATAACACCAGAGGGCACAGTGGGGTCCCAGGGACGAGACCTGTTCCTTTCCCCATCTTTCCCTCCGGGGCACTAGCAACTGCTGCTGGGTGGGTGTCCTCAGGCCCCACCTCCTTTTCCACTGCATCCCTCAGGCCCCGCTTCCTTTCCCCTCTATGCCTCTCAGGCCCCGCCTCCTTTCCCCCTATATCCCTTAGGCCCCGCCTCCTTTCCCA
>NW_016107690.1:2005773-2015778 GCF_001604975.1 Cebus imitator | reverse complement strand
CTATATCCCTTAGGCCCCGCCTCCTTTCCCCACTATATCCCTTAGGCCCCGCCTCCTTCCCCAGTATATTCCTTAGGCCCTGCCTCCTTCCCCACTGCATCCCACCCCCCTCCTGGATCCCTTGAGGCCTGTCAGCCAAGAGACACTACCTTCTTCCTGTCTGCTGTGTGCATAGTGTGTGTGTGAGCACGGGTGTAATTGGTATATGCCTGGATGTGTGCATGTGTGTGAACGCATGTTCTAGGTGAGTTCGCATCGGTGTGTGTGCATGTGCCTGTTTTTTTGTGTGTACTTGTGAGTGTGTGTAATAGGTGTGTGCGTAGACATGTGTCTGTACTTCTGAGTTTGTGTGAGCACATGTGTAATATGTGTGTGGATGTGTGTGCCTTAGTGTGTGTATTTGTGGATGCATCAGCACATGTGTGTGTGATCACGTGTGTGATAGCTGTATGGGGGGAGCATGGGCCCGAGTGTGCCTGTGTTTGTGTGTGCATGTGTGTACGTGTGTGTGCAATAGGCATATGTACAGATGTGTGAGTGCATGTGTGTGCACGTGTGTAAACAGGTAACAGGTATGTTTGTGGATGTGTGCATGTGCCCTGAGTGTGTGTACATGTGTGTGCACATATAACTAATAGGTATGTGTGGATGTGTGCACGTGCCTGCGGCGTGACTCCACATATGTGCATGTGTGTGTGTGTGTGTAATAGGTTTGTGTGTGGATATATGTGTGCCTGAGTGTGTGTTTATGTCTCGGTTTGTGTGCATGAGTGTGTTTGTGCACCGTGTGCTCGGGCCTGGCTGTTAGAGTGCATGTGTAATAGGTGTGTGTGTGTGTGCCTGAGAGCGTTTGTGTGAGTTCGTGTGGTGTGTGTGATAGGTGTGTGTGTCTGCCCGAGTGTGAGTGCCCATGTAAGTGGCTGTGTGTACGTGTGTGTGTGTGCGCACTGTGTGCTCGGGGCTGGCTGTGTGTGTGTGTGTGAATGCAAGTGTAATAGGTATGTGTGTGTGCCTGAGTGTTTGAGTTCGTGTGGTGTGTGTGATAGGTGTATGTGTCTGCCTGAGCATGAGTGCACATGTATGTGGTTGTGTGTATGTGTGTGTGTGTGCACATGTGTGTGTGTGCACTGTGTGCTCGGGCCTGGCTCTGTGTGTGTGAATGCGTGTGTAATAGGTATGTGCATGTGCTTGAGAGTGTTTGTGTGGTGTGTGTGTAATAGGTGTGTGTGTCTGCCTGAGCATGAGTGCACATGTATGTGGTTGTGTGTGCGTGTGTGTGCCATGTGCTTGGGCCTCCTGTGCACTGGGGATGGTGCATGCTGTCCTTGTGGACACAGCCGCAGTGGTCCTGGAGGCCCTGGCCCCTCAGATGAGGCAGCCCAGCCGTGGTCCAGGGCCCACTGTGGGACCCACCGTCGGGATGGCCATGCCTAGGTGGGGCTGAGGCCGCACGGGCGAGGGCTGGGGCCTAGCTCAGGGCAGGCTTCGGGTAGGGGAAGGAGCAGCTGGGCCCTGCGGTGACTCACATCCTTGAGACGACACCATGCCCTGGCCTTTCCAGCCTCCCTTGCAGCTGCGCAACTGGACGGCCTCCCTCCTCTGCTCTGCAGCCGACCTCCCCACCCACGGCTTCCGCGACCAGATCCCGCTGGTGGCCCGGGGGAACTGCACCTTCTATGAGAAAGTGAGGCTGGCCCAGGGCAGTGGGGCACGCGGGCTGCTCATCGTCAGCAGGGAGAGGCTGGTACGACCCTGTGCGCCCCTCCCCCCATGGGGCCCGGCCTTCCTTAGTTTACTCTTGGGGGGCAGAAGGGGGCGGCGGCAGGGGCAGGGGCTGGTTTTCCGACATCTCACTAAAGGCAGGCCTGTCTGTGGGGAGGGTGTGGGCGGAGATGCATCTTTGCTCCCCAGCCGCTGGCTGGGCTGTAGAACTCTGGCCGTGTCTTGTGAGGTGCCTGTTCTGGAGCAGCCCCCAGGGTGACTGGAGACCACACCCTCCTTGGGGATGGGATTGGGGTGGCTTCTGAGGAGCAGGTGGTCTGGCCTGAGCAGGTCCCTTTTGGGGACCCCGGTACCCTGGTCCTCGAGCCGGCGGGGCTGTGCTTACCTGTGTGGTCCTAGCCAGGTGGCCTGAAGCTTAGCCCCTGTTCCCTCTCTTGTGAAATGGGGCTGTGGCTGAGAACTGAGGGCCTGGCAGGGCCAGCTACAGCATGGGGACGTGCCACCTGCTGGCTGGGCAGGGTGCACGGCCTCCCCTGAAGTGTAGTTTTGAGATAAGAAAAAGGGTTCAGGAATGCCCTCATAGCCCTGTCTGTGACTCTGGGCTGGCCGTTGCCCATGCTGTGGCCTGAGCCTGCCGACCAAGGTGGGCCTGGTGCAGGGGCTGAGGGCCGAGGGCAGAGCAGGCCTGGGAGCGCCGCGGTGCCATCCCCTTCGCTTGCGCTGCCTTTGCAGGTGAGAGAGGGCCTCAGTGGGTGTGGGGCTCAGGGTGGCTTAGTGGGCACGCATGGGCCATGGCTTGTCCTCTGGGGACAAGTGTCACTTAGGACGTGTGTGTGTGGTTAGGGAGTCCCACGGCCGAGGGAGGGATTGGTGGCTCTTGAAGCCTGGGACCCTGTCGTCAGGTGGGGAAGGCTTGGTGACTTTGGGCCTCCCTGTCCTTGGGTCCTCCTGGGGGGCCAGAGGTTGCTGGGTGCAGAGGGGAGCGTGCAGACGCCCCCAGCCTGGCTGAGCCTTGAGTGAGGGTCCCAGGAGAGGAGGCGAATGGGCACAGAGCTGGGGGCCCACCTACTGCCGCGGGTGATGCCTGCTGCTCCCTCCTCTGGGCCCCCAGGTCCCCCCAGGGGGCAATAAGACGCAGTATGACGAGATTGCCATCCCCGTGGCCCTGCTCAGCTACAGAGACATGCTGGACATCTTCAGGGTAGGTCCTGGCCTGCTGACACCCGTGCTCCCGTGGCGCTGGGGCTTCGGGCTGGCTGCCGGTGGTGTGGGGGGGCTCATTCGTCAGTTGGTGGGATTGGGGTGATGGGGGAGGTGTGGCCCCTGCAGGTCCG
This sequence comes from Cebus imitator, assembly GCF_001604975.1. Classification (NCBI taxonomy): domain Eukaryota; kingdom Metazoa; phylum Chordata; class Mammalia; order Primates; family Cebidae; genus Cebus; species Cebus imitator. The sequence continues at coordinate 2,012,722 of NW_016107690.1, read as the reverse complement.
TTTCTCCAGCCCCAGCCCCACAGCTCACGGCTGCTTGGGGACCATGGCTGAGGGCTGGCACTGGCTCTGACGCTGCCTCTGCCGTGTGTGTCGAGGCAGCGTTTCGGCCGCGCGGTGCAGGCGTCGCTGTACGCACCTAACGAGCCGGTGCTGGACTACAACATGGTCATCATCTTCATCATGGCCGTGGGCACTGTCGCCATCGGTGGCTACTGGGCCGGGAGCCGGGACGTGAAGAAGTGAGTGTTGCACCATATGTGTGCTGTGACGTGCGGGGCGGGCGGTTCTGACGCCGGGGCCGGGACAGCCAGTCTTCCCATCCAAACCAGCAGTGAGCGCTTTGGGTGTGGCAGGCATGGCTTACCCCGTGGAGCCGTCCTTGTGTCCTCAGGAGGTCGCGGGACAGAATCAGGCTTTTCCCCTGCCTGGGTAGTCTCCTGGGACTGGGTGGGTGTGCAAGGCTGGGCAGGTGTGGGCGTGGCAGGCGCGACAGGTGTGCGTGTGGCGGGTGTGACAGGTGTGGGTGTGGCGGGTGTGGGCATGGCAGCTGTGGGTGTGGCAGCTGTGGGCGTGGCAGGTGTGGGTGTGGCGGATGTGGGCGTGGCAGGTGTGGATGCGGCAGTTGAGGGGGCTGGGAAGGTGTGGGTGTGGCAGGTGCAGGCTTGGCAGGTGACTGGAGCCAGCTGCCCTCTCCTGCTGAGCTGCCTGGGTCTGGGTGGCCCCTTGTCCAGGGATCTTTATGCAGATCCAAGCTGCAGTCGCTGCTCACATGCCAGCCTCTGGCCCCGCCTAGTGGCTGCCCTGGCCCAACCTAGGGACGCGGGCCCTGCGACCCTCTGCTGTGTGGTCTAGTCTGTCCTGGGGATGCTCGGGACCCTTCCTTACGCCTCAGTTCGCCCCTTCCCCTTCCCCTCCTGCTCTTGGGTTTTCTGCCCCGGACCCCGGGTGGCTGTGGGTTCATGGCCTCGTGTCGGCCAGCCGGCCCCAGTGCCCCGTGACCCCGTGGTGTCTCCCAAGAAGGTACATGAAGCACAAGCGTGACGACGGACTGGAGAAGCAGGAGGACGAGGCGGTGGACGTGACGCCGGTGATGACCTGCGTGTTCGTGGTGATGTGCTGCTCCATGCTGGTCCTGCTCTACCACTTCTACGACTTCCTCGGTGCGCTGGGCCTCCGTGGGCACTCTCGCCCCGGGCGGGTGGGCAGCCAGCCCTGGGTGGAGGGAGGGTGGCATGCGGGCCTGGCCGCTGACCTCATGGCCCTGCTCCTGCAGTGTATGTGGTCATCGGGATCTTCTGCCTGGCCTCCGCCACCGGCCTCTACAGCTGCCTGGCGCCCTGCGTGCGGCGGCTGCCTTTCGGCGAGTGCAGGTGAGGCTGCCTGGGCCCATGTGCCTGGCCCTGTGCAGTGACGACTGCGGCCCCCCATGTGCGGGTAGCCCAGGGTATACAGCAGGTGCTCACTCAGTGCTGGCCTAGGGCTCCTAGGCCCCGGAGCAGTGTGGAGTTGGGGCGAGCTCTCAGCGGAGGCCACCAGCAGCCAGGCCCGGAGGGGCAGCGGGGGAGGGTGCCCTTGTCCCCAGGAACCCTGCCCTGGGTGTCAGGCTGGCGGGGGCACAGGAGGCGCCAGGGTTCTCTGCAGAACCCGGAAGGTTTCCCTCGGCCCAGAGCTTGGCCTGGCTCTTAGGGGTAAAGGGAACTGCCGGGGGGGTCTCAGATAAGGTCAGACCCGGGTCTAGGAAGCAGGACCTGCCCAAGGGGAGACCTTTTTGGTTGCCGTCCCTGGGTGGAGGTAGAGGCCTGGAGCAGGCAGGGCCAAGGCAGAGGGAGCCCAGCGCAGGTGAGGGGGCTCTTGGGTACAGCCAGTGGCCCCTAACGCCTGCCCCAGCTGGGCTCTGCCCTGTACCGCCCCACCCTGGGGGCACCTCCTGTGCCATCGTGTGGGGATGTGGAGTTTCATAGGAGGCTAGAGTGCGGGCTGCCACTCTGGAGGGGGTGCCTGGACAGGGCCCGAAGGCGGTGGGCAGTGGGATGAGGCTGGGGCTGGAGGGCTTGGCCCTGACTGCCCTGTGCTCCCCAGGGTCCCCAGCAACAGCCTGCCCTACTTCCACAAGCGCCCGCAGGTGCGCATGCTGCTGCTGGCGCTTTTCTGCGTGGCCGTCAGCGTGGTGTGGGGCATCTTCCGCAACGAGGACCAGTAAGTGCTGCTACTGGGCCCTCGAGGGTGGTGGCGCGCCCACCTGGGTGTCCTCAGACGCTCCCTCCCTCCAGGGCTCCCGGGGCCCTGACTCCCTTCCCTCCTTGGAGGCTGCCCAGCATGGAGCTGCTTGAGCTCCCGTTAGGAAAAGCTGTGGCCCAGGCTGCCCTGATGGTGTTTGTCCCGGGCCATGAGAACCCTGACTGGATCTCGGAGGAGAGGCCAGAGCCCCATGGCCCTGGTGCCACGTCCTCCGGCACACCTGGCTGGGACTCCTGTGCGGGGCCGCGCTGCCCAGAGCACTGTCTGCCCCTGCTGTCCCCGTCCTGGCGCCCGGGGTACACCACAGGTCCGAGGCCCAGGGTGTGGGTGCCAGGGTCCCCGACCCCCTCGGTCATGCCTGCCGTGGCCCTGAGCAGTGACGGCGGTACCTGCACTGCTCCCCACATCCTCACCTCCCACGCGGCCTGGACTGTGGCTGCCTCCCGCTGCCCAGGCCTCCCCACGAGGGCGAGCGCCTGGCACGGTGTTGGGAGGACAGAGCCGGTCTGTCCCCGCCTGGCCCCCACCTCTGTCGCTGACACCATCTGGCGCTTCCTGCCAGCTTTCCCGAGGCAGCCAAGTGTGCTTGGCTTTAGTGCGGATTGGAGCCACGGCACATTTAACTGGCAGAAGGAAGACGTGAAAATATTTTGAATCCTTTGTACACAAAGAGAAAATGAATTTTTCAGTTACATCCAAGCCAGGAACTTGTTCCGGCACATGAAGTTAGAGCAGGCCGGGGCCGGCTGGGTGCAGGGGCTCGTGCCTGTGATCCCTTCATCTGGGAGGCAAAGGCAGGAGGATCACCTTACCAAGGAGTGCAGGACCAGCCTGGCAGCAGAGCGAGACTCCGCCTCTCTTGAAGAAGTAACGTAAAATAAGAAAACATGGCTGGCCGCGGTCCTCTGGGTGTTGGCGGCGCGTGGTGCCTGGCATCGGCTGTGCTGGCGTCTCCTGTGGAGCCCACTGTTCTGAGCAGCCGCCCTGCCTGGGAGGTGTTTTTATCCCATTTTCAAATGAAGCCTTTGATGTTTGAGACGCTGAGGAAGGTGGGGAAGTTGTCCAGCAAGTGACAGGCAGAGCCGGCATGGGGGTCGGGCCCGTGAGGAGGGGCCCCGGGTTCTGCATGGGGCCCGGAGAGAGCATGAGGTTGCAGCTGGCCACGGGGGCGGTGGCCTTCTGCAGGAGGCAGTTGTGTGCTTTGCCCCGGGGACACCAACTGCGTTGCGGCCCCACCCGCTGTGGACCCAGAGGCTGTGAGGAAGCCTGGCGTGGCACAGGCTTTTCTTTAATAAGCAGTTTGGGCCGGGCACGGGGGCTCACATCTGTAATCCCAGCACTTTATGAGGCCAAAGCAGGTGGATCACGAGGTGAGACGTTCAAGACCATCCTGGCCAAGATGGTGAAACCCGTCTCTACTAAAACTACAAAAATTAGCTGGGCGTGGTGGCTCATGCCTGTAATTCCAGCACTTTGCGAGGCCGAGGTGGCAGATCACTTGAGGTCAGGGGTTTGAGACTAGCCTGGCCAACACGGAGAAACCTCATCTCTACTAAAAATACAGAAAAATTTGCCTGCCATTGTGTTGGGCGCCTGTAATCCCAGCTACTCAGGAGGCTGAGGCAGGAGAATCCCTTGAACCTGGCAGGCGGAGGCTGCAGTGAGCTGACACCATGCCACTGAGCTCCAGCTAGGTGACAGAGTGAGACTCCATCTCAAAAAAACCCAGTTTGGTGGGGTCAGTGCCCAAGCCCTCTAGCTCATGCACCCTCTGCCTGGCCCCTGCCTCCAGCGTGACGCCCACCGTCTGGGGACAGTGACTGATGGGATGCAGCTGGCCAGGCCTGTGTCCACCATCCTGGCTGCAGAGCGGCTGGCTCCTCCACCTGCTTCCACAGGGTGGGCCTGGGTTAGGGCCTGTGCCTCCAGCCCTGCTGGAGCTGTGACAGCCGAGGCTCCTCCCACAGGCCCGGGGTCCTCAGGGTCATCCCGCGGGCAGGTGCAAGGGCAGCGTGGCCGCCGGCTGGCCGAGAGCAAGGGCCAGTGAGCCTTGCTTGTGTGGCTCGTGGAGGTGGTGTCCCTGGCGGTCAGTGAGCTTCCGCCCCGGCGGGGCTGCTGCTTTGTCTTGCAGGTGGGCCTGGGTCCTCCAGGACGCCCTGGGCATCGCCTTCTGCCTCTACATGCTGAGGACCATCCGCCTGCCCACCTTCAAGGTGAGTGAGGGAGGGCTCGGCCTTGGGGCAGCATGGGGAGGGTGTGGCTGCAGGGCAGCGTGGGCAACGGGGCTTCCCCCAAGCCTGGCCTGCGTGGGGCTGTGGTCCTTACAGGTCTGTTCTTCTGCTCATTGTTCTGGGGACGGCCGCCGAGGCCTGCTGTGGAGGTTGGGGCTCGAAGATTGGGTCCCACGCCCCCTCGCAGGTGGCATGGGCGGGTAGCTCTGGGCAGTGGTTCCGACAGGGTCACCTCCTGTGTCTGGATGAGGTGATGTGGAGAGCAGTTGAACAGAGCTGAAGGAACTGGCCTCTGGGTGGTGCCGGGAGCCGGCTGCACTCCTGTGGTGCTGGCGTTTGCATGCCTGGGACGGACCCCGTATCCCAGAGCCAGCGTGGTCCCGGCTCCGCCCTCCTGTCCCTGTTGTCCTGTTATGGGGAGAGTCTGTGAGCCGGACTTTTGTCCTCCAATCCCACCCCGATGTTACTTCCAAAGCGTGCTTCCACGTGGCGTGTCCCCGGCACTGGGCGTGCTCTGCTCAGGCTCCTTAAAAGGCTTCCTCCCAGGAGGAGGTGCTGGGCCTCTTGAGATGGGAGTGGAAGTGGGGAGTCGGGGAGTCGGGGAGGTGCAGGCAGGGTGGGGCCGCCCTCAGCCGTGGGCTCCGCAGGCCTGCACGCTGCTGCTCCTGGTGCTCTTCCTCTACGACATCTTCTTCGTGTTCATCACGCCCTTCCTGACCAAGGTGGGCACCCGCGCCGCCCCCCAGCTCCATCACTCCGACCCCTGCCCCATCACCCCACCCCCACTCCATTACCCCGCTTCACCCCACTGCCCTGCCCTATCACCCCCTCCTCCGCCCCATCACCTTGACCCCCACCCCATCACCCTGCTCCCCCCACCGCATTACCCACTCCCCACTGCCTGTAGTCCTCACTCCACCCCCTTCTGTGCAGAGTGGGAGCAGCATCATGGTGGAGGTGGCCACTGGGCCCTCGGACTCGGCCACCCGCGAGAAGGTGCGTCCCCTGACTGTGAGGCTCACGTTGCCATGGGCCAAGGTGTTTCGTGGAGCAGGGTGGGGCTTGAAGCACCGGCTGTCAATTGAGGGTCCTGGAGGGTGTCTTCCTCTTCCTGTCTTCACAGCTGCCCATGGTCCTGAAGGTGCCTAGGCTGAACTCCTCGCCTCTGGCTCTGTGTGACCGGCCTTTCTCCCTCCTGGGCTTTGGAGACATTTTGGTGCCAGGTACTGAGGCGGGTGGCACGTGTGGGTTGGTGCTGTGGGGCAGGGCCCCGGGCCACTGAGGTTTGTCTTTGGGTGTGAGGGGCCTGGGCACCGTGGGCTGGAGAGGAAGCCCTGAGTGTCAGGGTCAGGCAGGGTGGGGCTGTTGAGGCCCGGGTGCCTGGCAGTGAGGGCAGTGCCTGGGTGGGATGGGGACCCCCTTGGTGCCCAGGGAGCGGGGAAGGACTCCTGATACACACAGCCTCACTCCATCCTGCTCGGGGCTACACAAGGGCTCCTGCCTGGGTCCCGGCGAGCTGCTGCAGAAAGCAGAGACTATACCCTACCAGCCTCAGCGTCCCTGGGGTCTTGCCGGGCGTGTCTGCTGGCCTTTGCTCTCACTGTGGTCTCAGCTTACCCACTGAGAGTCACGGCAGTTCTGTCCTGAGCGTGTGTGGCCCATCTGAAATGACAGTAGCCACCGGGCGCAGGAGGCCACGGCACCCATGGGTGCTCAGGTGCCCGCCGCTCCCAGGGAGCCCCTGCTCTGAGGCTCTGTGGCCGGTGGGCCTCCACCCTGTTCTCCCCCAGGGCTGCTGGTGGCCTACTGCCACAGATTCGACATCCAGGTCCAGTCCTCCAGGGTCTACTTCGTGGCCTGTACCATCGGTGAGTGCCTCGGCCTGGCCTGTGCTGTCTGCTCTGGCTCCAACCCCGCCCTGACTCAGCCTGTGTCCTGACCCTGACCCCTAACCCCAACCCCAGCTCCAACAGCATGACCCCGTAACACCTGACCCTAACCCTAACCCCAGCTCCAACAGGATGACCCATAACACCTGACCCTAACCCTAACCCCAGCTCCAACAGCATGACCCCGTAACACCCGACCCTAACCCTAACCTCAGCTCCAACAGCATGACCCCGAAACACCCTAACCCCAGCTCCAACAATATGACCCCAAAACAGCCTAACCCCAGCTCCAACAGCATGACCCCATAACACCAAACATGACCCCATAACACCCTAACCCCAGCGCCAACAGCATGACCCCAAAACACCCTAACCCCAGCTCCAACAGCATGACCCCAAAACACCCTAACCCCAGCTCCAACAATATGACCCCAAAACAGCCTAACCCCAGCTCCAACAGCATGACCCCGTAACACCCTAACCCCAGCTCCAACAGCATGACCCCAAAACACCCTAACCCCAGCTCCAACAGCATGACCCCGTAACAACCCCAGCTCCAACAGCATGACCCCGTAACACCCTAACCCCAGC
>NW_016107690.1:1997219-2005738 GCF_001604975.1 Cebus imitator | reverse complement strand
AACCCCAGCTCCAACAGCATGACCCCGTAACACCCTAACCCCAGCTCCAACAGCATGACCCCGTAACACCCTAACCCCAGCTCCAACAGCATGACCCCGTAACACCCTAACCCGACCCTGGCTGCTCCGGGAGCCGGGCCTGTGCAGCACCCCTGCCTTCTCATTCTCCTTGGCTTCCATTGTTCAGTTCTTTTCTTTTCCTTTTTTTCCCTGTTTTCCTCTTTTTGTCTTTTTCTTCTTTACCTTGTCTTCTGTTCTTGTTATCAAAGTATTTACACAAAAGTGCCGTTTTCTGATGACCCAGATTGTTTTAAAAAACGCCCCCCACCGCAGCCGGCCCCCAGGAAAGTTGTCTGGCGCTGGTGCTTTAGGTCCACCGGCAGGCTGCTCTGCCGAGCCACGCCCCAACCTGCCGTCCGCGTGGTCCCAAACGCCCGCTCCCGGGGTAGGAGGGCTCAGGCGGCCTGTGGTGCCCTCTGGTTGGCGGTATCCCCCTCATCCCTGCTTCCTGCAGCTGCAGGTGCCCCTGGCCTGCCCCTCGCCCTGTTTTACCGTCTTCATGCTAACCCTTTAAAATCACGGCTGAGGCCAGCCGCGGGGTCTCACGTCTGTGATCCCAGCACTCTGGGAGGCCAAGGTGGGTGGATTGCTTGAGCCCAGGAGTTCAAGACCAGCCTGGGCAACATAGTGAGACCCTGTCTCTACCGAAGAATACAAAAATTAGCCGGGCATAGTGACGTGTGCCTGTAGTGCCAGCTACTCGGGAGGCTGAGGTGGGAGGGTCGCTTGAGTCTGGGAGTTCAAGGCTGTGGTGAGCCGTGATTGTGCCGCTGCACTCCAGCCTGGGCAAAGGAGTGAGACCAGGTCTCGAAAAACTAATAAAATGAAAGAAAAAACAGCTGCAGAGATTTCTCTCCTGAACCATAAGTTGTAGAGTTGTCCCCGTAAGTCCTGAGATTGAAGCTGTCGAGGCGTTTTAGGGGTGCCGGCCCTCCGTTTGTCTCTGCTTCTGTTGACGATGGTCGATGGACGTGGGGATGGTCTGAAGTGGACGAATAGGGATGCCCCCTGTGCCATGGTGTCGGAAATACGGAGATAAGTGCTGGGAAAGTGCCAGGAGCTGTGGCGAGCTTGCTGGACAGTGGCTGTTTTTCTGTAGTGTTCTAGTAAAACAGTAATTTTCTCGGCTGGGCGCAGTGGCTCACGCCTGTAATCCCAGCACTTTGGGAGGCCGAGGCAGGCAGATCATGAGTTCAGGTGTTCAAGACCAGCCTGGCCAATATGGTGAAATCCTGTCTTTAGTGAAAATACGAAAACTAGCCAGGCGTGGTGGCGGATGACTGTAGTCCCAGCTACTCGGAGGCAGAGACGGGAGAATCGCTTGAACCCGGGAGGCGGAGGCTGCAGTGAGCCGAGATCACGCCACTGCACTCCAGCCTGGGCGACAGTGTTCTCACAGCTTTACTTTGAAATAATTTCAAATTTCAGTTGCAGGGTCAGTACAGAGAAGTCCTTTCTCAGAGGGACTGATGATTTTGTCACACCCACTCGACTCTGTCCCTCCACACTCACGCTCATACCCACGTGTGCAGCTGGCCCTCCCCACCCATGCGGTCCGCATCTGTGGATTGAAAAGACTTGAGGACAGACGTCGCCTCTGTGCCGCACGTCGATTCTCTTATCGGCATTCCCTGAGCCGTGCCGCGGGACAGCGAGTGCCTGGGCTGATGTCGTGTTTGTATTTGTAGGAACCGAGTGTGATTTACGGTTGGCGGGGTGTGCGTGGTTCGCCAGGGAAGTGAGCACGGGGGTCCTGGCAGGCCTCTCCTGCGGCTGCTGAGGCGGCCGTGTGCGCATTTGTGTACTTGCATGTAAAGAGTCACGGCGGTTCTGTCCTGAGCGACTTTAAAGGACGGGCGGGCACCTGCCCCCGACCCCAGCCCCAGCGTTTCGCTGGGCGTCTCCTCAGAACGCAATGTGCACGCCCATGGCTCGGTGTCCCAGGGTGGGCTCTCTGGTCAGGCACGTGTCTTCTGCTGACTTTCTCGTGAGAGGTTCATAGAAACTGCATTCCGTTCATGTCTCGCAGCCCCCTCCGCGCTGCCTCCGTTTCCGCCGTCCTGCGCTGCCTGGAGCCTGCCCTCCCTGTCCTCTTTCTCACCCCGGCCCTTCCTTCCATGTCTCTGGGGACCCTGACGTCTCTCACTGGCCCTGGCGGGGGCAGGATGGGCGTGCAGCCCGGGAGGTGCCAGAACGATCTGCATACTCTGGGGAGCCCGTGGCCCTGTTAGCTGAACCCCGCTCTCCCTCTCCCATCCTTCCACACCCCCTGCCCTCCACCGCCCCCCAGCCTGCGCCAGCCTTCCAGGGACATGGGTGGTGGTCCCCCAGAGCCCAGCTGAGGTGACGCCCTCTCTGTCTCTGCAGCCTATGGTGTCGGCCTCCTTGTGACGTTCGTGGCGCTGGCCCTGATGCAGCGTGGCCAGCCCGCCCTCCTCTACCTGGTGCCCTGCACGCTGGTGACGAGCTGTGCCGTGGCGCTCTGGCGCCGGGAGCTGGGCGTGTTCTGGACGGGCAGCGGCTTTGCGGTGAATACCAGTTTGCTCTGACTGAGAAATAGTCGCCTAGTGAGCCCTAACTAGAGTTAAAGTTGAGTGAGATCTCCAGCAAAGGGGTGACTTCCTGGGTTCCTGGGACTCAGGCACATGGCACTCCGGAGCTGACCACGCCCCTCCAGGCAGCGCCTCTCGGGGGCCATGACCCCTGGGGATGCTCCTCAGGCTGGAGGGCATCAGTGTGGCTCCTCCCGTGGCCGACCTCCTTCTGGGGGAGAAACCATGGTACTGCGTGGCGGTCCTGCAGCCTGTTTTGTGGAAGTTAAGCCACACCCGTCCCTCTGCACTGGTGTGACGTGTTGGGTTGAGCTGGGCTCATGGGTCCCACGCTGGGACCATGGCCTGAGACCAGGCCTGAGGGAGAGGTCTCCTGAGGCCAGCACCCCCATTCTGATGGGCATTTCAGAAGGTTCAGAAGGCAGGGACCAGGCCCCAGAGGGGAGAGACATGGGAGTCCAGGGTGTTCTTTGGAAGGGGCTATGTGTAGCTCCCGGCCTCTGCTGGCCTTGGATGGCCCCTCTGTGGGCCCTGTACCGGCGGGGTCCTGGGCACCCGTGGTCCATGGAGACGGCGCCCTCCTTGGGACACTACTGCTTGTCCCAAGCGTGAGTCTAGAGCCCCTGGGGTCAGCACCTCACCTTAACCCTGCCGCTGTGGCCTGTGGGTGCTGGGTGTGGTGGCCCCCGCCCAGGGCTCCTCCGGGTTCCTGTCGCTGCCTCACCTCTGCCTCCGTCTCCTGCAGAAAGCCCTACCTCCATCTCCGTGGGCCCCAGCGCCTGCCGACGGCCTGCAGCCGCCTAAAGACCCTGCCACGCCACTCTCCCCGCAGCCGCCCAGTGAAGAACCAGCTACGTCCCCCCGGCCTGCTGAGCAGTCCCCAGAACCATGCACGCCCGAGGAGATGGGGCCTAGAGCCCCCACAGGGGAGCCTGGGAGCTTGGCCGAACACGAGGGCCCGGACCAGGCCCAGCTGCACCCCGTGGCCCAGCCCGGCACTGTGGCCTAGGGGAGGGGTGAGATGCTCGCAGCCGTGCTGTCACACCAAGATGGTGGGGATGCCTGGCGCCTGCCGGAGACAGACAGACGGACAGACAGACGGACAGACAGACGCCTGCTCCCAGGACGGAGCCTGCGCCGGCCCTGCCCGCCCTGACATGGTGCTGATCCTCACCGAGCCCCGCGCTCCGCGCCCAGCCCCGCCCCGCTGCCCCGGCTGCACACCTGCTGCTCCAAGCTCACCCGGCTACCACAAGCCTTCTGTGGGTCCGTCCTCCTCGCCGCGGCCCGTCCTGTCTGCAGACCCTCAGGCGCCGTCTGCATGAGGGAGCAGGCTGCCCGGGCCGCACTGGTGCTTACCGGCTGCCTCGCCCTTCTGGTGACCTCCTTCCTCACGGTGTCCAGTTCTCCGGGCTGAAGAGCGGCTTTCTGCCTCTGGAAGGCGTCGCTTTTCCCTCCTGAGCAGGCTGCAGACCCTGGGAGGTTTGGATGCCGCCTCCTAGCTAGCCTAGGACACCAGGTGGTGGCCGGGCGGTGCCTGGACCCTGACACTGGGCGGAGGCAGGCCCGTGGGGCAGGATTTCAGCCGTGAATGAGGCTGGCCTCACGTGAGTGGACAAGCTGCTCTCCTGGCCACGGCCCCGCCACCCTCAGTCAGTCCCGAGGTGCCTGGCCGCGCTGCACACTCCTCCCCGTCTCAGTAAAGGGTCCGACTTCTACACGTCCTGCCAGTGTTGCCTGGTGGGGCGGCAGTCTCTCAGACCGCCCTTCTGACAAGGAGGGTGGGCGCCAGTCAGGCCGGGTCAGGCCCTTGGGGGTCCCTGGAGCTGAGGGATCGAGGGACTGGGCGTGGGAGGCCGCAGCAGCTCCTGCACCCAACCTCACTTCCTGTGTGGGCCCCGTGTGGCTTCCGCCGAGAGGGCTTGGGCCTCAGCTCTCCCTGTGGCGAGGGCATTGGTGCGTGAGTTCTTAACCCTCTGGACCCCGCGGCTAGGAGCTTCTGGAACCTACGAGGACATCCTGCCACTGGCGTGGTCTGCTCACCAACCCTGCGGGTTCTCCCGACCCCGTGGCAGAGATGTCCGCGCTGGAACTGACCGAGGTGTGGCCCCGGCCTCCTCCCATCGCTGCACGTGGTCACTTCCAAAGCAACGGAGCCGCATGGCACGGTACAGGGCTGCCCACCGCGCCAGGACCCCAGCCCCGCCTGCCCCCTGCCCCGTCCACGCAGCCTGCAGACTTGAGTCCGCAAATCTGTCTCTGTTGATGTCAAGTCAAGCGCCCCCAGCTGCACACGGGACTGCTGAGTGCAGCGCTGTCTGATGGGTCTGTTTCAGTCAGAGGTGGCAGGTCCCTTCCAAAAAATACCAGCAGGAGACTCGCAGGCACCTTTGAGCCGCGTCCCGGGGGTTAGTGGCGCCTTCCCTGAAGCCATTTTGTACATGGGGATGGGGTGGAGACTTCTCTTTTCTGGTGTTGGACCTTTGACCAGTGTGGAGGGGTCAGAGGTGGCAGTCCTGTCTTCGTCTCTGTTTGTCTGTTTGGCCTTGCTGCCGTTCAGTCTGATCATTAAACTTGGCTTTTGATACGCATGGCCCGGCCTCTGCTTCTGCGGTGCACAGCCTGTAGCATCTGCTCCGTGCCAGTCCTGGTGAATGGAACTGAGAACAGGCAGGGTGCCGGGCTGTCCTGCAGAGGATGGATGGGAGCTGCCCCCGCAGGGCCAGCCAGCGCCGTGAGGTGCCCAGTGTCACTCCCATGGGCTCTGCGGGCCGTGGTCCCTGTCACGCTTTTCGCTCAGCCGCTGTTGGCTGGAAAGCATCACAAACCACGTGTAACATGGGCCAAAAGACCTTTCAGAAAACTTGAGATGGGGTCTTGGAATGTTGCCGAGGCTGGTCTCGAACTACTGAGCTCAGGCGGTCCTCCCACCTCGGCCTCCCAAAGCACTGCAGTTACAGTCATGAGCCACCACACCCGGCCCCCAAATAACTCATTTTGCCAAACCTGACATTGGAATTGTAGAGCATTCTCACATCCCAGAAGAGTTTGTTACTCCTCTCTCTTTACAAATGCGAAGACCTGTCTCAGCTGCTTTGGGACGAGGTTTCGTTTCCATCTGCTGCTGGCCGGCCCCGGGCCTGTGGGGAGCTGGGTGATGGACGCAAGTTTGTGTGCGGGCCAAGGGGCCAGTGCATCCTGAGCATCTGCCAGGTGTCAGGGACTGTGTGTGTCGTTCCAGTCTCACAAAGTTCCCTGTCACATTAGAGAAGGTGAGTCCCAGGCCGGGCACAGTGGCTCACGCCTGTAACCCCAGCACTTTGGGAGGCTGAGGCGGGAGGACTGCTTGGGTCTGGGAGTTCAAGACCAGCCTGGGCAACATAACAAGACCCCATCTCTACAAAAATTAGCTGGGCGTGGTGGTACACGCTGCAGTCCCAGCTGTTCAGGAGGCTGGGGTGGGAGAATCGCTTGAGCCCAGGAGGTCAAGGCTGCGGTGAGCTGTGATCGCACCACTGCACTCCAGCCTGGGCGACAGAGCGAGACCCTGTCTCAGACAAAAGAAGACCAAATCCAGCAAGCCTCTGAGGCCGTGTGGCTCTAAGGGACCAGAGACATGGCTTCCTGCAGGCCCTGAGCCAAACCCCGACCGCCTGACTGCGTGATGCCCTTGGCCTTAGTGTGAAACGGGGTGAGGATACAGCGGGAGATTGGTGCTCCGGCCTCCCCACACACGGCAAAGCTGGATTCAGACCCACTGGGGAAGGGACGGCATCATCACGGAAAGAAAGCGGGTCCCAGAATACTTGAAGTCACAGTTGTGTTTCATTTTTTTTGTTGTTTTGTTTTCTGAGGCAGAGTCTTACTCTCGCCCAGGCTGGAGTGCAGTGGTGCCATCTCGGCTCACTGCAACCTCCACCTCCTGGGTTCCTGTGATTCTCCTGCCTCAGCCTCCTGAGTAACTGGGACAACAGGTGGGCACCACTACACGCGGCTAATTTTTGGATTTTTCGTAGAGATGGGGTTTCACCGTGTTGGCCGGGATGGTCTTGATCTCCTGACTTCGTGATTCGCCCACCTCGGCCTCCCCAAATGCTGGGATTACAGGTGTGAGCCACCACGATGGCCTTTGCAGGGGCGAGTCGCTGCTCAGAGGCCCCTCAGCGATGGCTCTGAGCACTCCTCCCCTGGGTGCCGCTAGTGGTGATTTGTCCTGTCCAGGAAAGGAAAAACTTGCTGTGTGATTAGCTACAGTGGACTCGAGCCCCGGGGCTGAAGGTTACAGTCAGGACTCAGCGCACGGAGCCCTGGGCTCACACCACATCCACCTGTGACCGCCTGCGGTCGTGGGCAAGTCACTCTGCCTCCAGCTCCTGTCTTTTGGAAAGTGGGTTAGTAATGCAAGGCACAGCGGCCAGGATGCCACCACATCAACCATCTGGTAGGACGCCTAGAAGCAGTCATTACTTTTGTGTTAGTGATATACTTGGTTCAGGAAGATGGGCTCGTGGTGGACCCAGCAGGTGCCAGAGCCCGGGGGTGTGTGCGTGCCTTGACTGCCCAGGTCACTCGGCCCGGGGATGTCAGGGAGAGGTGGAGCTGGGGAAGTGACAGCAGGCTGCTGGCTGGCACTGGGGAGAAGATTTTGTTTCTTTTCGTGGGGAGCACACCTCTGTCTTGCAGTTTGCTACAAAGTGGAACAATATGGTAATAGTGATTTTCTTTCACTAAGCTGACCATAGCTTCCACATTTTTCATCCACCCACCTATCCATTTATCCAACCAGCCATCCATCCATCCATCCATCCACTCATTTATCCAACCATCTGCCCACACACCCACCCACCCATTTATTCATCTTTTCATCCACTCATCCATCCACCCATTTATCCAGCTTTCCATCCACCCATTCATCCATTTACCCATCCATCCACTGATCTCATCCAGTCATCCATTCATCCACCCACTCACCCAGCCATCCATACACACACCCATCCATCCATCTATCCATTTATTCATCTATCCATCCAACCATCCATCTATCAGTCCATCTGTCCGTCCATCCAACCATCCATCCATCCATCCGTCCATCTATCAGTCCATCTATCCGTCCATCCAACCATCCATCCATCCAACCATCCATCCACCCATCCAACCATCCATCTATCAGTCCATCTGTCCGTCCATCCACCCACCCATCCACATACACTCATCCACCCACCAGTCTTCACTGCTGTGTGTCAGGTCCTCTACTAAGCACCCCCTCTGGCCCAGAGAGAGAGCTGCTAGCTGGATGAGGAATTGGGACTCAGTGTTTGGGGCCAGTTGGGAGGGAAGTCATCAGAAGGTGAGAGGGTGGAGTTCTGGAAAGAGCCCACCAGTGGCCCTGAGGAATAGAGGAGGGGGGTGCCCACGGGGTCACAGGCTCTTCTCCACATGGCTCAGAGCAGGTTAGAACTGCCTCTTGGGAAGCACCCACAGCCTGCAGCCCGACGGAAGAGTGGGCAGGAGAATGCAGCAATGGGAGGTCCTGGGTGTGGAGCCCCAGCTTGCATCCCAGGAGCTGGGTGATTCTGGCTCTCAGAGCTGTAGCCACCTCCTCTGCCTAAAAGGAGGTGACAACTATGATGAGGTCATCACAAGAACCTAGTTGAGTCCCACTGAGTGCCAGGCACACAGCACATACTCAACAAACTGGACCATTCTGCAGGCAGCTGGGGGAAATGTGCCCAGGTGCTGGATCCCCTGGGACTGCTCTCCCTCCAGCACCAGGCTTGGCTCCCCAGGGCTTGCAGCACTTCTCAAAAGCGAGTCACCACTTAAGGCATAAAGATGTTGCTGCCAGTGGTAGTAAAATGGGCTGGTCTCTAAAGGCAGTCCCAAAAAAATGTCCCCAAAGTCTCTTGA
>NW_016107690.1:1993510-1996308 GCF_001604975.1 Cebus imitator | reverse complement strand
GTTGGATGGATAGATGGAAGGATGGATAGATGGATGGTTGGATGGATGGATAGATGGGTGGATGTGTGGTTGGATGGATGGATGGATGGTTGGATGGATGGATAGATGGAAGGATGGATGGATGGAAGGATGGATGGATAGATGGAAGGATGGATGATGGATGGTTGGATGGATGGTTGGATGGATAGATGAAGGATGGATGGATGGATGGTTGGATGGTTGGATGGATGGATGGATGGATGGTTGGATGGTTGGATGGATGGATGGATGGATGGTTGGATGGTTGGATGGATGGATGGATGGATGGTTGGATGGTTAGATGGAAGGATGGATGATAGATGGTTGGACAGATAGATGGAAGGATGGATGGATGGTTGGATGGATGGATAGATGGTTGGATGGATGGATAGATGGACAGAGGAATGTGAACAACCTCATGACCTAACCAGAAGGGGCAGCCAGCCTGGCAGTGGGTAGTGCATCAAAACCGAGGCCACCCAGTCTGACCATGAGGGAATAAAACACCAGACAAACCCACCTGAGGGGTGTCCTACAAAACACCTTACCTGCCTACCCCCGGAGTTTGCAGGGTGTCAGAAACAGGGACCTCTGAGAAACTGCGATAGCCCAGAGAGATCCTAGGAGGCACGATGCCTAGATGCCATGTGGGGTCCCCAGTGGGGCTCTGGGCTGTAAAGGGCATTGGGGAAACTGAGGAAACCGGAATCAAGTGTGGACTCAACAGTGATGCCCCAGTATTGGCTCACTGGTTGTGACAAATGTGTCACACTGGCATGGAGGCCAGTAACAGGACCCAGGATGTGGTGGACAGGGGAGTTCTCAACTACTGCACATCTTGCAGGAATCTAAACCTCTTCTAGCTGGGTGTGGTGGCTCACGCCTGTAATCCCAGCACTTTGGGAGGCCAAGGCAGCAGGCCATGAGGTCAGGAGTTCCAGACCAGCCTGGCCAATATGAAGAAACCTCATCTCTACTAAAACTACAAAAATTAGTCAGGCATGGTGGTGCACACCTGTAGTCCCAGCCACTCAGGAGGCTGAGGTGAGAGAATTGCTTGAACCCGGGAGGTGGAGGCTGTGGTGAGCCAAGATCGCACTACTGCACTCTGGCCTGGGCAACACAGCAAGACTCTGTCTCAAAAAAATAAAACTGTTCTAAAACGTTTAGGCGGGGCATGGTGGCTCACTCCTGTAATCCCAGCACTTTGGAAGGCTGAGGTGGGAGGATGGCTTGAGCCCAGGAGTTTGAGACCAGCCTGGCCAACATGGCGAGACCCCTGTATCTATTTTTTTTAATTAAAAATTTGTATTTTAAAATGCCATAGTTCCAGCCTGGGCAACATGGTCAAACTTCATCTCTACTAAAAATACAAAAATTAGCTTGGTGCGGTGGTGGGTGCCTGTGGTCCCAGCTACTGGGGATGCTGAGGTGGGAGGATCCCCTGAGCCTGAGAGGTGGAGGCTGCAGTGAGCTGAGATCGGGCCACTGCACTCCAGCCTGGGCGACAGAGTGAGACCCTGTCTCAAAACCAAAAACCAAAAAACAAGGCCGGGCGAGGTGGCTTATTCCTGTAATCTCAGCACTTTGGGAGACCGAGGCGGGTGGATCACGAGGTCAAGAGATCGAGACCAGCCTGGCCAACATGGTGAAACCCTGTCTCTACTAAAAATACAAAAATTAGCGGGGCGTGGTGGTGTGTGCCCATAATCCCAGCGACTCAGGAGGCTGAGACAAAAGAATCCCTTGAACCTGGGAGGCAGAGACTGCAGTGAGTCAAGATCGTGCCACTGCACTCCAGCCTGGGCAATAGAGCCACACTCCATCTAAAAAAACAAAAACCCCACAAAAAACAACACACACAAACACACACAGTCACACCAGCTCCCTAGAAAACGTCCCAGCACCAAGGGCTGTCCTTGGCACACCCCTCCCTGCCCCCCGTCCCGTGTCACCTGCCCAGGTGGGCTCACCTGCCCACAGCACCCACTCTGCGAGGACCCCCACCCACCATGGCTCCCGAGCGCGGGGCCGGTCCCATCCCCGGCTGCCCCCGACCCCGCCCGTCCCCATCGTCTTCCATTCTGGGCCCGCTCCCGCCAGGGGTGGGGAGTTCGGGGTGGAGCTCGCAGAGCCCGCGGCACCCCGGTCCTCCGGAGGCTCCTGGCCTGAGCAGCAGGCGGCGCAGGGGAAGGGGCTTGGCGGGGGGCGGAGGGAGGGCGGCTCCCCGCCCCGACCCGCCCCGGCCCGTCCCGCCTCCAGCCCGTGGCCGGCTCGGGCTCCGCGTCCTGGCGGCGGCATCTGTGCGGCCTCCTCCGGAGCGCGGTGAGTCGGGGTCGCGGTCGCCCCGGGGCTCAGCCTCCCCTCGGAACAGCCCCCACTTCCTCCATCCGCGCTCTCCAAGCCCCGGGGCTGTGTGGTCGCGCTGGGGCTGTGTAGACGTAGCTGGGGGTGTGTAGAGGCGGCCAGGATGTGTAGACATCACCGGGGTTGTGTAGATGCCACTGGGGTTGTGTAGACATCGCCAGGTTATGTAGCTGTGGCCAGGGTCTTGTGGACTCAGGTGTGCTGTGTGGATGGGGCTGGGGTCCTGTGGACTCAAGTGTGCTGTGTAGATGCAGGCAGAGTTGTGTGGACTCAGGTGTGCTGTGTAGATGGGGCTGGGGTCGTGTGGACTCAGGTGTGCTGTGTAGATGCGGGCGGGGGTTGTGTGGACTCAGGTGTGCTGTGTAGATGCGGGCGGGGGTTGTGTGGACTCAGGTGTGCTGTGTAGATGGGGC
>NW_016107690.1:1982304-1992552 GCF_001604975.1 Cebus imitator | reverse complement strand
GGCTGGGGTCGGTGAGATGCTAGGTGGGAGTCAGGGCTGGGGTCGGTGAGATGCTAGGTGGGAGTCAGGGCTGGGGTCGGTGAGATGCTAGGTGGGAGTCAGGGCTGGGGTGGGGTGAGAGGCTGAGGTGGGAGTCGGGGCTAGGGGGGTGGGAGCCGGGGGTGGGAGTTGGGGCTGGGGATGGTGGGAGGCTGCGGGGGGATGAAAGTCTGGGGTGGGGTGCCGGGCATCTGCCTGGAGCCTCTCCTCCCACCCCAGTTCTCACCCTCCGAGCCACTGGTGAGTGACCACCCCATGGGGATGTTGGGTGATGACTGCAGGAGGGTGAAGGGTGGGAATAGGGTTGGTTGGTTGGTTGGTGGTACTTGCCTGGGGGAGGGTCCTCCTGGTTTAGCCCGGCAGGAAACCCAGGCTGGGGACTGTGGCGTTATCCCCGAATGACCGCGAATGACTCACTTTCTGGGGATTAGCGAGGGATCCCGGGACAGGGGTCTGTGCTTGAGGGTCTTCTGTGGCCTGGGGGCCCTCGGTTTCCTTCCCTCATCTTCCCTTTTGGTTGCCAGAGGTTTCGGGGAGTTGCCAAAGGGTTGGGACAGTGGCCTCTGAGGGTCCATGGCCCGAAACACCTTGTGTGCTGCGTGGTGGCTGCCGCCTTGCGGGTCAGGGGTGCCCCGTAGGACAGCTGTGCTCCTGGCTCCCTGACCTTCTCCTAGGGCCCAGCTAGGCGGGACTGTGTGAGATTCTGGGTGAGTTGGCTGTGTGTGATTGTGTGTGGTCTTGTGATTATGTGTGGTTGTGTGTGGCAATATGTGTAATTGTGTCTATAGCTGCATATGGCCATGTGTGGTTGTGTGTGACTGTGTATTATGTGTGTGTGTGTTTGTGGTCATGATTGTCTATGTTGTGTAATTATGTGATTGTATATGGTTGTGTGTGCTTATGTGTTGTGGATTCATGCGTGATTATGTATAGTTGTGTCATGTGGTTGTGTGGGTTCATATATGATTGATTGTCAATGGCTATATAAATATTTGTGCGTATGGTTGTGTGGTCATGTGTGGTTGCGTATAGTTAAGTCATGATCTTTGTGTGATTGCATAGGATTGTGTGTGGTTGTGTGACATTGTGTGACTGTGTGCAGCAATGTGTGTCATTGTGCCCGTGTAATTGTCTGTGGTGGAGGTGCAGTTGTGTGTGTGCATCTGTGACTGCACGTGTGAGATGGTAAATGGCTGTGTGTTGTATGGGAGATTTCTGCAGTTGTGTGGTTACAGTGTATGGTTGTGTGTGTGGTTGCATGATGAGATTTGTATGATTTTGTGGTTTTGTGTGGTTGTGTATGGTTGTGTAATTGTGTTTGTGACTGCATATGATTGTGTGTGGCAGTGTGTGTAATTGTGTCTGGATACGACTGTATGTGGTTGAGTTGTGATTGTATTTGTGTATGACTGTGTATGAAGTTGTGTTTGGCTGTGTGTTCATTGTATGTGAGGTTTGTGCAGTTGTAATGTGTGGTTATGTGTTTACTTGCATGGTGAGATTGTGTATGATTTGTGGATGGTGGTGTGAGGTTGTGTATGTGGTTGTATGAAGTGTGTTTTGTGAGGTTGTGTGTGGTTGTGTGTTGTGTGTGGTTGTGTGAGGTATGTGGTGTGAGGTTGTATGTTGTGTGTGGTTGTGTGGTTGTGTGAGAGGGTGTGAGGTTGTGTGAGGTGTGTGGTTGTGAGGGTTGTGTGAGGTATGCGATGTGGTTGTGTGAGGTTATGTGTGGTGGTGTGAGGTGTGTAGTGGTGTGAGGTGTGAGCTTGTGTGTGGTTGTGTGAGGCTTATGGTTTTGTGAGGATTGTGAGGGTTGTGTGAGGTTGTGGTTGTGTGAGGTATGTGTGGTGTGTGGTTGTGTGTGGTTGTGTGAGGTTGTGTGAGGTTGTGTGTGGTTGTGTGAGGTTGTGTGAAGTGTGAGGTGTGTGGTTGTGTGAGGTATGTGTGGTGTGTGGTTTGTGTGAGGTGTGTGGTTGTGTGAGGTTGTGTGAGATTGAGGTTGTGTGTGGTTGTGTCAGGTTGTGTGAGGTTGTGTGGTTGTGTGAGGTTGTGTGTGGTTGTGCTGTTGTGTCATTGTGTGTGCAAACTCCTTCTTCCTAGTCTTCTTGTCTGGGTCATGGGGGTGAGGGTTCCAGCGCTCAGGCTGCCCTGACCCTTGGGTAACTGGGTCCTGAAGACCCCACCTCATGGAGCCTGCTTGTCCCGTCACACAGAAGGGGAGTCTGTGTGCGCCCCGCTGAGCGCAGCATGTGACCGTGCGCCGAGGACCGTGCGCCCCGCTGAGCGCAGCGTGTGACCGTGCGCCGAGGACCATACGCCCCGCTGTGCTTTCGGTCCCGTCCCTGAAGAGCATTCGCGTGTGGCCCGAAGTTCCCTTTGCAGAATTTGGAACGTTTAGGGTGTAAAATGCGGGGCTTGGAGAGTGCGTAGGCAGAAGGTGTTGGTGGCTGGTTGCTCAGGCTGGGGACTCTGTCTGCGGGTGCGCGGGCTTTCGGAACCCGGGAGCATCGGAGTCAAATCCTGTTGGCACTGTGGTTGGTGACAGGCTTTGCGGCGACGTGGAGACGTCGCAGATGGATGGCTGGTGAGGGCAGAATGAAGGCCAAGGTGGTGTTGCTCAGATGGTGGACAGATGAGTGAACATTGGATGTAGGAGCAGCAGCCAGGCTGGGTGGTGGGGGACAGGCAAGCAGGTGGGAGGGAGGGAGTGAGGTCGCGTGGTTCCCCGTGCAGCTGTGGGTGCTGGAGTTGGTGTGTGGGGAGGCAGGAGTGGACCCTGGGCACCCATGCTAGGGCAGGGTTTAGAGCTCTCGGTCCTGCGCTCCTCTGTCCCTGAAGCCCACATGGCTTAGCTGGGGAGCAGGATTCTTGGGGAGCTTAACAGGGAAGCCACCCAGCAACATGGGGGTCACTGGAATTCCAGGAAATCTCTGTGTGTGTGTGTGTCTGTGTCTGAGGTGGGGGGCGGCAAAGAGAGCCTCAGTCTCCTCTGTAAATGGGCATGCTGATATTACCTGGACCTGTCTCCTGCATTCCCTGGGATTATTGGCAGGGCTGGATCGGCTCACGTAGGCCTGTGAGCCTTACACAAATAGGGGCTATTGGTGTAAACACACCTCATCCATGCTGCCAGTAGTCCCGTAGTCCCAGCTACTCAGGAGGCTGAGATGGGAGGATCGCTTGAGCCTGGGAGTCGGAGGCTGCAGTGAGCTGTGATCGCACCAGTGCACTCCAGCCTTGGTGACAGAGTGAGACCCTGTCTCAAATAATAATAAAAGAAAGACGGAGAAAGAGAAAGTTAGAAGCCCAAGAATGAAGCTGAGGTGAACCTTTGTGGTTTTTTTCTTTTTCTTTTTTTTTTTTTTTTTGAGACGGAGTCTCACACTGTCGTTCAGGCTGGAGTGCAGTGGCATGATCTTGGCTCACTGCAACCTCCGCCTTCCGGGTTCCAATGATTTTCCCACCTCAGCCTCCTGACTAGATGGGATTACAGGTGCACACCACCACACCCAGCTAACTTTTGTATTTTTAGTGGAGACGGGGTTTCACCATGTTGGTCAGGCTGGTCTCGAACTCCTGACTTCAGGTGATCCTCCCACCTCAGCCTCCCAAAGTGCTTGGATTACAGGCGTGAGCCGCCGTGTCCGGCGAACCTTTGAGTTTGATTGAAGTTGATGTGACACAGTTCTGCAGACAGCTCTAAGCCATTGAGGTTTCTGTGTGTGGCTCTGAAACGGATGCAGAGGACGACACACTCTGGATGACCCACTGACAACTGCGTAAGGCTTCCTGTGTTGTTGTTTTGCAGAGATGGGGTCTCACTGTGTTGCCCAGGCTGGTTTTGAATTCCTGGGTTCAGGTAATCCTCTCACCTTGAAATGCTGAGATTACCGGCGGGAGCCACGGCACCCAGTCCTTTGTCGTTTTGTTTACACGTTACCTTTATTAAAAAAGTTCGGATAATTTTAGTTGCGAAGATGGTGCCGGAGTCCCTGCACACACGCCCTCCACCCGGCGTTCCCTTTGCGTTGACATCTTTAGCCACAGAACAAAGAGCAGAGCTAAGGCATTATCAACGAGGGGGCCCCGCTCAGTTTTCCACCAATATTTCTGTTCTGCAGTTTTCCACCAATATTTCTGTTCTGCGTTCCCATCCGGGATTCCCCATTGCGTTTAGGAGCTGTGTTAATTTAAAATGATAGAACTCGTAAGTGACTGAGAGGTTACTTTTTAATCTCTGCCTTTTTCTCTCTTTTCCTTGGTATCACTCCTGTCGGCCCGCCTCTTCCCTCCCACACATCACTGGCTCCTTTCTCTCCTCTGTGCACATTATAAAGCTAAAAGAACACAGGATACCATTGCTGCAAATAGTTTTCTCACAAACACCTCTTCCCATGAAAACCTAACAAAAAGACCATAGACAAGATGCAAAAAAAGAGAGACCAAGCTTATTAAATTTCCTGTAGGCTTGCTGAGTGATTTATTTCATGATGTTGGGGCGATGGAGGAGGGGAGGTTTTTCCAGCTAGATTCGGGCCTGAGGACAGGGGACGGGAAGAAATAGGAGAGGCCACGGCACAGACAACTGCCTGTTCCATAAACGGGCCTTGGCTGCCGTGGGACCAAAGATGGGGAGTCTAATGGGATGGAGGGGTCTGAAAACTGTGCTCATCTTGGATTAGGTGAAAAACAAAAAAACTACACAGGCAGGTGGGCAAGACAGCCAAAGAGTTGAGACCAGGCTGGGGGTGTGATGGTGCAGGCTTGTCGTCCCAGCTAATTGGGAGGCTGAGGCAGGAGGATCACTTGAGCACAGGAGGTTGAGGCCAGCTGGGCAAGAGAGCAAGACCCCCATCTGTACAAAAACTAAAAAATTGGCCGGGCGCGGTGGCTCAAGCCTGTAATCCCAGCACTTTGGGAGGCTGATGTTGGAGGATTGCTTGAGGCTAGGAGTTCTAGACCAGCCTGGGTAACAGAGCAAGACCCCCATCTGTACAAAAACTAAAAAATTGGCCGGGCGCGGTGGCTCAAGCCTGTAATCCCAGCACTTTGGGAGGCCGAGGCGGGTGGATCACGAGGTCAAGAGATCGAGACCATCCTGGTCAACATGGTGAAACCCCGTCTCTACTAAAAATACAAAAAATTAGCTGGGCATGGTGGCGCGTGCCTGTAATCCCAGCTACTCAGGAGGCTGAGGCAGGAGAATTGCCTGAACCCAGGAGGTGGAGGTTGCGGTGAGCCGAGATCGCGCCATTGCACTCCAGCCTGGGTAACAAGAGCGAAACTCTGTCTCAAAAAAGAATAAAAAATAAAAATAAATAAATAAATAAATAAAAAAGAACACCAGACAGAAAAGTCCTGGGACCTGAAGTCCCGTGTATTAGTTATTGATTACTACATAACAAATCTCTCCCAAATTTAGCCAATTAAAGCAACAAACAATTATCACATCACAGTTTCTGTGGGCCAGGGATCTGGGAGTGATTTATCTGGGTGGTCCTGGCCCAGGAGGTTGCAGTTGTGGTTAAGGTTACAGTGAAGACATTGGCCAGGGCTGCCTCATCTGAAAGTTCAACTGGGGCTGGAGGAGCCACTCCCCCAGGCTGGTGCCCTCGTGTGGCTGTTGGTGGGAGGCCTCAGTTCCTCACCATGTGGGAATCTCCATGGTGCTGCTTGAGCATCCTGACAACATGGCTACTTGCTCCTCAGGGGCTGGTGATTCAAGGGAGAGAAAGAACAAAGCCATTGTACTTCTATAGCCTAACCTCAGAAGCCTTGCTCCACTGCTTCTGTTACATTCTATTCATTACAAGCGAGTCAGTAAGTCCAATGCACACTCAAAGGAAGGCAAATTAGGCTCTGCTAGGTGAGGAGAGCAAATAATTTTTGGACATACTTAAAAGCCACCACATCTATAACCTTGGGCAAGCTACCTAACTTGTCTGTGCCTCCAATTCATCTTTGGTCAGAATAGAACCAGTTTCCCAGGAGAACTGTGGCAATAAATGAGATGTTGAGCATAAATATTATTTAATGCAATGCTTGTCACACCGAAAATGCCTGTCTACTTACTTTTTTTTTTTCCCGAGATGGAGTCTTGCTCTGTTGCCCAGGCTGCAGTGCAATGGCACAATCTCGGCTCACTGCAACCTCCCTCTCAGGTTCAAGCAATTTTCCTGCTTCAGCCTCCCAAGTAGCTGGGATTACAGCTGCATGCCACCACACCTGACTAATTTTCATATTTTTAGTAGAGACGGGGTTTCACCATGTTGACCAGGCTGGTCTGGAACTCCTGACCTCAAGTGATCCACCTGCCTCGGTATCCGAAAGTGTTGAGATTACAGGCGTGAGCCACTGTGCTCGGCCTTACCCACTTATTTTTATGAAAGGCATGTTTTCCAGTGTTACAGCTCCTCTGGGTTTGTAGGGCCAGAGGTGCAGGGGAAACAGCATGCTCTTTCAGTAAACATTAGGCTGCAGAATGGAGAGAAACATGGTGGCTGTTTTTTCCTGGCTCCCTTTTCCAGTGCTCAAGGGAAGATGAATGGGAATTACGCAGTTCCAGGCTGTGCGTGCTGGCTGAAGCTTCCTACCGTCTACTCCCATGGGTGCGGCTTGCAAAATTCGACAGACAAAAAATAAAAATAAAGCAGAGAATGGGAAGGGTATAGTAGGATGGCTGGCAGGAGGCTAGAGCTGGGGATGTCGGGCAGGAGACACAGCCCGTGCAAAGGCCCTGAGGCTGCTCCGTGCTTTGTGCTTTTGGGGATCAGCGAGGAGGCCCGTGCAGCTGGGGCTGAGGAGCGAGGGGTTGGAGATGCGGGCAGTTAGACTGCATCACGGGGCGGGGGGAGGTTTGCGCAGAGGCGGGATGCCATCTGATGTGGGTCTCAGCTGTCTCCCTGAGGCTCCCTGTTGAGAATAGACCCACCGAGTGGAGGATGGAAGTGTCATTTCGTCAGCCTCGGTGACACACTGCGTCGACCAGGCTAGACATGGTGTAGGGGCCCAGTTCTAGGTCTGTCCTGCAGACAGTCTGACAGTGTTTTTGGATGGACTTGGGTGGGGGTGGGCCAGGGCATCAAGGGTAAACCTGGGCGTTTTTTGCTTTCTGTTATTTTTCTTGAGACGGAGTCTTGCTCTGTCACCCAGGCTGGAGTGCAGTGGCGCGATCTCAGCTCACTGCAACCTCCACCTCATAGGTTCAAGCAATTCTCCTGCCTCAGCCTCCCAAGTAGCTGGGATGACAGGCGCCCGCCACCATGCCTGGCTAATTTTCGTGGTTTTAGTAGAGACGGGGTTTCTCCATGTTGGCCAGGCTGGTCTTGAACCCCTAAGCTCAGGTGATCCACCCACCTCGGCCTCCCACAGTTCTGGAATTACAGGCGTGAGCCAACGCGCCCTGCCCAACCCAGGTTTCTAAAAAAAAAAGTTTTCATCACTTTTCTCAAACTCCTGGGCTCAAGCAATCCTCTTGCCTCAGCCTACCAACGTGCGGGGATTACAGACCTGAACCACTGCACTTTGCCTCGTTTTCTGCAAATTACCACAAATGCAGCAACTGGAAACAGCTCCTGCTGTTTCACGGTTTTATGTGGTTTCTGTGGGTTGGGGTCTGGGAATGGTGTGGCTGGATCCTCTGCTCTGGGTTTGACAAGGCTGCGATCATAGAGTGTTGCCTGGGTTGTGATCTCATCAGAAACTCAACCGGGGATGGCCAAGCCTAGGTTCATGCCTATAGTCCCAGCACTCTGGGAGGTTCAGGCTGGCAGATCAGTTGAGGTCAGGAGTTCAAGACCAACGTGGCAAAACCCCATCTCTACAAAATATTCAAAAATTAGCTGGGTGTGGTGGCAGGCGCCTGTAATCCCAGCTACTTGGGAAACTGAGGCAGAAGAATCACATGAACCCAGGAGGCAGAGGTTGCAGTGAGCCAAGATCGTGCCACTGCACTCCAGCTTGGGGACAGAGAGACTTTGTCTCAAAAAATACATATATTGCCCAGACTGGAAAACAGCAAGACCCCATTTCTACAAAAATTAAAAAAAAAAAAAATTAACGTGGCGTGGTGGGATGCACTTGTAGTCCCATCTATTCAGGAGGCTGAGCCCAGGAGTTGAAGGCTGCAGTGAGCTGGGATCACGCCACTGCACTCCAGCCTGGGTGGTGGAGCCTCATTCTATCTCTTAAAGAAAAAAAATGCGTGATATCTTGATGACCAAGGTTTTTGGAGCTTGCTTTAATTTTTCTCCCAAGGTCAATGCCTCCCTCCTGTCGCCCTGCTCCCTGGCCCCGGCTGTCCTCTGCGAAGGCTCTGAGCCGATAGCTCACTCCTGTTTGAAAACAGACACTGGCAGTTCTCAGAGTGGCATTAAGGACACGCTGGCCCTGAGCCAGGACTCTCCCCGGCCGGCCTCATCTGGAGTCTGGAAACAGACGTTGCTCCTGCTTCATTTACAGTAGCTCATGCCTCTGCTCACACAGTCCTTGCCTAGTCCCTCCGGGGTGGCCCCACACGGCTCCAGGTGGTTCCTGACAGATGAAGATGGAAGTGGGTGGGTTGGCTGAATGTCCCAGATTCCAGGTTAAAACTGGAATAGCTGCCGGGCTAGGTGGCTCACGCCTGCAATCCCAGCACTTTGGGAGGATGAGGCGGGTGGATCACGAGGTCAGGAGTTCGAGACCAGCCTGGCCAACATAGTGAAACCCCGTCTCTACTAAAAATACAAAAATTAGCCAGGTGTGGTGGCGTGTGCCTGTAGTCCCAGCTCTTCGGGAGACTGAGGCAGGAGAATCACTCAAACCAGGGAGGTGGAGGTTGCAGTGAGCTGAGACCACCGCCATTGCTCTCCAGCCTGGGCGACAGAGTGAGACTCTGTCTTGAAAAAAGTTTTTTTTTTTTTAGCTGGATGTGGTGGCAGGTGCCTGTAACCTCAGCTGCTCAGGAGGCTGAGGCGGGAGAATCTCTTGAACCCGGGAGGTGGAGGTTGCAGAGAGCCCAGATTATGCCACTGCACTCCAGCCCGGGCCACAGAGTGAGACTCTGTCCTAAAAACATCAACAACGACAGAACACAGCTAGAATAGCCTTGAGCAAGCCAGGACAACTGGTCACCCCAAAGTGAAATGAGTCACTTGGTGCCCTCACCACCATGTTGGGATGAGAGTCGGACCTCCTGCCTCCCGCCCAGGCCAGAGGATTCCTGGAAAGTGGTGTCTGTTGGGCTGGAGGCCGGTTGAGCCACAGGCTCAGTTTGGAGACGTCAATGCTGATCGTTCATGATTGTGGTGGAATCTCAGCTCACGGCAACCTCTACCTCCTGGGTTCAAGCGATTCTCCTGCCTCAGCCTCCTGAGTAGCTGGGATTGCAGGCAAGCGTCCCAACGCCTGGCTGATTTTTGTATGTTTGGTAGAGATGCGGTTTCACCATGTTGGGCAGGCTGGTCTCAAACTCCTGACCTCAAGCGATCTGCCTACCTTGGCCTCCCAAAGTCTTGGGATGACAGGCGTGAGCTACCACGCCCGGCCCCTTCTTTTTTCTTCCCTGTCTCTTGGTGCACAGTTCAGACCTGAGATCACATGTCCATCCTTCTCAAAGTTTTTTCATGTAACACGGGCACGCGAGTCTCCTCCTACTGATCTCTTTGTTTTATTTGTTTATTTATTTTTGAGACAGAGTCTCATGCTGTCACCCAGGCTGGAGTATAATGGCGTGGTCTCGGCTCATGGCAACCTCTGCTCCCGGATTCAAGCAATTCTCCTGCCTCAGCCTCCCGAGGAGCTGGGATTACAGGCACCCTCCACCATGCCTGGCTCATTTTTATATTTTTAGTAGAGACGGGGTTTCACCATGCAGGCCAGGCTGGTCTCAAACTCGTGACCTTGTGATCCGCCTGCCTCAGGCTCCAAAAGTGCTGGGATTACAGGCGTGAGCCACCGCGCCCGGGCATCTCTTTGGTTTTATAGCTACGCATTTCTCTCTTTGGTTTGCCTGGGGCATTCTCCCGTGGCTCTCAAACCCGGCAGGTAACTTACCCTCCTCCTACGTTGCTTTAAAAAATAAATGAATAAATGCCGCCTCCTCTTGTCCGGGGCTTTCTCCCGCCTCAGGGTCACCTGTGGTCCCACTCTCATTTCTCAGAATCAGCTATCTTCCCTCCTTCTACTTGGGTATTTCATTCTCTCCCACCCCCAGTCTTTGCAAAAAAA
>NW_016107690.1:1979853-1981379 GCF_001604975.1 Cebus imitator | reverse complement strand
CCTCAGGTGATCTGCCCACTTTGGCCTTCCAAAGTGCTGGGATTACAGGTGTGTGTCACCATGCCCAGCTAATTTTTATATTTTTAGTTGAGATGGGGTTTCACCATGTTGGCCAGGGTGGTCTCAAACTCCTGGCCTCAAGGGATCCACCCACCTCGGCCTCCCAAGGTGCTGGGGTCGCTGGCGTGAGCCTCTGTGCCTGGCCAGCTTTTGCGTCCTTTGCTGTACATGTCACCTAGGGAGGGGGCAACTTGGAGGTTTTCAGCCGACTTTTTGTGAAGCTAATATACACCAGGCTAATTATTATTATTATTATTTTTTTTTTAGACGGAGTCTTGCCCTGTCACTAGGCTGGAGTGCAGTGGTGCAATCTCGGCTCACGGCAGCCTCCACCTCCTGGGTTCAAGGGATTCTTCCACCTCAGCCTCCCAAGTAGCTGGGACCACAGGCGCCCGCCACCACGCCCGGGGAATTTTTTTGTGTTTTTAATAGAGACGGGGTTTCACTGTGTTGTCCAGGATGGTCTCGATCTCTTGACCTCGTGATCCGCCCGCCTCGGCCTCCCAAAGTGCTGGGATTACAGGTGTGAGTCACTGTATGTGGCCACACCAGGCTGATTTATTCCTTGGTTAACTTGTAAGCTTTTCACGGAAGCAGCAGATGCTTTTGACTGCACCAACTGATTGCAAAGTAATTTACAGGGAGACTTGAGCAAGGCAGAGGTAACGAAGGCTCACGTCTGTCCTTGAGGAGTGAGAGGAGTCTAGAAGGTTGTGTACATTGGGCATATCTGGGCTTTATAACATTTTCCCAAGCCATGGAGGTCTGTTGCCTCTGGGGCAACACTGTTTTCTTCCCAAGTTACTGTATCAGCACCCAAGATTCCTTTTCCTTGCATTTAGGTAACCAGGAGAGGCTCAAAGTCCTGCCTGTCCATTTCATGATGATTTCTCTCAACAGTCTTTTTTTTTGAGACGGAGTCTCAGTCTGTCGCCCAGGCTGGAGTGCAGTGGTGGGATCTTGGCTCACTACAACCTCGGTTCAAGCGATTCTCCTGCCTCACCCTCCCGAGCAGCTTGGATTACAGGCACGGGCCACCACGGCTGGCTAATTTTTGTGTTTTTAGTAGAGATGGGGTTTCACCATGTTGGCCAGGATGGTCTCGATTTATCGAGCTCGTGATCTCCTGGCCTTAGCCTCCCAAAATGCTAGGATTACAGGCGTGAGCCTCTGCACCTGGCCTTTTTTTTTTTAACTATTAATAAGAGAGGCAGGGTAAGCCTAGTGCAGTGGCTTACACCTGTAATTCCCGCACTTTGGGAGGCCGAGGCGGGTGGATCACCTGAGGTCAGGAGTTCAAGACCAGCCTGACCAATCTGGTGAAATTCTTTCTCTATTAAAAATTCAAAAATTAGGCCAGGCGCGGTGGCTCAAGCCTGTAATCCCAGCACTTTGGGAGGCCGAGGCGGGTGGATCACGAGGTCAAGAGATCGAGACTATCCTGGTCAACATGGTGAAACCCCGTC
>NW_016107690.1:1975091-1977516 GCF_001604975.1 Cebus imitator | reverse complement strand
ATGGAGGGGTGGGAACTGTGATTGGCAGGTCAGGGTCCAGTGTGGACCAATCACTGATGGGGATGGAGGGGTGGGAACTGTGACTGGCAGGTCAGGGTCCAGTGTGGACCAATCACTGATGGGGATGGAGGGGTGGGCACTGTAACTGGCAGGTCAGGATCCGGTGTGGACCAATCACTGATGGGGATGGAGGGGTGGGAACTGTGATTGGCAGGTCAGGATCCGGTGTGGACCAATCACTGATGGGGATGAGGGGTAGGCACTGTGACTGGCAGGTCAGGGTTCAGTGTGAACCAATCACTGATGGGGTTGGAGGGGTGGGAACTGTGACTGGCAGGTCAGGGTCCAGTGTGGACCAATCACTGATTGGGATGGAGGGGTGGGAACTATGATTGGAAGGTCAGGAACCATTATGGACCAATCACTGGTGGAGATGGAGGGGGAGAGGGGGAGTAAATACTGTGATTGGCAGACTTGGTGGCCAGGTGGGTGGTACCATGATGGAACCACCCCCCCCCAGGACAGCAGGGATGAAGTGGACCTTCATGGAGGATGCTGGACAGACAGAAATGACATTGTCAACGCAGATACCCTAGAGAATTAGAACTGAAGGGACAGAGCCGGTCACCGACCTGGGGAAACCTGGCCTGGGGAATGTCATTCCCTGGCGTGGAGTTCTGGAAGTCTCAGGGTGAGGCGAGGATCTGGATATTATGGGTTGGGAAGCTCCAGTTTGCAGGACGCCTCTCCTGTAAAGATGCCTGATGCCCAGCAAACCAGTCAGCTCTCTCCAAAGTCAGCATTGAGCAGCATTGCCCGGGGAGCCTGTGCTAGCTTCCTGGTGCTGCTGGGACAAGGCGGGCCTCCCTGGGCTAACGTAAAAGTATGGCAGGGCTGGTCCCTCCTAGGGACTCCAAGTAAGAATCTGTCCCGCCCTTCACAGCGTTGTGAGGCGCCCATACCTGTCACTCGGGCCCCGTCCTCTCCCTTCACAGCCACAGTGCAGCCTCTTCCAGAGTCTCTCTGACCCTCACTCTCCCACGTCCTCTTGTGAGGACACGGCGGGGGGGGGGCATCAGGCCCCCCCAGGTCATCAGGATTATCTTCCGTCTCAATTCCTTCACTCAATCCCACCTGCAGAGACCCTTTGGCCATGGAAGGCACCATGTTTACAGGTTCTGGGGATTAGGACATGGATGTTGGACCCACTCAAGGTTTTACATCTTTTTTTTTTTCTTTAAAGACGGGGTTTCACCATGTTGGTCAGTCTGGTCTTGAACTCCCGACCTCAGGTGATCTGCCCACCTTGGCCTCCAAAGTGCTTGGATTACAGGTGTGAGCCACCATGCCTGGCCTTTTTTTTTTTCTTTTTGAGACAGAGTCTTGCTCTGTTGTCCAGGCTGGAGTGTAGTGGCACGACCTTGGCTCACTGTAACCTCTATATCCCAGGTTCAAGTGGTTCTCCTTCCTCAAGCTCTCGAGTGGTTGGGATTACAGGAATACGCCACCACGCTTGGCTAATTTTTGTATTTTTAGTAGAGATGGGGTTTTGCCATGTTGGCCGGGCTGGTCCCGAATTGACCTCAAGTGATCCGCCCTCCTTGGCCTCCCAAAGTGCTGGGATTACAGACGTGAGTCACGGCGCCCGGACCCAAGATGCGTTTCTAGGAACATACCCAGAGACACTGTCAGATTCCCTGGACCGAGGGGTCACGGCTCTTTCTGAGCTTTGCTTGGTTCAAGGGAAGATTCCGCCGCCTGATTGCTGCCCGCTCTCTGCCAGGCCTGCCGGCTGCCAGGATGCAATTTCTCTGGCATCCGAGGACGGCCAGGTGGGGTCACGCCGGGGCAGCGGTGCGCCAGTGCGTGTCTGGATGGGTGTGCCCGGAACCCGAGAAGCCGGAGTGGGCGTGGGTGGGCAGCCGCCTCAGGCTGGCTTCTCCTGAGTTCCCTTTCGTTCACAGATTCCCCACTCCTGGCTGTCGGCATGCTGGTCATTTCTGCGTGGAGACGGTCCAGTGTGTCCCACAGTGACAAGGCTGTCATCCCGGGGGCTCTTGGCTCTGTTGTCACTGGCCAGCGGCTCTCATGGCTCACCTTCCAGTCTCCCACATGTCAGTTCCTCACGCGCGCTTTATTTTGTGTGTGTGTGTTTATTTATTTATTTGAGATGGGGTCTCACTATGTTGTCCAGGCTGGTCTCAACCTCCTAGGCTCAAGCGGTCCTTCTGCCTCAGTCTTCCAGGGTGCTGTGATTACAGGGATGAGCCACCATACCTGGTTTTCCTTTTTCTCCTTCTCTCCTTCCCTCCCTTCCTCCTTCCCTCCCTCCCTGCCTTCCTTTCTTCTCTCTCTCCCCCTCTTCCTGCCTTCTCTTCCTTCCTTTCCTCTCTCTCTCTCTCTTTTTTTTTTTTTTTTTTTTTTT
>NW_016107690.1:1971230-1972576 GCF_001604975.1 Cebus imitator | reverse complement strand
CCTCTCCTTCCCTCCCCTCCCCTTCCCTTTCCTTTCCTTTTTTCATTGGGTTTTGCTTTTGCCCATCTCAGGTGCAGTAGCTCAATCACGGCTCACAGCAGCCTCGACCTCTTTGGTTCACTGATCCTCAGCTTCCTGAGTAGCTGGGACCCAGGTTCATGCTACCATGCCCAGCTAATTCTTTGATTTTTTTGTAGAGTGGGGTCTTACTATGTTGCCCAGACTGGTCTCGAACTGCCATAGTGCTCAGCCTCCCATAGTGCTGGGATTACAGGCATGAGCCACTGAACCTGGCCCATTGTAATTAACTTTAGCTTTAATAGCCACAGGAGGCCAGTGGCTACCATTTTGGACCTTGCTTGTATGGCCATTTATGTTCCCAGCTCCCACTTGGTGGTCATGCAGGCTGTTCTACATGGCTGAGCTTGATGTTATCCGTGGCTGAGCTCGTGGTGGTCTCTGTGGCTGGCTGGACTTGTGATGCTCTCCGTAGCTGAGCTTGTGGTGTTTGTTCTCTGTGGCTAAGCTCATGATGTTCTTTGTGGCTGACCTTGTGAAGTTCTCTGTGGCTGAGCTTGTGGTCTTCTCTGTGGCTGAGCTCGTGGTGTTCTCTGTGACAGAGCTTGTGATTGTCTCTGCGGCTGAGCTTGTGGTGTTCTCTGTGGCTGAGCTATGCTCATGGCATTCTCCGTGGCTGAGCTTGTGGTATTCTCTGTGACTGAGCTTGTGGCCTTCTCTGTGGCTGAGCTCATGGTCTTCTCCGTGGCTGAGTTCATGGCATTCTCTGTGGCTGAGCTTGTGATCTTCTCTGTGGCTGAGCTTGTGGCATTCTCCGTGGCTGAGCTCATGGTGTTCTCTGTAGCTGAGCTTGTGAACATAGGTCCTGTGTGTGCTCTGTGCTTTGCTGAGATGGAAGAGACTCTGCTTGTTCAGGCATCTGTTTATCTCACTGTCATCTCAGGCCACTCTGCCTCTTGATTTCTGTGGGAGACAGAACTCTAAGACCAAGGACTCCTGGGGACACCCACTCGTGTAATCATCTCTTCCCCTGGAGTTGGGCAGAACCACTGAACTTGATGCCACAGCCCTCCCTTTGGTCAGGTCACATCCTGCGAGCAAGCTGACAAGTTGTGACTCCCACGATCACATCATGTTCTGTAAGACTCCCTGAGTTCTCATGGATGCCCCCAGAGTCCACGGCTCTTCCTCCTCCCCTAAGTGGCCTGTGAGCTGTAAAAAATGGTTTGCTAGTCACGTGACCCAGAAAACCCTGTCAGAATCCTGACCCAAGGAAATGAGGAGGTAATGAGTGCATGTTTTTTTTCTTTTTTCTTTTTTTTTTTTTT
>NW_016107690.1:1965903-1969237 GCF_001604975.1 Cebus imitator | reverse complement strand
TCACCGCAACCTCCGCCTCCTGGGTTCAGGCAATTCTCCTGCCTCAGCCTCCTGAGTAGCTGGGATTACAGGCACGTGCCACCATGCCCAGCTAATTTTTTGTATTTTCAGTAGAGACGGGGTTTCACTATGTTGACCAGGATGGTCTCTATCTCTTGACCTTGTGATCCACCCGCCTCAGCCTCCCAAAGTGCTGGGATTACAGGCTTGAGCCACCGCGCCCGGCGGGCTTCTAGTTTTGAACCATCCTTGTAGCATCCTGTGAATGGATTTGGGCCTCCCCCACTCAGATTTAAGCTCTCTGGGCTCAGAGAATCATTTCTGTCTCATTCAGGGTGCAACGCAGCCAGGCCCGGCCGGTCGTGAAGGTTGGCTGGCTGGTAAGTGGAATCAATGGCGCTTCTATATTTGATGCTAAATAGCCGTGGAGTCCTTTCTGTGAACTAATGACGGTGATGAGAAGACAATTTAGAGAACACAGGAATCCTTAGAAAACCTGCAGGGTGGGGTCAGCAGAGGCAGCTGGGTTTGAATGAGCATAGTGTGTGTGTGTGTCTTGGGGAGTGTCGGTGAGCTCACACTGGGATGTGCCTTTCAGCTCTAATCACAGAGGTCAATCTTACCTGGGTGTCTGTTGTTTCTGAAGTATCCATCAAGCGATTCTTGGAGATTCTGTGGCTCCTCTAAAAGCCGTTGAACTCAAGTGTAAGAGCAAAGGCAAACGTGTGGTACAGCTTCGCTCCCCGCCATCTCGGCTCCCTCCCCCCTGCCCCAGAGCCTCTCTCCCTTCTCACTGGCTCTAGATGGTGGCAGCCAGGCATGCAGTGGCCGTTCCCGGAGAGACACGTTCCCCCCAGGAGGGACATGGTGGCTGGGTCCCAGCATGGGGTTGACAGACTGGACAATAAAACATTCAGCATACCCGGAGACATCAGAATTTCAGATATTTATTTATTTATTTTGAGACGGAGTCTTGCTCTGTTGTACAGGCTGGAGTGCAGTGGCACGATCTCAGCTCGCTGCGACCTCCACCTCCTGGGTTCAAGCGATTCTCCTGCCTCAGCCTCCCGAATAGCTGGGATTACAGGTGTGCACTATCATGCCCGGCTAGTTTTGTGTTTTTAGTAGAGACGGGTTTAACTGTGTTGGTCAGGCTGGTCTCGAACTCCTGACCTTGGGTGACCCACTGCCCCTCTGCCTCCCAAAGTGTTGGGATTACAGGTGTGAGCCACAGCGCCTGACCAGAATTTCAGATAAACAACCAAAACTTTTTTTTCTCAACGGGGTCTCACTCTGTGATGCCCAGGCTGGCGAGCTCACTGCAACCTCCACCTCTGGGGTTCAAGTGATTTTCCTGCCTCAGCTCCCCAAGAAGCTGGAATTACAGGCCTGTGCCACTACATCTGGCTAATTTTTGTATTTTTGGTATAGATGGGGTTTTGCCATGTTGGCTACGCTGGTCTCAAACACCTGACGTCAGGGGATCCACCCACCTCGGCCTCCCGAAGTGCTAGAATTACAGGCATGAGCAACTGCATCCGGCCAAAACATTTTTTTAGTATGAGAATGTCCCAAATATTGCACAAGAGAAACATACTAAAATACACATTAGAGACAGAATACTCCAGAGAAACAGGACCAGTTGAGTGGATGCACAGACACATACACACAGACCCACACATGCACACACAGGTGCACACATGCACACACAGATACAGACACATGCACACAATGTACAGACACAGGTGCACACATGCACACACACAAATGCACACATGCCCATACATACACACATGCACACACAGACGCACACATTCACAAACATGCACAGATGCACACACAGACACAGACGTGCACACACGTACAGATGTACACATGCACACATACAAATGCACACATACGTACAAATGCAGACATGCCTGCACACATATACAGATGCACACATGCCCGCACACACATACAGATGCACACATGCCCACACATACATGCACACACAGACCCACACAGACCCACACATGTGCACACACAAATAAATACACGCACACACAGGCAAACACATGCACACATGCCGACACATGCACACAGACCCACACATGCACACACACAAACGCACACATGCACACACAAATGCACACATACACAGACTCACACATGCACACACACAGACCCACACACACACATACAGACACACACATGCACACAGACCCACACATGCACAAACACAAATGCACACATGCACACACAGATGCAAATGCACACGTGCACACACAGACCCACACACAGACCCAGATGCACATGTGCACACAGGTGCACACATGCACATGTGCACACAGGTGCACACATGCACACACAGATACATGCACACACACAGATACAGATGCACACATGCACATAGACCCACACATGCTCACACGCACATACATGTGCACACAGACGCCCCCACACAAATCCACACATGCACACACAGATATAGACACACAGATGCAAACACACAGACGCACACACACGCACACACAAAGACACACACACACGTGCACACACAGAGATTTATTTAAGGACTTGGCTCACACCATTGTGGGGCTGAGGTCTGAAATCTGCGGGGCAGGCTAGAAGCCCAGGGAAGAGTCAACGTGGTGGTCTGGAGCCCCAAGGTCGTCTAGAGGCAGCTCTCCCTCCTCCTGGGGGATCCTCAGTCTTTTAAGGCCTTCAACTGATTGGGTGAGGCCCACCATGTTACAGAGCGTCGCCTGCTTTATTCAGTATCTACTGATAAAATGTTAGTTGGTCCAGGTGTGGTGGCTCGTGCCTGTGATCCCAGCACTTTGGGAGGCCGAGGCGGGTGGATCACATGGGGTCAGGAGTTCCAGATTAGGCTGGCCAACATGGTGAAACCCCATCTCTATAGAAAGTACAAAAATTAGCTGGGCGTGGTGGTGCACACCTATAATCCCAGCTACTCTGGTGGCTGAGGCGGGAGATTTGCTTGAACCCAGGTGGGGGAAGTTGCAGTGAACTGAGATTGCACCACTGCACTCCAGCGTGGGGACAGAGCCAGACTCTCAAACGAAAAATAAATGAAATGCTGGGCACGGTGGCCCACACCCATAATCCTAGCACTTTGGGAGGCCGAGGCAGGCCTCGGATCACCGGAGGTCACCATGGCTACCTTCTCCCAACCATTGTTGAGAAGGGGTCAAAGTGGCCATGTTGTCCATCGATTGTTGAGAAGGGGTCACTGCGGCCATGTTGTCCATCGATTGTTGAGAAGGGGTCACTGCGGCCATGTTGTCCATCCTTTGTTGAGAAGGGGTCAGAGCGGCCATGTTGTCCATCC
>NW_016107690.1:1958112-1964335 GCF_001604975.1 Cebus imitator | reverse complement strand
GAGACCATCCTGGTCAACATGGTGAAACCCCGTCTCTACTAAAAATACAAAAAATTAGCTGGGCATGGTGGCGCGTGCCTGTAATCCCAGCTACTCAGGAGGCTGAGGCAGGAGAATTACCTGAACCCAGGAGGCGGAGGTTGCGGTGAGCCGAGATCGCGCCATTGCACTCCAGCCTGGGTAACAAGAGCGAAACTCCGTCTCAAAAAAATAAAAAATAAAAATTTTTTTTTCAAGTACTCAGGTGTGGCGGCATTCCTGTGGCCCTAGCTACTCTGGAATCTAAGGCAGGAGGATCGCTTGAGCCTGGGAGGTCAAGGCAGCGGTGAGCTATGATCACACTGCCGCACTCCAGCCTGGGTGACAGGGCAAGATCTTGTCTCTGAAACATAAAAATGAAGATGTGTCTATTCCAGAGGTCAGGAAACTACAGCCCGTAGACCACAGCCACGTCAGGTCCATTCCCTGTTTCTATACAGCCGGAAATCCAAGAATGACTTTTGCATGCTGTTACTCTTACCAGAGGCTGGGTCTCCACGTCACCCAGGCTGGAGTGCACTGGTGCAATCCCAGATCCCTGCAGCCTTGACCTCCTGGGCTCAAGCAGTCCTCCCCACTCAGCCTCCTGAGTAGCTGGGATCACAGATACGCACCCCACCATGCCCGGCTAATTTAATTTTGTTTTCTGTACACATGGGGTCTTGCTATGTTGCCCAGGCTGGTCTCAAATTCCTGCACTCAAAGGATCGTCCTGCCTTGGCCTCCCAAAGAGATGGTGTTATAGGAGTTAGCCACTGTGCCCGGCCAGGATTTGTGTCCATAAATAAAGTGTCGTGGAAACTCAGTTGTGTCTAATTCGTTTTTTTTTTTTTGAGATGGAGTCTCACTCCGTCACCCAGGCTGGAGTGCAATGGCTCCACCTCAGCTCACTGCAACCTCCGCCTCCTGGATTCAAGTGATTCTCCTACCTCAGACTCCCAAGTAGCTGGGACTATAGGCGCACACCACCACACCTGGCTAATTTTTATATTTTTGGTAGAGTTGGGGTTTCACCACGCCAGCCAGGCTGGTCTTGAACTCCTGACCTCAGGTGATCCACCCGCCTCGGCCTCCCAAAGTGCTGGGATTACAAGCGTGAGCCACTGCACCCAGCCAGATTGTGTCTAATTCTTTACATATGGTCGGCTGCATTTGCATGATAAGGGCACCGTTCAGGGCCACAGTCCTGACTGGCTTGTGAACATGAAAATATTTACCACCAGCAGGTGCAGCGGCTCACGCCTGTAATCCCAGCACTGTGGGAGGCCAGGGTAGGTGGGGCACTTGAGGCCTGGCGTTTGGGACCAGCCTGGCCAATATGGTGAAACTCCGTCTCTACTAAAAATACAAAAATTAGCTGGGCGTGATGGTACACCCCTGTGGTCCCAGCTTCTAGGGAGACTGAGGCATGGGAATTGCTTGAGGGGCAAATGTTACAGTGAGCCGAGATCGCACGGCCACATAACATACCTGTGGTCCCAGCACTTTGGGAAGCCTAGGCTGGAAGATTGCCTGAAGCTAGGAGTTCGAAGCCAGCCTGGGCAACACAGCAAGATCCCCTCTCTACAAAAAATAGAAAACTGAGCCTGGCGTGGTGATGCATACCTGTGGTCCCAGGTATGGTGGGCTGAGGTGGGAGGGTGGATTAAGCCTGGAAATTTGAAGTTGTAGTGAGCCAAGATCGCACCACCGCACTCCGGGTGGACAACAGGGGGACACGCTCTCTCTGTTTCTGTTAAAAAAAAAAAACAAAACTCTCTCTCTGTTAAAAAAAAAAAAAAAAAAAATCAGCCCAGGTGCAGTGGCTCACACCTGTAATCTCAACACTTTGGGAGGCCAAGGCAGGCAGATCACCTGAGATCAAGAGTTCACGACCAGCCTGGCCAACATGATGTAACCCCGGCTCTACTAAAAATACAAAAATTAGCCAGGCTTGGTGCTGTGCTCCTGTAATCCCAGCTACTCAGGAGGCTGAGGCAGGAGAATCACTTGACCCCGGGAGGCGGAGTTTGCAGTGAGCCGAGATCAAGCCATTCCACTGCAGCCGGGGAGACAAGAGCGAGATACCATCTCAAAAAATAATAATAATAATAATCAGGGATCGAGTGTGAAGGTCAGGAGGAGAACTTTGTGTTTCAGAAGAACTGCTGCAGGTGTTTTAGTGTGTGTGTCGCCAGGGATGACGGAATCTGATGAACATTCTAAGGGACCCCCTGAATTGCTATGAACGGCCCACAGAGGGGCCAGGGAGGGAGGAAGGAGACCAGTCCCTCCAGAGGGGACGCTGGTGGCCTGTGCAGAGCTGCAGCTGCCCGCATGTGAGGAATGCCTGGTTTAGGAATCTGTTTTGAACACTGAACCAGCAGAAATTGCTGAATGTGACAGAAAAACAGTCTGTGGTCACAAATTCTTTCACGCACCTCCCTTCAAAAGATGTCACTCAGGCCTGGCGCGGTGGCTCATGCCTGTAATCTCAGCAGTTTGGGTGGTCGAGGTGGAAGGATTGCTTGAGGTCGGGAGTTCGAGACCCGCTTGGGCAACATAGACAGACTCCCTCTGTACAAAATATACAAAAATTAGCCAGGCATGGTGGTGCGCGCCTGTAATCCCAGCTACTCAGGAGGCTGAGGCAGGAGAATTGCCTGAACCCAGGAGGCGGAGGTTGCGGTGAGCCGAGATCGCGCCATTGCACTCCAGCCTGGGTAACATGAGTGAAACTCTGTCTCCAAAAAAAAAAAAAAAAAAGAGGGAGGAAGGGCCCCGAGCCTCTAGATGGAAAGCGGGGAAACGGACTCTCCCCTGGAGCCCCCATGAGGGCCCTGTCCTGCCCACAGCTTGATGGGGAGCCCTGTAAGATGGATCTCAGACTTCTGACTTCCAGAACTGTGAGGTAGAGTCAGTATTCCATTTCTTAATTTTTAGAGACAGGGCCTGCCACCCAGGCTGCAGTGCGGTGGCACAATCACAGCTCACTGCAGCCTCCACCTCCCGGGCTCAGGCGATCCTCCTGCCTCAGCCTCCTGGCCTGCTAGGATTACAGGCATAAGCCGTCACACCTGGCTAGTTTTTGTTTATTTTTTGTGGAGATGGAGTCTCACTGTGTTGCCCAGGCTGGTCTGTAACTCCTGGGCTCAAGTGATCCTCCCACTTCAGCCTCCCCAAATGCTGGGATTACAGGTGAGAGCCACCACACCCAGCCAGTTACTCAGTGTTCCTCTAAGCCCACAAGTGTGGGGTACTTTGTTATAGCAGCTGTGGGAACCTCAGACTTACTCTTTCTAGTAATGGACCCGAGTAACCCACGGGAGCCCTCACCCTCATGCAGCAGTCCAGCCAGCAGTCAGATTTGATTTTTTTGTTTTGTTTTTTGAGACAAAGTCTCACTCTCTTGCCCAGGCTGGAGTGCAATGGCACAGTCTCAGCTCACTGCAGCCTACACCTCCTGGGTTCAGGCAATTCTCCTGCCTCAGCCTCCTGAGTAGCTGGGATTACAGGCACCCGCCATCATGCCCAACGAATCTTTGTATTTTTAGTAGAGCTGGGGTTTCACCATGTTGGTCAGGCTGGTCTCAAACTCCTGACCTTGTGATCCGCCCGCCTCAGCCTCCCAAAGTGCAGGGATCACAGGCGTGAGCCACCACGCACGAGCAGCTTGGCCCTTGCTTATGGGAAGAGAAGCGCCCTCAGCCTCTGACCCCGTGTTTCTGTCTTCTTGGGTGGCATCCAGATTGCTGTCTGCACGTGTCTGAGCCATGGAGTCCACCGTGGCTGACGTACACCTCGTGCCCAGGGCAACCAAGGAGGTCCCCGCTCCGGACGCCGCGTGCTGTCGAGCAGCCACTGTTGGTGTGGTGGCCACCAGCCTTGTCGTCCTCACCCTGGGAGTCGTTTTGGGTAAGTAGCTATGGGATTGGCTGGGTTTGCAAAACCAGGGCACATGTGCAAAGTCACCGGGAAGCAACTCGATGGTGTCTTCCGTGGTCATGAGTCGGAGGGCAGTGTCTACGCGTGGAACAAAGGCTGCGCCAGGTCAGTCGTGTGGACGGGGGGCGGAGCGGGTGACTGCCTCCCTGTGTCGCTTTTCCCAACGCAAGAAGCTCCTGAAGGAAATTTTCACAGCTGGGGTGACAGACAGAGAAACAGGGAAATGACCTTGGTTTAAATTTTGGCAAATCAGAAAAGTACCCAAAAGTATATATTTTTTTAAGACGGGGTTTCACCATGTCGGTCAGGCTGGTCTTGAACTCCCGACCTCAGGTGATCCAACCGCCTTGGCCTCCAAAGTGCTTGGATTACAGGCGTGAGCCACCACGCCCGGCCACCCAAAAGTATTTTTATTTTTATTTTTTATTTTTTAATTTTTTTTTTTTTGAGACGGAGTTTCGCTCTTGTTACCCAGGCTGGAGTGCAATGGCGCGATCTCGGCTCACCGCAACCTCCGCCTCCTGGGTTCAGGCAATTCTCCTGCCTCAGCCTCCTGAGTCGCTGGGATTACAGGCACGCGCCACCAAGCCCAGCTAATTTTTTTTTGTAGTTTTAGTAGAGACGGGGTTTCACCATGTTGACCAGGATGGTCTCGATCTCTTGACCTCGTGATCCACCCGCCTCGGCCTCCCAAAGTGCTGGGATTACAGGCTTGAGCCACCGCGCCCGGCTTATTTATTTTTTTTTAAGACAGGGTTTCACCATGTCGGTCAGGCTGGTCTTGAACTCCCGACCTCAGGTGATCCGCCCGTCTTGGCCTCCAAAGTGCTTGGATTACAGGCGTGAGCCACCACGCCCAGCCACCCAAAAGTGTTTTTAAAAAACTGAGCAATTGCCAGGCATGGTGGCTCCTGCCTGTCATCCCAGCACTTTGGGAGGCTGAAGCAGGCAGATCACCTGAGGTCGGGAGTTTGAGACCAGCCTGGCCAACATTGGGAAAACCCTGTCTCTACTAAAAATGCAAAATTAGGGCTGAGCACGGTGGCTCACGTCTGTAATCCCAGCATCTTGGGAGGCTGAGATGGGCAGATCATGAGGCCAAGAGATCGAGACCAGCCGGCCAACATGTTGAAACCCCATCTCTACTAAAAATACAAAAATCAGCTGGGCATGGTGGTGGATCCTGTAATCCCAGCTACTCAGGAGGCTGAGGAAGGAGAATTGCTTGAACCCGGGAGGTGGAGGTTGCAGTGAGCCGAGATCCTGACTCTGCAGTCCAGCCTGGTGACAGAGAAGACCGTGTTTCAGTGAATAAATAAAATTCAATTCCTGAACCCCACCAGCCACACTCCAACTGCCCTGTGGCCACGTGTGACCTGTGGTTGCTGCAGTGAGCGGTACAGATCTGGAAGATTCTATCATCGCAGAAAGATCTGGTGGGCAGTGGAGGTGTGAGACGAGATCACGGTGCGGTCACTGGCTTCCCACAGCATGTTAAAATCACCTTTTTACATTTAAATGATGATGAGGTTGATTTTATGATGATAAATGTTCATTCTGGCCGGGCGCAGTGGCTCACGCCTATAATCCCAACACTCTGGGAGGCCGAGGCGCGTGGATCGCCTGAGGTCAGAATTTCGAGAGCAGCCTGGCCAACATGGTAAAACCCTGTCTCTACTAAAAATAAAAACAAAACCAGAAAATAGCTGGGCGTGGTGGTGCACGCCTGTAATCCCAGCTACTCGGGAGGCTGAGGCAGGAGAATTGCTTGAACCTGGGAGGCGGAGGTTGCCGTGAGCCGAGATTGTACCACGGCACTCCAGCCTGGGCGGACAGAGTGAGACTCGTCTCAAAAAAAATGTTAATGTTAACATTTAAATGATGATAATTAACAGCAATTTTGGGGGAAATGCTCTTGGGTGGCAGAATGGTAAGCTGGTGATCTGAGAATCTTCCTGATTTTTTTTTTTTTTTTTTTTTTTTGAAACAGAGTCTTGCTCTGTTGCCCAGGCTGGAGTGCAGTGGCGCGATCTCGGTCCACAGCAACTTCTGCCTCCCGGGTTCAAGAAATTCTCCTGCTCAGCCTCCCGAGTAGCTGAGACCACAGGCACGTGCCACCACACCCAGCTGAGTTTTGTATTTTTAGTAGAGATGCGGTTTCACCACGTTGGCCAGGCTTGTCCTGCATTTCTGACCTTGTGATTCTCCTGCCTCAGCCTCCCAAAGTGCTGGGATTACAGGCGTGAGCCACC
Organism: Cebus imitator; assembly: GCF_001604975.1. Taxonomy (NCBI): domain Eukaryota; kingdom Metazoa; phylum Chordata; class Mammalia; order Primates; family Cebidae; genus Cebus; species Cebus imitator. The sequence continues at coordinate 1,958,120 of NW_016107690.1, read as the reverse complement.
GCAACCGG
>NW_016107690.1:1956112-1957287 GCF_001604975.1 Cebus imitator | reverse complement strand
GTCTCTACTAAAAATACAAAAATTAGCTGGGCGTGGTGGCGTGTGCCTGTAGTCCCAGCTACTCAGGAGTCTGAGGCAGGAGAACTGCCTGAACCCAGGAGGTGGAGGTTGCAGTGGGTCAAGATCGCGCCACTGCACTCCAGCCTGGGCAACAGAATGAGACTCTGTCTCAAACAAACAAACAAAAAAACAGAGAGAAGATGCCGGGCGCAGTGGCTCACACCTGTAATAGCAGCACTTTGGGAAGCTGAGACATGAGGATTGCCTGAGTCCCGGAGTTCTAGCTCACCCTGGGCAACATGGTGAAACCCTGTCTCTACAAAAAATTAGCGATAGCCGGGCGCGGTGGCTCACGCCTGTAACCCCAACACTTTGGGAGGCCGAGGTAGGTGGATCATGAGGTCGGGAGTTCGAGACCAGCCTGACCAACATGGTAAAAACCCATCTCTTCCAAAAAAAAAAAAATACTCAGAAATTAGCTGGGCGTGTTGGTTCATACCTGCAATTCCAGCTACTTGGGAGGCTAAGGCTGGAGAATTGCTTGAACCTGGGAAGTGGAAGTTGCAGTGAGGCAAGATCACACCACTGTACCCCAGCCTGGGTGACAAAGTGAGATCCTGTCTCAAAAAAAAAAAAAGGCCGGGCATGGTGGCTCATGGCTATAATCCCAGCACTTTGGGAGTCTGAGGTGGGCGGATCAGGTCAGGAGATCAAGACCATACTAGCCAACAGGGTGAAACCCCATCTCTGCTAAAATACAAAAGACATCAGCCAGGTGTGGTGGCATGCACCTGTAATCCCAGCTACTCAGGAGGCTGAGGCAGGAGAATATCTTGAACATGGTAGGCAGAGGTTGCAGTGAGCCATGATTGCGCCACTGCATTCCAGCCTGGGCGACAGAGTGAGACTCTGTCTCAAAACAAGAAAAAAAAAACAGAAAAGAAAAATACCTAATGTACATGGGGATGGGTACAGCAAACCACCATGGCACACCGGGCGCGGTGGCTCACGCCTGTAATCCCAGCACTTTGGGAGGCTGAGGCGGGTGGATCACAAGGTCAAGAGATCAAGACCATCCTGGTCAACATGGTGAAACCCCGTCTCTACTAAAAATACAAAACATTAGCTGGGCATGGTGGCGCATGCCTGTAATCCCAGCTACTCAGGAGGCTGAG
>NW_016107690.1:1951848-1953837 GCF_001604975.1 Cebus imitator | reverse complement strand
CGCATGCCTGTAATCCCAGCTACTCAGGAGGCTGAGGCAGGAGAATTGCCTGAACCCAGGAGGCGGAGGTTGCGGTGAGCCGAGATCGTGCCATTGCACTCCAGCCTGGGTAACATGAGTGAAACTCCATCTCACCTATGTAACAAATCTGCACGTTTTGCACGTGTACCCCAGAACTTAAAGTGTAATAAATAAAAAATAATAGTAATAACAAATAAAACTTTTTAAAAAGAGGAAAAAAGAAAGAAAAGCAGCCGTGCGTGATGGTGGGTGCCTGTGGTCCCAGCTACTTGGGAGGCTAAGGAAGGAGGATCACCTGAGCCCAGGAGGTCGAGGCTGCAGTGAGCCGTGACCGCGCCACTGCTTTGAAGCCCAAACGATAAGAGACTCTGTCTCAAAAAAATAAATAAATAAAAAGGAGAACTCATCCCTCCTGAACAGCTCACCATTTTAGCTGGAGATGTCAGGAGAGGTTGGGTGGAGGGCGGGAGACGTTCTCAGCTATTTCTGAAATTTCCTGAATCTGCAGTTCTTTCAGAGTAAAAAGTTACGGAGTGAGGTTGGGACTCAGGCGGGCAATCCAGGCCACCGCCAGGGTGCTCGTTTTTCTTTATTTTTAGTTTCTTGAACCAGAAAAACATAGTGTTTTTAGAATTTGTTTAGAATATTCTGTCTACTGAACGTATGACTACGTAAATAGCCACCCAGCGTATCTATCCATTTAGAATCGACGGAATTGGGACCCAGCTTTTACGGTTTACGCGGCTGCTATTTTCATCGTTTAAATGTTGTAATGACGACCATTTTTGCTGGTGTGCACTTCTGGGAGTTTTAACGTATTTTTGACGAAACTCGTGCTTCCATGATTTCTGTGGTTGCTCTCATAGTTTTTATTTAGAATATTTTCCTTCTGCTGCTTGAATCAGCATAGGAATTTTTTATGACAATATTTTTGCTGTACTTTGTACTTTGGGCACAACGTACCCAACAGCTAAAAAACAAGGCTTTCTGCTTGGGGCAGTGGCTCACACCTGCAATCCCAGCACTTTGGGAGGCCGAGGCAGGCGGATCACTTGAGGTCAGGAGTTCGAGTCCAGCCTGGCCAATATGGTGAAACCCCATCTCTTTTATTTTTTTATTTTTTGAGATGGAGTTTTGCTCTTGTTACCCAGGCTGGAGTGCAATGGCGCGATCCCGGCTCACCGCAACCTCCGCCTTCTGGGTTCGGGCAATTCTCCTGCCTCAGCCTCCTGAGTAGCTGGGATTACAGGCATGCACCACCATGCCCAGCTAATGTTTTGTATTTTTAGTAGAGATAGGGTTTCACCATGTTGACCAGGATGGTCTCGATCTCTTCACCTCGTGATCCACCCGCCTCGGCCTCCCAAAGTGCTGGGATTACAGGCGTAAGCCACCGCGCCCGGCAGTGAAACCCCATCTCTATTGAAAATACAAAAATTAGGCCGGGCACAGTGGCTCACACCTGCAATCCCAGCACTTTGGGAGGCCAAGGCGGGCGGATCACTTGAGGTCAGGAGTTCGAGACCAGCCTGGCCAACATGGTGAAACTCCATCTCTACGAAAAATACAAAAATCTAGCCAGGTGTGGTGGTGCGTGACTGTAATCCCAGCTACTCAGGAGGCTGCGTCAGGAGAACCAGGAGGTAGAGGTTGCAGTGAGCTGAGATCATGCCATTGTACTCCAGCCTGGGTGATAGAGCAAGACTCTGTTTCAAAAACAAAACAAAAAATTAAGGCCAGGAGCAGTGGCTCCCACCTGTAATCCCAGCACTTTTGGAAGCCAAGGAAAGCGGATCACCTGTGATCGGGAGTTCAAGACCAGCCTGGCCAACATGGGGAAACATGGTCTCTACTAAAAATACAAAAAGCTGGGCTGGGCGCGGTGGCTCAAGCCTGTAATCCCAGCACTTTGGGAGGCCGAGGCGGGTGGATCACGAGGTCAAGAGATCGAGACCATCCTGGTCAACA
>NW_016107690.1:1944636-1951568 GCF_001604975.1 Cebus imitator | reverse complement strand
GCCACGGCACTCCAGCCTCAGCAACAGAGCGAGACCCTGTCTCAAAACCAACCAATCAACCAGTCCGTTTGAAGATGTCCTCATGGGACTGTGGCCGGAGAGCCCTGCTGGCCTCTGGCTGTGCTCCCGTCCTTGCAGTAGGAGGTGGGGACGGTCATTTCACCGTCCCCCAATGTCATTCCAGCTGCTACTCCCTGTAGTCAGCCCAGGTCCTGGGCCAGACACTGCATTGGAGACAGGCATGAGCAGGACCTCTTCCTGCCTTGGGGGGAAACCCAGGGGCGTCTGGGGCTCACTGGGTGCCTCACATCCACTTTGTGCTGTTGTCTGGGGACCTCTGAGTGGGTGGCCATAGAATTCAGCCCAAACCAGGATGCTTTTGGGAATGGAGGGAGAGCCTTGTGAGTAGCTATTCGGGACAACCAGAGGGGCGTCGGCCACCCCACTGCATGTCAGGAGTGACCACTGGGCTGTGTGGGGGCAGGCAGGGCGGGGCCCAGGCAGCCGGCTCAGTGGAGCCCCGAGCCCCCAAAGCTGGGCTCTCTCATGGGCCCTGGTCTCGTCCCCAGCCTTCCTCTCTATGCAGGGCGTCCACGTGGACCACACGGCCCAGCTGTGGGGCATCCGATGGGCCAGCAGTTTGCGGCAGGAGGCCTCGGACTATCACCGCACGCTGACGCCCACCCTGGAGGCACTGGTGAGGGTGGTCTGCGTTTGGGGGCCAGGAAGGAAAAGCGAGTAGCCGGGGGCTCTGACGTAGAGCTGCTTCCCATGGGGGAGGGAGGGGGGATGGAGGCAGGGAGGCTGGGGTGGAGGCTGTGAGATTGGGAAGCCGGGTCGTGGGACGGGGAGGATGAGGCCAGGGTGTGGAGGCTGATGCCTACAGAGCAGAGCAGTATCCACTGAGGACTGAGTCCTGCGGGACTTCAGGCCACATTTATTCTGGATGGGAATCAGAGCCCTCACGCACAGCTGGGGGAATGTATTTTATTTGTTTTGAGACAGAGTCTCACTCTCGCCCATGCTGGAGCGCAGTGGTGCGATCTCGGCTCACTGCAACACCTCCCGGGTTCAAGCGATTCTCCTGCCTCAGCCTCCCGCGTAGCTGGGACTACAGGCGCCCGCCACCACGCCCGGCTAATTTTTGTATTTTTAGTAGAGACGGGGTTTCACCACGTTGGCCAGGCTGGTGTCGGACTCCTGACCTCAAGTGATCCACCCTCCTCGGCATCCCGAAGTGCTGGGATTACAGGCGTGAGCCACCGCGCCCAGCCTGGGGGAAGGTAAAATTAGGCATTCCAGGAAAGCAGGAAAAGATAAAATGGAATACAGTGGTGCAGGCCGGGTGTGGTGACTCATGCCTATAATCCCAGCACTGTGGGAGCCCAAGGCGGGTGGAGTTCAAGACTAGCCTGACCAACATGGAGACGCTCAGACTTCCACTAAAAATACAAAGCTAGCTGGGTGTGATGGCATGTGCCTGTAATCCCAGCTACTCAGGAGGCTGAGGCGGGAGGATTGCTTGAGCCGGGGAGGCGGAAGTTGCAGTGAGCTGAGATCGTGCCATTGCACTCCAGCCTGGGTGACAGAGCAAGACACTATCTCAAAAAATAATTTAAAAATATACACTGGGCGTGGTGGCTCACGCCTGTAATCCCAGGACTTTGGGAGGCTGAGGTGGGTGGATCATGAGGTCAGGAGTTCGAGACCAGCCTGGCCAACATAGTGAAAGCACATCTCTACTAAAAATACAAAAAATTAGCCGGGTATGGTGGTGGGTGCCTGTAATCCCAGCTACTCAAGAGGCTGAGGCAGGAGAATCGCTTGAGCCTGGGAGGCAGAGATTGCAGTGAGCTGAGATTATGCCACTGCACTCGGGCCCAGATGACAGAGCAAGACTGTCTCAAAAATAACAATAAAAAATTTAGAAATAAAAAATAAATAAGGCCGGGCGTGGTGGCTGACACCTGTAATCCCAGCATTGTGGGAGGCCGAGGTGGGCATATCACAAGGTCAGGAGTTTAAGACCAGCCTGGCCAATATGGTGAACTCCCGTCGCTACTAAGAAATACAAAAAGTATGGGTCTGGTGGCACGTGCCTGTGATGCCAGCTGCTTGGGAGGCTGAGGCAGGAGAATTGATAGAACCCCGGAGGCGGAGGTTGCGGTGAGCCGAGATCTTGCCACGGAACTCCAGCCTGGGCGACAGAGGGAGACTGTTTCAATGAATAAATAAATAATAAAAATAAAACATAAATAGACCGGGCACGGTGGCTCACGCCTGTAATCCCAGCACTTTGGAAGGCTGAGGAGGGCGGATCATGAGGTCAAGAGATCAAGACCATCTTGGCCAACATGGTGAAACCCCGTCTCTACTAAAAAATAGAAAAATTAGCTGGGCGTGGTGGCGCGCGCCTGCAGTCCCAGCTGCTCGGGGGGCTGAGGCAGGAGAATCACTTGAACGCGGGAGTCGGAGGTTGCAGTGAGCCGAGATCGTGCCACTGTACTCCAGTCTGGGCGACAGAGGGAGACTGTTTCAATAAATAAATAAAACATAAATAAAAGGAAATGCTTTCCCATGGAACCAACCCGCTCTCTAGCTCCCTCCACCACCTACCCGGCCTCTGCAGTGGTGGGGTGCACATGCTGTGGGTGTCAACATTGACTGGTCTTGTTTCTGTTGCAGTTTGTAAGTAGTTTTCAGAAGACAGAGTTAGAGGCAAGCTGTGTGGGCTGCACGGTGCTGAATTACAGGTGAGTTGGAGCTTCCATTGGGTGAAGGAGACTTGGTGGACATCTGGGAGTTTCTGGAGGATTCCAGAAAAGTTTGGAAGATTCTAGAAGATTCCAGAAGATTCCAACAGAGAGGAGGCCCTACTTCTCCAAGGGCCTCTCCTCCATGCCTGTAGGGATGGGAACTCCAGCGTCCTGGTGCATTTCCAGCTGCACTTTCTGCTGCGACCCCTCCAGACGCTGAGCCTGGGCCGGGAGGAGGAGCTACTTCAGGAAGGGATCCGGGCAAGGCTGCAGAAGCACGGCATCTCCCTGGCTGCCTACGGCACCATTGTGTCGGCTGAGCTCACAGGTGAGTGGGCAGTTGAGACTGAATCCACATCACGAGGAGGCTGGAGGCGGGCAGCCTTCGCAAGATACATTTTGATAAGCACCCCTTCCCATAAAAAGAAAATGAAATCTTCAGCGTGGCGGCTCACGCCTGTGATCCCAGCACTTTGGGAGGTCGAGGTGGGTGGATCATCCGAGGTCAGGAGTTTGAGACCAGCCCGGTCAACATGGTGAAACCCCGTCTGTACTGAAAATACAAAAAATGAGCCATGCGTGGTGGCGGGTGCCTGTCATCCCAGCTACTCAGGAGGCTGAGGCAGGAGAATCACTTGAACCCGGGAGACACAAGTTGCCGTTAGCTGAGATCGTGCCCTCCAGCCTGGGCAAAAAGTGTGAAGCTTCTTCTCAAAAACAAACAAACAAACAGACATTGCCTTTGCCTTAATGGTGTAGACAAGGGTTGGCCATCTTTTTCTGTAAGGAGCTACAGTGTAAATATTTTCTTTTGGTTTTTTGAGATGGAGTCTCACTCTGTTGCCAAGGCTGGAGTGTAGTGGTGTGATCTCGGCTCACTGCAACCACCACCTCCTGGGTTGAAGCAATTCTCCTGCCTCAGCCTCCCGAGGAGCTGGGACTACAGCTGTGGGCCACCACGCCCGGCTAATTTTTGTATTTTTAGTAGAGACAGGCTTTCACCATGTGGGCCAGGCTGGTCTTGAACTCCTGACTTCGAGTGACTTGCCTGCCTCGGCCTCCCAAAGTGCTGGGATTACACGTGTGAGACACTGTGCCCAGCCAATATTTTCATCTTTGGGGACCGTTGCGTTTCTGTGACAACCACTCAACTCTGTTGTTTGTACCGCAGAGGCAGCCACAGACCATATATCAGTGAATGGGTGTGGCTGTTTACCAATAAAACTTTATTAACAATAAGAAGCCGTGGGCTGGATTTGGCCCCTGGCTGCAGTTGGCCAAACTTGACTGTAGAATGAAGGGTAGATGCTACACCCTAATAAGATTGTATGTGAGGCCAGGCACAGTGACTCACACTGTAATCCTAGCACTTAGGGAGGCCGAGGTGGGTGGATCACTTCAGGTCAGGAGTTCAAGACCAGCCTGGCCAACATGGCGAAACCCCATCTCTACTAAAAATACGAAAATGAGCCGGTGTGCTGGCACATGCCCGTAGTTCAGTTACTCAGGAGGCTGAGGCAGAATTGCTGAAACCTGGGAAGCAGAGGTTGCAGTGAGCCAAGGTCATACCATTGCACTCCAGTCTGGGTAACAAGAGCAAAACTCCATCTCAAAAAAAAAAAAAAAAAAAAAAAAAAGGGCACGGTGGCTCAGGCCTATAATCCCAGCACTTTGGGAGGCCGAGGCGGGTGGATCACCTGAGGTCAGGAGTTCAAGACCAACCTGACCAACATGGTGAAACCCTGTCTTTAAAAAAAAAAAATTGTCAGCTTGATCTTGATGAGCAGGACATTGGTGGTTCCCTCCCCACCAACCGTGACATGCTGGTCCAGGTCTTAATAACCTCTGCTCCAGCGTTAACAGAACTTTCCCTGCTGAGGGAGAGTCTCCAGGCCTATGGGGTGTGGTGGCCGCCTGAGCCCTGTGGCTAGTGAGTGCTCTCCCTGCGGCGAGTGAGACTGCACAGCAGTGTTGACTGCGTTTCATCTTCACTGACAAATGTAAGTGACGCCCCAGGTGGACAGGACAGCTGCTCACTTCACTCCACCACCTGTCTGCAATAGGCCATGTTCTTTCTTTTTTTTTTTAATTAAAAAAAAAAAAAAAAAGATGGGATTTCACCATGATGGCCAGGCTGGTCTTGAACTNTGCTGGCACATGCCCGTAGTTCAGTTACTCAGGAGGCTGAGGCAGAATTGCTGAAACCTGGGAAGCAGAGGTTGCAGTGAGCCAAGGTCATACCATTGCACTCCAGTCTGGGTAACAAGAGCAAAACTCCATCTCAAAAAAAAAAAAAAAAAAAAAAAAAAGGGCACGGTGGCTCAGGCCTATAATCCCAGCACTTTGGGAGGCCGAGGCGGGTGGATCACCTGAGGTCAGGAGTTCAAGACCAACCTGACCAACATGGTGAAACCCTGTCTTTAAAAAAAAAAAATTGTCAGCTTGATCTTGATGAGCAGGACATTGGTGGTTCCCTCCCCACCAACCGTGACATGCTGGTCCAGGTCTTAATAACCTCTGCTCCAGCGTTAACAGAACTTTCCCTGCTGAGGGAGAGTCTCCAGGCCTATGGGGTGTGGTGGCCGCCTGAGCCCTGTGGCTAGTGAGTGCTCTCCCTGCGGCGAGTGAGACTGCACAGCAGTGTTGACTGCGTTTCATCTTCACTGACAAATGTAAGTGACGCCCCAGGTGGACAGGACAGCTGCTCACTTCACTCCACCACCTGTCTGCAATAGGCCATGTTCTTTCTTTTTTTTTTTAATTAAAAAAAAAAAAAAAAAGATGGGATTTCACCATGATGGCCAGGCTGGTCTTGAACTGCTGACCTCAGGTGACCCACCTGCCTTGGCCTCCAAAGTGCTTGGATTACAGGCATGAGCCACCGCGCCTGGCCCTTTTTTTTTTTAATTTGAGACAGAGTGTCACTCTTGTTGCCCAGGCTGGAGTTCAGTGGCGCGATCTCGGCTCACAGCAACCGTCTCCTCCCGGGTTCAAGCGATTCTCCTGCTAGGCGTGAGCCACCGTGCTCAGCCAATAGGATGTTTTCCAAGAGTCTTACTGCTTATTCGATGAGCTTCTATTTTGCTGTTTTGTTGCAGGAAGACATAAGGGACCCTTGGCAGAAAGAGACTTAAAATCAGGTATGTTTTTCTCCGATTGCAGTTACTGACACAGGTTTCCTAAAGCTCCCCCTTTCAACTAAGTGAAAGAATTCCCAGAACAATGCCGGGCGCAGTGGCTCACGCCTGTAATCCCAGCACTTTGGGAGGCCGAGGCAGGTGGATCATGAGGTCAAGAGATCGAGACCATCCTGGTCAACATGGTGAAACCCCGTCTCTACTACAAATACAAAAATTAGCTGGGCATGGTGGCGCGTGCCTGTAATCCCAGCTACACGGGAGGCTGAGGCAGGAGAATTGCCTGAACCCAGGAGGCGGAGGTTGCGGTGAGCCGAGATTGCGCCATTGCACTCCAGCCTGGGTGACAAGAGCGAAACTCCGTCTCAAAAAAAAGAAAAGGAAAAAGGAGAGAATTTCTACGTCTCCATACACTGGGGAAACTGCTCCGTGCAGAGCGGTGCCTTACTGCAAACAGGGCATGTAGCGTGAGGTCACAAACTCCGCTCTTTCCTGTCCTCAGGCCGCTGTCCAGGGAACTCCTTTTCCTGCCACAACGGCCAGTGTGTGACCAAGCTGAACCCGGAATGTGATGACCAGCAGGACTGCTCCGACGGGTCCGACGAGGCACTCTGCGGTCAGTCTGCCTGTCTGGCCTGGCCTCCGGGCCCCACGCCTTTTCCGGGGTCAGCTGCGGGCTCTGCTCTCTGTCACTCGGGCACACGGGCCTGGCGTTTATGGGGGCTGGGCAGAGAAAAGAAAGGGGATTCCATGGTGTGGAGAGCAACATGAGGAAGCAGCAAGAGGAGAGGCTCGGGTGTGTGATGGGGAGAACCCTCGGGAGAACAGGGAGAAGATACCAGGCTGAAAACAGAAGCTGGGCCAAAGCCTGGAAAGCCTTCCACACCAGGAGCTGGAGCTCTGTCCTGTAAATCCAGGGGTGTGGCCACAGGGATGTGAGCAGTGGAAAGAGACAATTAAACTGCTGGAAGAGATGAGCTGGGCACGGTGGCTCACACCTGTAATCCCAGCACTTTGGGAGGCCAAGGTAGGTGGATCA
>NW_016107690.1:1942054-1944196 GCF_001604975.1 Cebus imitator | reverse complement strand
AAAAAAAAGGCCGGGCGTGGTGGCTCATGCCTGTAATCCAACCACTTTGGAGGCCAAGGCGGGTGGATCACCTGAGGTTGGGAGTTCAAGACCAGCCCAAGCAACATGGTGAAACCCTGTCTTAGAAAAATAAAAAAATTCCTCGCACTTTGGGAGGCCAAGGCAGGAGGATCAGTTGAGGCCAGGAGTTTGAGACCAGCCTGGCCAACATAGTGAGTCCCCATCTCTACTAAAAATAAAATTTAAAAAATGTAGCCAGCATGGTGGTGTGTACCTGTGGCCCCAGCTACTCAGGAGGCTGGGGAGGGAGGATTGCTTGAGTCCAGGAGATTGAGGCTGCAGTGAGCCTCGATGGTACCTCTGCACTGCCCGGGCTGGGTAATAGAGTGAGACCCTGTCTCAAAAATAAAGTACAATGAAATAAATTACTGGAAGAGTAGTTAACGTTTTTCTAGCAATGTTAGCCCATGCGATAAGGCAAGGATGCGGTCTACATATTGGAAAGGAAGAGCAAAGACTTAATTCATTTGAAATGATTGTCTATCTAAAATCAATGTTAAAAGAGGAGAGAAGCTGAAAGAATGAAATGAAATGAATGAATGAAGAATTGACTAAAAAGCTATTTAAAGTAAACGCCAGGTGCGGTGGCCCATGCCTGTAATCCCAGCACTTCGGGAGGCCGAGGTGGGCAGATCACCTGAGGTCAGGAGTTTGAGACCAGCCTGGCCAGCCTGGAAAAACCCTGTCTCTAAAAATACAAAAATTAGCCAGGCATGGTGGCAGGTGCCTGTCATCCAGCTGCTCGGGAGACTGAGGTGGGAGAATCACTTAAACCTGGAAGGCAGAGGTTACGGTAGTGAGCTGAGATCATGCCACTGCACTCCAGCCTGGGCTACAGAGCAAAACTCCGTCTCAAAAAAAGAAAATTTAAAAAAAGCTGTCTTTGCCAGGTGCAGTGGCTCACGCCTGTATTCCCAGCACTTTGGGAGGCTGAGGCAGGCGGATCACCTGAGGTCAGGAGTTCAACACCAAGCTGGCCAACAAGGTGAAACCTTGTCTCTACTACAAATACAAAAAAAAAAAAAAAAATTAGCCAGGCATGGTGGCAGGTGCCTGTAGTCCCAGATACTTGGGAGGCTGAGACAGGAGAATCACTTGAATGCAGGAGGTGGAGGTTGCAGTGAGCTGAGATTACACCACTGCTCTCCAGCCTGGGTGACAGAGTGAGGCCCCGTCTCAAAGAAAAAAACAAAAAAAGAAAAAGAAAAAGCTGTCATTTTGCTTTATACAGTAATAATAGAAGATAGGAAAAAATCCCTTTCATGATCAATAGCTAAAAAACAAAGACTAAACTTAAAAACCTGTGTCATCCCTGTGATAATTGTTATACAATTTAGAATTATAAAACTTTGCTGAAGGACACGAAAGTTGACTAAATAGAGACGCAATATCCCGCAGAAACCTGTGCGTGTGGTCGTCGCCCCTTACCCGCAGCTCTGTCCTGGATAGACCTTTCTCTGGGAGGGGAGACCCCGGAGGAGTCAGGGACGCCGAGCAGGGGCCCCCGAGCATCTCTGAATCTGGAGGCTGTAGATGAGAAATCTGAGATGTTACGTTTTGGGAGTTCAGGGTGAGGTCCTGTCTTCGTGGGGTCCTGGCTGGTGACCTGCTGTCTTGCAGAGTGTGGCTTGCAGCCTGCCTGGAGGACGGCCGGCAGGATCGTGGGTGGCGTGGAAGCGTCCCCGGGGGAGTTTCCGTGGCAGGCCAGCCTTCGAGAGAAAAAGGAGCACTTCTGTGGGGCCACGGTCATCGGCGCCAGGTGGCTGGTGTCTGCCGCGCACTGCTTCAACGAGTAAGCCCCCATCCCGAAGCTCCAAACCCTCTGTCTGTCTCCTGCCTTCCCTCACGCACTGAGGACGTCACTTCTGGTCCCCTCAGAGCCCTTGGAAGTAATTTTTTCTATTTCTTCCTTTCTTGCTTTTCCTTTTGTTGAATCTGAGTGCATCATTTTTAGAGACAGAGTCTCACTCTGTCGCCCAGGCTGGAGTGCAGTGGTGCGATCTCGGCTGACTGCGACCTCTGCCTCCTGGGTTCAAGCAATTCTCCTGCCTCAGCCTCCTGAGTAGCTGGGATTACGGGCAC
>NW_016107690.1:1937890-1939479 GCF_001604975.1 Cebus imitator | reverse complement strand
TGGGCCGGGCGCGGTGGCTCACGCCTGTAATCCTAGCACTTTGGGAGGCCGAGGTGGGTGGATCACCTGAGGTCAGGAGTTCAAGACCAGCCTGGCCATCAGGGTGAAACACCATCTTTTAAAAAAAAAAAAAAAAAAAGTGTGGGATTTAAGGCAGGACTCACCGTGCCCGGCCTGGTATTTATAAATACTTTTTATTTTTATTTTTTTTATTTTATTTTTTTTTTCTTTTTCTTTTATCCCATTTGTCTATTTTGGCTTTTGTTGTATTTTTATTTTTTTTAATAAATAGAGACGGGGTTTCACCATGTTGACCAGGATGGTCTCGATCTCTTGACCTGGTGATCCACCCGCCTCGGCCTCTCAAAGTGCTGGGATTACAGGCATGAGCCACCGCGTCCGGCCTGTAAATACTATTAATAAATATTAATTTAGGTGGGACACCCCTTAAGTTTTGTATCTAAGGTGAGTGTCCCGTCTGCCTCCGCCGACGGCTCTGACCCCTGGTGGCCTCTGAGCTGAGGCGTTCCCTCCTGCAGATTCCAGGACCCGACAGAGTGGGTGGTCTACGTGGGTACGACCCACCTCAGTGGCTCAGAGGCCAGCACCGTGCGGGCCCGGGTGGCCCAGATCATCAAGCATCCCCTGTACAACGCGGACACAGCTGACTTCGACGTGGCCGTGCTGGAGCTGACCAGCCCTCTGGCTTTCGGCCGGCACATCCAGCCCGTGTGCCTCCCAGCCGCCACGCATGTCTTCCCACCCAGCAAGAAGTGCCTGATCTCGGGCTGGGGCTACCTGAAGGAGGACTTCCGTGAGTATCTTCCTTGGCCTCAAGGGAGCTCAGGCAGGAGGGCGGGCAGACAGCACAGGAAAACACGGTGGGGTGCATTACTCTCTGATGTTGTATTCATGAATTCCACTGCTTGCTAAAATGTATCTATCACCCCATCATAGAAGCTACTGGGAATTTTTTTTATTTTTTATTTTTTAGATGGAGTTTCACTCTTGTTGCCCAGGCTGGAGTACAATGGTGTGATCTCAGCTCACCGCAACCTCCGCCTCCTGGGTTCAAGCCATTCTGCCTCAGCCTCCCAAGTAGCTGATATTACAGGCACCCTCCACCACGCCCAGCTAATTTTGTATTTTTAGTAGAGACGGGGTTTCATCGTGTTGGTCAGGCTGCTCTCGAACGCCTGACCTCAAGTCATCCACCTGCCTCAGCCTCCCAAAGTGTTGGGATTACAGGCGTGATCCACCGCACCCGGCTTTTTTCTTTTTTTTCTTTTTTTTGAGACGGAGTTTCACTCTTGTCGCCCAGGCTGGAGTACAATAGTGTCATCTCGGCTCACGGCACCCTCTGCTTCCTGGGTTCAAGCAATTCTCCTGCCTTCGCCTCCTGAGTAGCTGGGACTACAGGCACCTGCCACCACGACCAGCTAATTTTGTATTTTTAGTAGAGACGGGGTTTCATCGTGTTGGCCAGGCTGGTCTCAAAATCCTGACCTCAAGCGATCCACCTGCCTCAGCCTCCCTAAGTATTGGGATTACAGGTGTGAGCCACCATGCCCGGCTTTTTTTTTTTTTTT
>NW_016107690.1:1933364-1935170 GCF_001604975.1 Cebus imitator | reverse complement strand
AAAAAAAAAAACAAAAAAAACTTCCAGGACCAGGTGCGGCGGCTCACACCTGTCAACCCAGCACTTTGGGAGGCCGAGACAGGTGGACCACTTGAGGTCAGGAGTTTGAGACCAGCCTGAGCAACATGTTGAAACCCCATTTCTAGTAGAAACAGAAAAATTAGCCGGGCACGGTTTACGTGCACCTGTAATCCCAGTTATTCAAGAGACAGGCAGGAGAATCGCTTGAACCTCGGAGGCAGAGGTTGCAGTGAGTCGAGATCGCACCACTGCACTCCAGCCTGGGCGACAGAGCGAGACTCCGTCTCAAAAAGAAAAGAAAATTAGAGGTCACTCAAAGCTGACCCTGCTGGATACCTGGAATCTGCTTTCCTTCTTTTTTGAGATGGTCTTGCTTTGTCGCCCAGGCTGGAGTGCCGTGGCATGATCTTGGCTCACTGCAACCTCCACCTCCCAGGTTCAGGTGAGTCTCCTGCCTCAGCCTCCAGAGTAGCTGGGATTACAGGCGTACAAAACCAGGCCCAGCTAATTTCTTTATTTGAGACGGATTCTCACGCTGTCGCCAGGCTGGAGTGCAGCGGCATGATCTTGGCTCACCGCAGCCTCTGCCTTCCGGTTTCAAGTGATTCTCCTACCTCGGCCTCCGGAGTGGCTGGGATTATAGGCATGTGTCATCACACCTGGCTCATTTTTTGTATATTTAGTAGAGATGGGGTTTCTCTACGTTGGTCAGGTTGGTCTGAAACTCCCGACCTCATGGGATCCGCCTGCCTCGGCCTCCCAAAGTGCTGGGATTACAGGCGTGATCCACTGTGCCTGACCCAAAAACATGAAATTAAAAATTCTTAAATGTTGCTCAGTTCTTGATGTGAGCTCATATTTGCTGTTCATTTTCTCTGGGTGGGGACATAAGCAGCTTCTGTTCTTGCATTGTGTCCCCTTTGTGGTTGCCCAAATCCCTTTTTTTTGAGACAGAGTCTCTCTCCGTCGCCAGGTGCTAGGCTGGAGCGCAATGGAGTGATCTCGGCTCACTGCAACCTCCGCCTCCCGGGTTCAAGCGATTCTCCTGCCTCAGTCTCCCGAGTAGCTGGGATTACAGGCGCGTGCCACCACGCCCAGCTAATTTTTGTATTTTTGGTAGAGACGGGGTTTCACCATGTTGACCAGGATGGTCTCAATCTCCTGACCTCGTGATCCACCCGCCTCTGCTTCCCAAAGCGCTGGGATTAGAGGCGTGAGCCACCGTGCCCGGCCCCAAATCCCTTTTCTACCCAACCAAGCCAGGTCCCCTTGGGAAAGCTTTCTCCTCTCGAGCTTCTGCACACGTCCTTACCTCCGTCAGCCTCTCGTGATTTTCTGTGGTTTCTGGCCCTCCATCCGGTCCTCCCTAATTTTTTTTAGCATGGCTGTGGATTCCTTTCCTTTCTTTTGGGATGGAGTCAGTCACCCAGGCTGGACGGAGTGCAGCGGTGTAATCTCAGCTCACTGCAACCTCCACCTCCCACGTTCAAGTGATTCTCCTGCCTCATCTCCCATGTAGCTGGGACTACAGGCACCCGCCACTGCGCCCGGCTAATTTTTCATTTTAGTAGAGACGGGGTTTCACCATGTTGGCCAGGATGGTCTCGATCTCCTGACCTCACGATCCGCCCACCTCGGCCTCTCAGTGTTGGGATTAGCGGCGTGAGCCACCACACCTAGCTGGATTCCTTTCTTTTTTGTGTTTGCCTTTGCTCGTTTCTGAGGCCTGGTGAGGGTGAGGACCGGTAGGGAGACTGCTACGTGTGTGTGCTTAGATGGCCACAT
>NW_016107690.1:1928002-1930925 GCF_001604975.1 Cebus imitator | reverse complement strand
GTAGAGACGGGGTTTCACCATGTTGACCAGGATGGTCTCGATCTCTTGACCTCGTGATCCACCCGCCTCGGCCTCCCAAAGTGCTGGGATTACAGGCTTGAGCCACTGCGCCCGGCTAAAACTCAGTTTCAAAAAGAAAGAAAACTCGTGGGATTATCTCCTTGTTTCCAAAAAGTGTTCCTTCCTTCCCTATTTTTAAGCTTTTCAGTTTACTGGGCTTGTGTCCCGTGACACCTACAGAGTGGTGAAGGTAGCAACACTGTGGAACTTTTTCTTCTTGCTCCAGATGTAAGGGTGGGAGTGTTTCTAGTGTTTCGTTATTATTAACAATGCTGGGATTTTTTGTTTTGTTTTTTTTGAAGAGGAGTTTTACTCTTGTTGCCCAGGCTGGAGTGCAGTGGCATGACCCTGGCTCACTGCAACGTCCGCCTCTTGGGTTCAATCGCTTCTCCCACCCCAGCCTCCCAAGTGGCTGGGATTACAGGCGGGCACCACCATGCCTGGCTAATTTTGTATTTTTAGTAGAGACAGGGTTTCTCCATGTTGGTCAGGCTGGTCTCGAACTCCCGACCGCAGGTGATCTGCCTCCCTTGGCCTCCCAAAGTGCTGGGAGTACAGGCATGAGCTGTGGCACCTGGCCCTGGTTTTTTTTTGAGATGGAGTTTCGCTCTTGTCACCCAGCTGGAGTAGTGATGTGATCTCAGCTCACTGCAGCCTCTGCCTCCTGGATTCAGGCAATTCTCCTGCCATGGCCTCCCACGTAGCTGGGATTACAAGTGCCTGCCATGCCTGGCTAATTTTTTTATTTTTAGGAGAGATGGAGCTTCACCAGGTTGGTCTCGAACTCCTGACCTCAGGTGATCCGCCCACCTCGGCCTCCCAAAGCACTGGGATTACAGGCGCGAGCCACCGCACCCAGCCATGCTTCATTTCAGTTCACCTACGCCCCACACTCTCTTCCGAAGCCCCGTTAACGATCCTGCCCTTCCTTTTTTGAGCCACGCCTTGGGTTTCCTGGCATGTCCGTGGGCTGTGAGGGTCCTGGGGCTGACTGGGCCACTGTGTGTTACGTTAACTTCTGTCCCCTGAGCTGGGCCATGTACCTCCCTCGAGACCCTGGGCAAGCTACAGACACCTGGAAGCCTCCACGGCTTCATCTGTGGAGAGGGAGTGATTACCAGCACAGGCCTGGGTGCAGCTGGTGTCCTGGGAACCCCCACTCCCATGCTCCCGTCCGAGCAGGCCAGGATCCCCAGCCCTGGTCTTGTGTCCCCTTCCAGAATGCGGGGCCAGGCCTGCGATGGAGAAGCCCCCCCGGATCGTGGGCGGGTTTGCAGCGGACTCCGGGGAGGTGCCCTGGCAGGTCAGCCTGAAGGAAGGGGCCCGGCACTTCTGTGGAGCAACGGTGGTGGGCGACCGCTGGCTGCTGTCTGCCGCACACTGCTTCAACCAGTAAGGCCCGCCTCCTCCAGGGAGGCTGCCTGGCTTCCCCTCCCTGTCAGAAACCATCCTGCCGGGGCTGCCGCATGGACCGGGGCAGCTGGGAGACAGGAGAGGGCCGGTGCAATGCTTCAGAGGAGAAACAGGGCCTGCCCAGGGGAGGGAGGAGGGCACCTTCCCTGCTGCTTGCTACCCAGGCCACATTTATCTTGGAGATTTCCAGGCGTGGCGGCCAGCACCTGTGGTCCCAGCTACTAAGGTGGCTGAGGTGGGAGAATTGCTTGAGCCCAGGAGGTGGAGGCTGCAGGGAGCCGGATCGTGCCGCTGCACTCCACAGGGCGACAGAGCGAGACCCTGGCTCAACCACAAAGAGACAGACTCCTAAGCCGTAGGGACTGGGGGGCGGCTCTGGCGCAGGGTTAGAAAATGAAGCCTGAGGCTCCCCTAACCTGCCCAAGGTCCCCCAAATCGGGATCCTTTTCAGGAGGAGCCTGGCAGCCCCTCTTCCCCTGGTCCTCCTCCCTGGAGTCGAGGGCTGGAGGAATGGTCCTGGGGCCCAGGCAGCCCTGTGTGGCTTCCCAGGGTTCGGGGGGTGGCTGCCCCACGGGGCTTCTTGGGGGTCCATCAGCCCTGGCCCTCCCCAAGAAGGTGGGTGTGATCCGGACGGTGGGCACGCCTGAGCGCCCTGTCTCCACAGCACGAAGGTGGAGCAGGTCCGGGCCCACCTGGGCACTGCGTCCCTCCTGGGGCTGGGCGGAAGCCCGGCGAAGGTCGGGCTGCGGCGGGTGGTGCTGCACCCCCTCTACAACCCTGGCATCCTGGACTTCGACCTGGCCGTCCTGGAGCTGGCCAGCCCCCTGGCCTTCAACAAGTACATCCAGCCTGTCTGCCTGCCCCTGGCCATCCAGAAGTTCCCCGTGGGCCGGAAGTGCATGATCTCCGGATGGGGAAATACACAGGAAGGAAACGGTGAGCCCTGCCCCACTGAGGGGAATGGCGGGTTCATTCTCCAGGACCCTAAACCAATTCCACCGCACAGGGACCTCTGTGCCTCGTCCCTTTGTCTCTGGTCCCAATGCCCACACACCACTCACCTCTCCATTGCGTCTCAGGGGAAAATCTGGCCGTTGCCCCTTTCTAAAGTTTCATTGGAAAAAGGGCCACGTTCACATACCAACAGATTGTCTATGGCTGCTGCCCCGCAATAGCAGCAGAGTTAAAAAACGGTGACAGAGACTGGCCTTTAAAGCCGAAAACATTTAATTCTCTGGCCCTTCATAGAAAATGTTTACTGGAGGCCAGGCGCCGTAGCTCATGCCTGTAATCCCAGCACTTTGTAAGGCCAAGGCGGGCAGACTGCCTGAGCTCAGGAGTTTGAGACCAGCCTGGGCAACACAGTGAAACCCCGACTGTGCTAAACGTACAAAAATCAGCCAGGCGTGGTGGCGCATGCCTGTAGTTCCAGCTACTCAGGAGACTGAGG
>NW_016107690.1:1912066-1926876 GCF_001604975.1 Cebus imitator | reverse complement strand
GATCTCAGCTCACTGCAACCACTGCTTCCTGGGTTCAGGCAAGGCCCCTGCCTCAACCTCCCGAGTAGCTGGGACCGCAGGCGCGCGCCACCACGTCCGACTACTTTTTTGTATTTTTAGTAGAGACGGGGTTTTACCATGTAGGCCGGAATGGTCTTGATCTCCTGACCTTGTGATCCGCCTGCCTTGGACTCCCAAAGTGCTGGGATTACAGGTGTGAGCCACCACACCCAGCCACGGGGCATTATTCAGATTAAATACCCACACCCTTTCACTTGGCAGTTCTGTGTGCGCAGACCTAGATTTCTTTTTTTTTCTTTTTGAGACAGAGTCTTGCTCTGTTGCTCAGGCTGGAGTGCAGTGGTACGATCTCAGCTCACTGCAGCCTCCGCCTCCCAGGCTCAAGTGATTCTCCTGTCTCAGCCTCCCAAGTAGCTGGGACTACAGGCACGAGCCACTACACCCGACTAATTTTTGTATTTTTACTAGACACAGGTTTCACCATGTTGGTCAGCCTGGTCTTGAACTCCTGATCTCAAGTGACCCACCCACCTTGGCCTCCCAAACGGCTGGGATTGCAGGCCTGAGCCACCACGCCTGGCCCAGATTTCTGAAGGGCTCAACCGCGCATGCAAAGACAGAGGTTAACTTTCAGGCTGAGTGCCGTGACTCATGCCTATAATCCCCGTGCTCCAGGAGGCTGAGATGGGAGGATCAGCTGAGGCCAGGACTGCAAGACCAGTCTGGGCAACACGGTGAGATCCCATCTCTACCAAAAAAAAAAAAAGAAAAACTTGCCAGGCGAGTGGCAGGCACCTGTGGTCCCAGCTCCTTGGGCAGCTGAAGTGGGAGGATCTCTTGAGTCTAGGAGTTCTAGGCTGCAGTAAGTCGTGATCACACCACTGCACTCCATCCTGGGCAACAGAGCAAGACTGTATCTCAAAAAAACAAGGGCTGGGCACAGTGGTTCACGCCTGTAATCCCAGCGCTTTGGGAGACTGAGGTGGGCGGATCATCTGAAGTCAGGAGTTCGAGACCAGCCTGGTCAGCATGATGAAACCCTGTCTCTACTTAAAAAAAAAAAAAAAAAAAAAAATCAGCTGGACGTGGTGGCAGGCACCTGTAGTCCCAGCTACTTGGGAGGCTGAGGCAGGGAGAACTGCTTGAGCCCAGGAGGCGGAGGTTGTAGTCAGCTGAGATAACGTCACCGTACTCCAGCCTGGGCGACAGAATGAGACTCTGTCTCAAAAAAATAGAAACAAGCCCGGCAACTCATGATCAGGGGCTACTTCTGGGTGGTGGAACTATTCATGGCTTTTACTATTTTTTTTTTAAGAGTTTTTTCTGCCTTGTTTTATCGCCCCAAAACAAAAGCAAGAATGATGGAAACTCAGAAGTGACTCACTCCAGGTCACACAGCCAGGCATGGGGCTGCCCCCAGGTCTCCAGACCAACGCTGTGCCCTCCCATCCCCCGATGAGCCCCACCGACTGTAGGAACACAAGAGGGTCTGCAGTGCTGGGAAGAGAGGGTTCTCGGAGAATCAACCAGCTCTCTTTCCCTCCTTTCCAGGGCGACTCTGGGGGCCCCCTGGCCTGCGAGGAGACCCCCGGCGTGTTTTATCTGGCAGGGATCGTGAGCTGGGGGATTGGCTGTGCCCAAGTTAAGAAGCCCGGCGTGTACACGCGCATCACGAGGCTGAAGGGCTGGATTCTGGAGACCATGGCCTCCCAGCCCCTTCCCGTATCTCCGCCCTTGACCACAAGGACGCTGGCCACCACCAGCCATCCCCCCAGGACGACGGCTGGCCTCACAGTCCTGGGGCCCACCCCCAGCCAACCCACCCCCGTGGCCACCAGCAGGGTGACCGGCCAACCTGCCAACTCAACCTTATCTGCTGTGAGCATCACCTCTGGGGGACAGACGCCACTTCCAGACAGCCCAGAGGCCACCACCCGCTACCAGCTACCAGGTACTGTGAGACAGAGGGACCCCTGTAGTGGAGGGTACTGTGACCATCAGCTCAGGCTGCCTAACAAGTCGTAACATCCCAGGGCGCGGGGGCTCATGCCTGCCATCCCAGCACTTTGGGAGGCCGAGGCCGGTGATCACCTGAGGTCAGGAGTTTGAGACCAGCCTGGCCAACATGGTGAAACTCCGTCTCTACAAAAAACACAAAAATTAGCTGGACGTGGTCGGGTGCACCTGTGGTCCCAGCTACTTGAGAGGCTGGGGCAGGAGAATTGCTTGAACCCAGGAGGCAGAGGTTGCAGTGAGCTGAGATGGTGCCACTGCACTCCAGCCTGGGCCACAAGAGGGAGACACTATGTCGGGGGGGTGGGGGAGGTAAGCCAGGGGCTTTGGTGGTTCACAGTCTCGCTGTGTCCCTGGGCGGGTGTTTCTTGTTAACTTGGCACCTGCCCTTATCCGGGTCTGTCCCGGCAGCCTGGGGGCTCTCGCTGTCTCAGTCTGAGCTGCTTTACTTTTTCAGTAGTTATGGCCTGGGAGCTCTTAACTTTGGGCGCAAAAGAGGTAGAGAAGGCCCCCTTGAAATGGAGGCGGGCTTTTTGTGGAGACAGCTGGCAATCCCAAGGACAGGGGCTGCGGCCGCCATCGGATTTGCCAAGGCCACCTGGTCTCGGATCAGGTCTGGACGGTGCCAGGGCTGGCGGGGAAGTGGAACTTCTCTTCCGTGCTGGCCTTCGAGTCTGCTTCGCATGGGACTGCGGGGAGCACCCAGGGAAGCCAGCTGGGTGGTGATAGAGGGTGGGGTGGGGGCTAGCCCGAGGAGGAAAACGGCCCTCTGGAGACATCAGGTGGGTATGGGTCCCCCTCCATGGGTGGTAATGGGGTCCCTGGAAACCACCCACGCATTCTTCCACAGCTGAGTTCTGAGGGAGGCCTCTGGGCTCCACGAGGCTGGGAGGTCTCAGCCTGCAGGGAATGTCAGGGAAGGGGATGGGGCCATCAGGGACCCAGGCAGAGAGCGCCAGGGCAGGGCGGGGGCTCTGGGGAAGGGCCCTGTGTCTGCCAAGGCCTTGGGGTGGGATGGAAGTCCTGGAGGCCTGAGGTGTGGTAGGCTGCCCTGCCAGACGCCACCTGCCTGGCCCCAGCAGGGGTGGTGTGGCCTGAAGCTGAAGTCATAGGGAACACAGGCATTCCCACTGTTATCTGGGAAAAGCCCAGACACCACGCCTCAGGCCCAGTGTCCTTTCCTGCTGAGTTTTCCTGGGGCAGGTCCTCCCGCGCATCCCCCTACCCAAGGCTGCCACGGGGATTCGCGGAGGGGCACGCCCAAGGGGCTGAGTGGGGGAGGCGCCCTGAACCCACCTGCCCATGCACCTGGTTCCCCCGCAGACTGCGGCCTGACGCCGGCGGCGCTCACCAGGATTGTCGGGGGCAGCGCGGCGGGCCGTGGGGAGTGGCCGTGGCAGGTGAGCCTGTGGCTGCGGCGCCGGGAGCACCGCTGTGGGGCCGTGCTGGTGGCAGAGAGGTGGCTGCTGTCCGCTGCGCACTGCTTCGACGTGTGAGTCTGAAACGCCCCTGCATGTGTCTGTAGCTCACCCGGAACCGAGCTGTTCCGACCCGGCTCCCACTGCTCCCCGCACCGCCTACCCCCATCCCAGCTCCCTGGGCCCTCCCCAACCCCACCCCCCACCCCTAGCCTGACCACCCAGGCTGGAGCTGCAAAGGCCGAGTCTTACCCCACGGACCACCCCCTGACCCGGGGGCTGTGGCCTCTCCCAGCTCGGGCCAGGCCGACGGGGACACTGAGGTCACTTCTCTCCCCAGCCCTCACCCCTCGCACTTGTCTCCAGCCTCCCAAAGCCCACCCAGTGGAAAACTCCCCTCCCCTGGCAGGCGAGGGGTTGCGTCTGCCAGCGGGGTCACCCAGCTCCGGCCCCGCGGGGCTCGAGGTCAGAAGGGGAGGACGGTGGGGAGGGACTCTCAGGGCTACCAGACCCCCTTTCAGAGGCTACCATTAGGTGGGGATGGCTGCATTTCTTGGTGCCTGGTAGCTGGGGCTTAGTGGGGGCCACTGAGCCTTTCCCAGACCAGCAGCCAGAGGCCAAGAACCCCACCCGAGGTCCCAGCCGGCCGCTGGGGGACACCGCAAGGGCGTGGGCCGCAGGGACTCGGGCCCACGCTTGTCCTCGCGCACCCTGCAGCTACGGGGACCCCAAGCAGTGGGCGGCCTTCCTGGGCACGCCGTTCCTGAGCGGCGCGGAGGGGCAGCTGGAGCGCGTGGCGCATATCTACAAGCACCCGTTCTACAACCTCTACACCCTGGACTACGACGTGGCGCTGCTGGAGCTGGCGGGCCCGGTGCGCCGCAGCCGCCTGGTGCGCCCCATCTGCCTGCCCGAGCCCGCTCCAAGACCCCCGGACGGCGCGCGCTGTGTCATCACCGGCTGGGGCTCGGTGCGCGAGGGAGGTAGGCGCACCCTGGGCCGCGGGAGTGCAGGGCGCGGTGGGGGCGGCCAGACGGGGTCCACACCTGCCCGGTCTTGCTCGCCTGCAGGCTCCATGGCGCGGCAGCTGCAGAAGGCGGCCGTGCGCCTCCTGAGCGAGCAGACCTGCCGCCGCTTCTACCCGGTGCAGATCAGCAGCCGCATGCTGTGTGCCGGCTTCCCGCAGGGAGGCGTGGACAGCTGCTCGGTGAGCCCCAGGTCCTGCCCGGCCGCCGGGGAGGGCGGGTTCCCGCTGCGCCAAGCCCACCAGCTCGGCGCCGGCCTCCAGTGCGGACTCCTCCAGCGGATCAAGCAGGGCGCCTCTGTGGCTCCGGAGGAATGTCCACTTCACAACCGTTTATTGGGCACCCACCACGAGACAGGTCCCCCCATCCACCGCATCCCACCCCTGGGCGTCGGCGGGTGGCCCCGTTTCACTTCGGGACCACGTGGCAGGTGTCCACAATGTCGGCCACCTTTGCACTGAGCCCATTTTCCAGACAGTGAAAGTGAGGGTCCCAGGGGATGTCACTCACCCAGGGGCCAGTGCCCTGAGGGCTGCTGTAAGGGAGGTGCCAGCCTCTGAACCCCCTTTCTTCTCTCCCCAACAGGGCGACGCTGGGGGACCCCTGGCCTGCAGGGAGCCCTCTGGACGGTGGGTGCTAACTGGAGTCACCAGCTGGGGCTATGGCTGTGGCCGGCCCCACTTCCCGGGTGTCTACACCCGGGTGGCAGCTGTGAGAGGCTGGATAGGACAGCACATCCAGGAGTGACGCCACGTGGCCGCCTAGGCCAGGACTCTAGGTGAAAAGCAGCAGGGCCAGCAGGCCACCGCACCCCTCCACCCCCCTCATTGTACCCTACCCAAGGACAGACGTGGGGTGGTAGGCACTTGGGTTGTAACATTTTGTTACAATGAACACAGCCCCTCCACCCTAGCTCACCAGCTCAGCACCTCGGTGTCACAGCGAGGACCACTGACCTGCCTGGTGCTCCACCAGGACCTCAGGTGGAAGGAAGTGGGGTCTGCAAGGTCCTCTGAACTGGCCACACGGGGGACTACACCATGATGACCCCTGTGACCCACACGTACGCCTCCAGAGGATCTCCCAGAGCCAGAAAGTCTAGTCCAACCTTGTGACACCCCCGCCTTGCAAAAAAGCCATCCTGAACTGTAACTTTCCACTGCCCACCCCACACCTATAAAACCAGCTCCTATCCCGTCGCCCTCCGCTGACTGTCTTCTGCATCGGCCCACCAGCGCCAGAGCGAATAAACAGCCTTGTTGCTCTCACAAAGCCTGTGGAGGGGTCTCTTCATGCACAGCGCGATTAACATTTGGTGCCGAAACCCGGGTACCCCCTGTGACTTCTCCCCCAATCAACTCCGACCACTTTGTCTGCCCCACATAATTGCACGTCTCCTTCCTCTTATTTCCAGTTAGCTCTACAAAACTCAAGCCATTCTTTGCTAAACCCATCCAGCCGAACCCTAACAAAAGGTCGCTGGTTTGGGGTCCCCTCTATCAGCTACAACTTACACTGTCACTTCCGTCCCTGCAAAGACTTGGGTTCCTACTCGCCTGAATTGTTACCCTCACTATGAAGGAAGAAGGCGCCTTCAGCTCTTAAATATGCAGTCAGCCATCTGTAACAAGGTCGGACATACCGACAGGACGCGCACCACAGCTTCTGCACTCCTGCGTTTCCAACCTCACTCCATATACAGGTAAAACAAACCCATACCAGGTTCTGTAACCACAAATACCGTTTGTTTGGTTTTTTTTTTGAGACAGAGTGTTGCACTGTCACCCAGGCTGTACTGCAGTGGCGCGATCTCGGCTCACTGCAATCTCCGCCTCCTGGGTTCAAGCAATTCCCCTGCCCCAGCCTCCCTAGTAGCTGGGATTATGCATCAGCCACAGCGCCTGGCCCACAAATACTGTTTTAACTCTTTAGGCCCCTTTACGCTTCCAACACAATCCATCCTCTGGCCCAGCTCTTAGCCACCTCCTACCCTGTCGATGCCACTTAACAACTCCAGACCCCAACGGATTATCACAACTTTGTCGGCGCCCAACCCGCTTCATGTAGCCGACCTGTCTGCTTTACAGGACCCCCAGAAGTCAGCACCACCTCTCTGCTTAACAATCAGGGTTTTGTAACGCTTTCTCATACATCATGAAAACAAGACCTCTCCTTCCACACAATGACTCTATCAAACCCCACTACAACCTTTAAAAGTCGCAGCCCTTGCTGGTGCTGTTGGTATCTGGGGACAAGACCCCAGCCCCCGTAGAACGTTTTCTCACCTTTTCTGTCTACACTTCCAGTTCTGCCTGAGCCAAGGACTTTTCTTCCTGTGGCTCTTTCGCCTACCTCTGCCTTCTTACCAACGAGAGAGGCACCTGTACCTTAATTTTCCTTACTCCCAAAATCCAGTTTGCCAACAAAAATGACCATCTCCCTGTCCCTCTTGTAACTACTACATGACAAGTCATTCCATGAATCCCCTTCCTTGTAGGACTGGGGTATCCACTGCTGCAACTGGATCAGGTACAGCAGACCTTACTACTTCCATCACCGCATTCCGGGGTCTCTCTAATGATGTTTCCGCCAGTATTTCAGACATACTCAAACACTGTTCTCCAAGACCAGGTTAATTCATTCCCTGGCTGCAGGTGACCTGCAAGATCGTCAAGTCCTCAATCTACTAACTGCTAAAATAAAAAAAAAAAAAGACTGTCTATTCCCAAATAAAGAACGCTGCTTTTATCTAAACCAATCCGGCCTTGTACATAACGCCATCAAAAGGCTTAAAGACAGGGCCCAGAAGCTTGCTCATCAGGCAGACAATTATTCTGGACCTAGCTGGCCTCTCTCCAACTGAGTATCATGGCTCCTTCCATTGGCTGGCCCCTTACACCCATCTTTCTCCTCCTCTACGCGGACTAGTCTCTCAATCCCTAGAAAACCATATCCAGGCTATAATCAATCAGTCAATACAGCAAATGCTCCTCCTAACAACCGCAGATCATCGATCTTTGCCTCAAAACCTCTCGGCAGTCTGAATTCCCTCCCATTTTTTAGGTTTCCACGCCGCTCCCACTCGCACTCACAGAAGCGCTGAGAAACATCGCCCATCGCCGCTCTGTACCACCCAAAAGTATTCACTGCCCCCGTTTTCTAGTTGTTAATATACGAAAGGCAGGAATGCAAGGTTCTTTGAACTGGCTGCACCATGGTGACCCCTGAGACCCACAGAGCCAAAAAGTCTAACCCAACCTTGTGACACTGGACCTTGCCACACCTCCCACCCCCACCCCCAGCTTGCAAAAACCACCCTGAACTGTGACGGGTTAACTTTCCATTGCCCACCCCAAACCTATGAAACCAACTCCTAGCTCACCGCCCTCTGCCCTCTTTTCAGACTCAGCGCGCCAGCACCGGGGTGAATAAACGGCCTTGCTACTCACACAAAACCTGTTTAGGGGATCTTGTCATTCAGAGTGCACTTTAACAGGGTGAAAGCAAGCCCTGCCCCGGGGAGGGCTGTCCCCCCTAGCCTTTGGGACGGGGTGGCGCCAGCAACACATTCCTCGTGATTCAGCAGCCCAGCGGCACTAAGGGAAAAGATGGGGCTGGGTGCGGGTGCGGTGGCTCACAGCTGTAATCCCAGCACTTTGGGAGGCCAAGGTGGGCGGATCACGAGGTCAGGAGATAGAGACTATCCACGCTAACATGGTGAAACTACGTCTCTACTAAAAACACAAAAAATTAGCCGGGTCTGGTGGCGCACACCTGAAGTCTCAGCTACTCGGGAGGCTGAGGCAGGAGAATCTCTTGAACCCGGGAGGCAGAGGTTGCAGTGAGCCGAGATTGCACCACTGCACTCTAGCTTGGGCGACAGAGCGAGACTCCATCTCAAAAAAAAAAAAAAAAAAAAAAAACCAAAAATCAAAAAGATGGACTTCCCCCATCCCAGAGGAGGCTGAGGCCCTCCGAGCTGGGGTTCCAGGGGCAAGCGTCACCTTCTCCCAGAGACCCCTCAGGATGGAAATAAACAGGTTTCTCTCGGCCCTCCCCCAACAATTTATTTGCCCATCCGCGGGAGGTGACAGCTCAGGTGGGGTCTGACCCCCGCCAACTCCAAACTCCAAACAAGAGTTCTCCACCCAGAATATGAGGCTGACCTGGGCACACCAGGGGAATACCCCAAAGCCTGAAGGTGCCTCTGGGCTGGCAGCACCTTGGGAAGGCACAGGGCCGCTCACCCCGAGATGCAGGCTGCGCTGGCTGGCAGGGGGCAGGGCGGGGGGGGTGGTGAGAACACAGTCCCATCTGTCCCAGCACCGGAGCCACCCCTCTAAGCCCCGGGCAGGCAGTACGCACATGAGGGCCCCACCTCTCAAAGCACGTTTATGGAAATAAACAGGGTGGGGTGGCCACCGGCCCGCCGGTCACATGTTGGCTCGTTCCCGCTGCAGCCGCGAGTTGTAGGCGCGGGACACGGTGTTCCAGGCGTCCATGTAGCGGTCCATGCACATGGCGATGCACTTCTGCGGGAGGGGAGGGCGCACGGCTCATTCCCGGCGCTCGCGCCCCCGGGGTCCGCCCGCACCCTGGCTCCAGGCCGCCCCGGCCGCTGGCTGCGCACGTGCAGTGGCCGCTCCGCTGCGCTTCCGGTCAGTCCGCGCACGCGCAGACGCCTCCCCGCCCAAATCCAGACCCTCGCGACCCTCGCCACCAACCTCCGCGGGTCTCACCTGCTCGGAGTTGTCCAGGGAGCCCCCAGGTTTCCCGATACACTTCCGGAAACACTTGTCCGTCATCCTCTGTGGAGACACGCCAGGCTTCAGCCGTGACGCCGGCCCTCAGGGGTGGCCCTGTCGCCCCCAGCCCCCGCCCCCGGCCAGCCCCGCACCTGCAGCAACTCCTGCGCGTTGGCCACGGCGATCTGCACCTTCACCTGCTCCATGATAAGCCCTGGGTCCAGCTTCCCGCTGCCAGAGCCCCCGAAATCCGAGCCGAAGCCGCCCTCCATGGCTCCGCAGTCAACCGGACCGAGGCCGCGTGCGCCGACCCGTAGCCGCGCCGGAAACGGGCCGCCCGGGGCACCACGGGAATCAAAGCCCGCGAGGGCGAGGACTGAGAACTACAACTCCCAGAAGGCCGCGCGCGCCCGGCCCGCTCCAGGTTGCGCGGGGGCTCTCCGCGCATGCGCAGGCCTGGACTGACCGTTACCGACTGCAGCCGCCCGTGCTTGCGACTCCGCGGGGAGGGAGGTGCCACTGCGTGAGGCGGAGGCCGATTACTTGGTACTCAAGCTCCGCCTCCGGCTTGTCCCGCGGTCTGTTGCGCATGCGCACCAGGCACCCAGCGCGTCTAACCACGTGCTGCCGCCGGGGCGGAGCCCGGAGGAACCCGGTCGCGGCAGGTGACGAAGAGTCCGTGCAGCTGCGTCGGAGACTCAGTAGAAAAAAAGACTGGGGCCTGTCTACACTCGCCAGCGACCTTTTTCCTTCGGGGTGGAGGGTCTTAGACATCCGCTTCATTAGGGGCAGAGGCCCTGGCTCGAGCTTCCCTGCACTAGAATACTCAGAGGCAGAACTTAAAATCAAAATGTTTATTGGAGTGTTGTACAAAAAAGTTTCCAGTCATAAAATGTATATTACAAATCATTGGAAAAGAAAACCCCACACATTTGGCATGCATCTTCTTAAAAACCGAATCTCTAAAATGAAAGCCCACGCCGGCCCGAGGCTGCAGCCCAGCTCCGTTTGCAGGTTGTGCTGTGACGCTCGCTCGATGCAGGGCTTGGAAGAGGCTGCAGGCGGCGGCGCCCCAGGACTGAGACCCTCAGATCTTTAACAGAAAGAACTGCCACGTGCAGGCCTCAGGCCAACCCCAGCCAAAGCCGCTGGCATGAGGATAGGTGCATGATCGGATTCTGGGTCAGCCTGCAGGCCCCGGCTCCTGGGCTCAACGGGGCAGGCTTCATTGTTAACCTGGGGCTGTGCACCCCAGAACCCGGTTGGTCCAGCAGCCGTGGGTCTCCCCCCAAGGGCTGGGCGGCGTCTGATGCTTGAGGGTGCTAGGCTTAGACTCACACGGCATGGGCTTACACAGAGGGACGGTTTCGCATCTTCTAAGCGGCACAAAGCTAAGCGTATTTGGGGACAAATGCAAATTGTTTCCCAGGCCATAAATAACTTTTAAAAATTTGATTTTCTTAGTGTTTCCAAAGACTCATTATTCAATGAACCTCCAGTCACCCACAGGCCACCCAGTCTGCGTCTCTCGCCACCCCCTTCAGCTAAGGGCACCCACAGTGCTATGGCCGCCCACAGCACCACTCAAGGCAAATGTAGGGTGGGGGGTCCTGGACAGGGTTGGGCAGCCTCTGGACATCGGGACCTGCGAGTTTTGGGGGAACTTCTTTGTCCGTGACCCAAGCCTGCAAGGCTGTCAGCAAATCACAGACCAACTCCGGGATACAACCTTGCTCCCCCAGGCCCAAAATACATAGGATGCGGCTGAGACCACCAAGACCCACCCCAGAACCCTCACGGCACGAAGCCTGGCCGGTGTGGTCCGGATGATTCCTGCTGTGAGGGTGGGGAAGAGGACACAGCCTGGCGCCCCCATTCCCACTTCCAGAGGCCGGCAGAGGGTGTCCTGGGTCAGGCAAAGCTCCCCACCAGCCGACCTTCCAGGAGGATATGCTTTGGTAAGACACGCTCCCTCTACATGGGCGGGGACTTCTGAGAGCGCAGACAGTGATGGGGGCACATGGGGCAGCAGGTGTTTCTGCTCTGTTGGCCGCTGGCTCCTTCCTGGCCTGGGGCTCTGGCCTCCCATACCCTCCTCCCACCAGCAAGTCCCCAAGGAAGTGGACACTCAGTCCAGGGGAGCGGCGCTACCCGTGCCCTGCAGTGGACGCCACGGCCCAGAGACGGCGCGACCCATGGCTCAGTATCGGCGTCTTTAAGACTCGAGCTGCACTTTCTGAAAGAGGCTTTGCCGTCGGAGGGTCCGCCAGCCCCACGCCACCCGAGGAGGTCAGCCTGCCCTCAAGGCCCCGGCGTTAACCCCTGATCTGCGTACTGACCAATGTAAAAAAATAAATATCCATTAAAAAAATAACATCTGTGTATCTATGAGGGAGGATGTAAACGGTGAGCTATTGCCAAAGGGGGGTGCTGGGTGTCGGGAAGCTGGACTGAGGGGCTTGGGGGTGTCGAGACAGGAGTCAGGTGGCCTTGGCCTGGGAAACATGGTTTCAGCGAGAAAGTCCCAGATAAAGCTACAGTATGGATATGCACGTGTATATATAGACGCAGGGCAGAGGGGCAGGGAGGGGCCCGCACCGCTCTCCTCCAGAGGGTCAGGCATGGTGGCGTTTCCTGCAGACAGGTGCTCTGAAACTCACAGCCTCTGTGTCTGAGGCAACCAGATTATGTCCCCTCCACACTGTGGTCATGACAGGTCTTACAACAGGACGGTCCTCATTCTTTCTTCCCTGGGTCCCCCCTTCCCTGCCCTGTCAGCCCTGCAGTCAGGAGCTGAGCTTCGAAAAAACTCCAGCAAATAAAGTTGACGGTCAGAAAAACCTGGGAATCTGGAAGCCCAGGCAGCACAGTGAAAACCCACCCTGGGGGCCACGTGATCCCTACGCTGGTCCACGCCTGCTGTGTGGCTAAGGGGTTCCCACTGTCCAAAGCTGAGCAGCCAGAATCTGCAGGCCTGGCCCCCAGCCCCACCAGGTCAAAGCCTGAACTCTGAATTTGGTTTTGTAGAAAGCCTTCAAAAAGCAAAACCCGGCTGGGCATGGTGGCTCAAGCCTGTAATCCCAACACTTTGGGAGGCCGAGGTAGGTGGATCACGAGGTCAGGAGTTCAATACCAGCCTGCCCAATTCGGTGAAACCCCGTCTCTACTAAAAATACAAAAATTAGCTGGATGTGGTGGTTCACGCCTGTCATCTCAGCTGCTCAGGAGGCTGAGGCAGGAGAATCGCTTGAACTCAGGAGGCGGAGGCTGCAGTGAGCCAAGGTCGCAACACTGCACTCCAGCCTGGGCAACAGAGCAAGACTCCGTCTCAAAGAAAAAAAAAAAGCAAAACCCACCACCACTGAATTCCTCCGTGATCTCGGTCCGCATGAAGACTGCCTCCTGTCCCCTCCCAAGCCTGCCGGCCCTCCTCCCTCCAAGCCTGAGCATCTTCATCTTCTAAACCTCGGGGTCCTGGCCCTGGGCTTCCACATGGTGAGATGGGGAGCGGGGTGGATTGGAAAGTAAGTCTCCGGACCATGGTGAAGTGACGACGAAGCGGAGCTGGAGGAAAGCCACCGAGAGGGAGGGCTGGGGAGACCCGCCCACACGTTCTGGCAGTTTGCTTAGAAATTCTCTAAAAATGTATCAAGAACTAAATAAAGCCAATGATATAAAAATAGTTTTCAGTGGCTCTGGGTAAAGGTGTGTGGATGAGGAGTGTGGGTTCACATCACGCAGCAGCCTCGCGAGGTGGTCCTCGGGTCCCCCTGCAGGAAGGAAGGAAGGAAGGAAGGACGGCCACGGTCAGGAAGCAGGCCACCTGGAGGCGGCCGGCCGGCAGGTAGCTAGCTGGCTGTCCCCACCTTCCCCACCAGGGAGAGGCTGGACAGGCCAGGGCGGAGCAACAACAGCGTCTACTTCTAGAGACTTCCATTCCATTTCCCCACGAGCCTGACTGTGAGCTACACGTTCTGTTTTTGGGTTCCAGAAAGAACCACAGGAATCTTGCAATGCGTGCATTTGATGTGGTTTCTGTACTCACCTCCCCAAAAGCCAGCACTGAAGGGGCCTGTGTCTTAGACAGAGGAAGCCTGGTTGACCAGAGAGCATCTGGGGAGCTGTTCAACACCCACCTCCCAGGGGTCCCCCACGCCAGCTACCCTGAGAGCTGTGATGTCACACATCCACACGATGGGCACGACCCAGGAGGCAAGAGCGGGTCTGCCGTGCCTGTTAACAGCCAAGGCTGGCTTCACCCTGAGCCACGGGAGCCAGAGGCAGCGTGTGTGTGTGTGTGTGTGTGTGCGCGCGCGCGCGTGCACGAGCTCACGCTGCCCCAGAGGCTGTTCGCCAGCCACGAGTGGGCACAGGTGCCCTACCTGCTGGTGGAAAAGGTCCTCCTCGCCGAACTCGGCTTCCTCCTCCTCTTCCTCCCCATTCTCATTCTCCCGCAGCACTGAGGACTGCTTCACGGTCCTGATGGCCACCTCCTGTGTGGGACGGGACACAGCAGCACGTCCGGGATCAGGCCCAGAGCTGCTGTGTTGGCCCCAAGGGTCCCCAGACCCCACCCAGGACCCCAGCCGAGCACCCCTCAAGTCAGGCACCCACCTCGCCATCCGCATTGACCAGGACGGTGCGGAAGCTCTCGCCCGTGCCCCAGCTGCTCTGGCCCTTCCACACCAGCGTTGAGGGGGGGCTGTGGGCCACCCCCGCCCCAGCTGCCCACACCTGGGGACCCAAGAACAAGGACCCCCATCAGGGTCACCTCTGGTTCCTGGGACGCGGACCAGCCACTGGCCCCTACCAGGCAGCCCCCTTCAATGCCCTGGGCATTCAGTCCTTCCAGCCCAACGCAGGCTTGTCCAAGGTGATGGTCCCCAGGACACAGAAGCAGGGAACAAAGTGGCCAAAGGCTCCTGGCTCTAGCCCCCAGGCTCCACAGTCCATGCCCCTGACTGCTACATGTCACGGGACGCCTGCCAGCCCTGACGGCCTGGACTCAGACCCTGGGCACGCTGCTTAGGCTCAGGGAGGCTCAGTGGAGCCACACGGGCGCATGGAGGTTCCAGGACTGCAGCAGCTCCTCTGAGATGGCGCCTGCTGCCACCGCCACCCCACCCCCTGCCGAGTCCCACACCTCCAGCCCCATCTCACACCCGGTCCGTAGCCACCCTCGCCCTCCTGCCCCGCCACCTACCGTGACCATCTGGCCGGCGCGCAGAACATATTTGGGCGTGAACTTGTAGGCGATCTCCTCCCCCTCCAAGATCTGCCTCTTGATCCTCCAGTTCCCCAGAGACTGATCCTGGAAGATGCGGCGCAAGCACCGCCCTCAGCCGCCAGGACTGCGACGCCTCCCCCTCACCCACGGCCCTCCCCATCAGCTGGGTCACGCTCATTACCCCTGTGCCCCGGTCATCCCTGTCACCCCCATCTGCTGGGTCACCCCCGTTCCTCTGTGCCCCAGTCATCCCTGTCACCCCCATCTACTGGGTCACCCCGGTTCCACTGTGCCCCGGTCATTCCCGTCACCCCTATCCGCTGGGTCACCCCCATCTGCTGGGTCACCCCCGTTCCACTGT
>NW_016107690.1:1905103-1911280 GCF_001604975.1 Cebus imitator | reverse complement strand
GGTCATTCTCATCACCCCCATCTGCTGGGTCACCCCCGTTCCACTGTGCCCCGGTCATTCTCATCACTCCCATCTGCTGGGTCACCTTGTCCGAGTTGTTCTTCAGCTGCACGAACTTCCCCTCCAGGTCGATCTCCTCTATGCTGACGCTGCCCGAGGCCGTGGCCTGCTGGGCCAGGTGGAAGCTGCCACTGCCACCCGTGCCCACGCCCGTGCCTAGGACGCCGGGGCCGCTGCCCAAGGGTTCCTCCACCTCCAGCCGCTTCCGCTTACTGCGGCCCAGGCGCCCGGTGGCCGGTGTGCTGCTGCCGCTGCTGCTGCTGCTCAAGGCGGCTCGAGACACGGTGACACGCGAGGATGGGCTGGGGGACAGCTTCAGCCTGGGGGGAAGGCACGGAGGGAGGGGCTGGCGGTGGGAGCCCCAGACAGCCCAGGGCACGTGGAGCGGTCGCTGCAGCCCTGCCCCGCCTCCGCCCCTGCCCCTCCTCCCAGCAGCCCCGCCCCCTCGCCCAGCGCCTCTCCCCGCCCCACCTCTCCTCCTCGCCCTCCAGCAGCTTGCGGTAGGCGCTGATCTCCATGTCCAGGGCCAGCTTGACGTCCAGCAGCTCCTGGTACTCGGCCAGCTGCTGCTGCATCACGTCCCGCATCTCCGTCATCTCCTGCTCCTTGGCGTCCAGCATCTTCCGGAACTTGTCTCGCTCCCCGGCCATGGCCTCCTCCAGCTCTCGGATGCGATCCTCAGCCGCGCTGGCCTGGGGAGGGGGCGGGCAGCCAAGGGTCACAAGGGCCCGGGTGATCCTGGGACTGCGGGAGATGGGTGTGATCACCGCGGACCGGGCAGAGACCAGCCTCGGGCGTGGGGTGCACGCGAGGGGAGGGAAGGGGCATCGCCGGGCGCCCCAGCGCTGCGGCCACTGCGGAAAGGCTGCTACCCCGAGCCCTGCACATCCCGGGGCAGGGCCCAGCGGTCCGGCCAGGGGGACGGCGGCGGTGGCGCTGTGCTCGTCACCTGCTTCTGAAGCCCGGAGAGCTGGAAGCTGAGGGACTCCAGGCGCATGCGGGCCTCCTTCAGCTCCTCGCGGGCCGCGCTGGCCGCCTTGTCGTTCTGGTCGGAGCTCAGCTTGGCGCTGTCCAGCTGCGGGGACACGGGCGGGTGAGGGCGCGCACGGGGCGGCGGTCCCCCCGGCCACGCCGCCCGCCGGCCGCACCTTGGCCTGGTAGGTCTGCTCCAGCTCCAGCTTGTAGAGCCGCACTTGCTCGTCGTGCTGGCTCCGCAGCTCCTCCAGTGCCTGCGCCATCTTGAAGTCGTACTCCTGCTGCCGGCTGCTGTCCACCTCCACCAGGCGCCGCTCGTGCCGCCGCCGCGTCTCGCGAACCTCCTGGGGACCAGCCTCCATGACCCTCCGAGCCGCCAGGCCCCAAGCCCCAGACCCAAGGGAGTGCTCCAGCACGTGCCAAGAGGAACCTCCAGGCAATTCCTGGTTCCCTGTGCAGGAGTTAGGAGCCGATGCACGTGCAGGGGAGGGGCGGCCCGAGGGCCATCCACAAGGAGCAGGGCTCCGACACTGGCCTGAGCGTGGATGCACCTTGAGGACGCCAGGCACAAAAGGCCGCAGAAAGCGTGACCCCATTCCCACGGAAATGTCCAGGACAGGCCCAGCCCCAGAGGCGGGACGGGGGATGATGGAGATGGGGTTGTTTTTGGGTAATGGAATGTTCTAGAATTAGAGGCGGTGGTCGGACAATCCTGTGGAGGTCCTACCAATGCTGAACTGTACATTTCAGAAAGGTGGACTTAAAATAGCTGGGCATGGGGCACAGGTGAGGTGGCTCACGCCTGTAATCCCAGCACTTTGGAAGGCCGAGGCGGGTGGATCACCTGAGGTCAGGAGTTCAAGACTAGCCTGACCAATATGGTGAAACTCCATCTTAATTTAAAAAAAAAAAAAAAAAGCTGGGCGTGGTGGTGGGCGCCAGTAGTCCCAGCTACTCAGGAGGCTGAGACAAGAGAATCACCTGAACCCAGGAGGTCGCAGTGAGCCGAGATCACACCACTGCACTCCAACCTGGACAAAAGAGTGAGACTCCAAAAAGAAAAAAACAAAAAGAGTGAACTCTTTCATAAAAGCTATTATTTAAGAAAGCGGGCTGGGCGTGGTGGCTCATGCCTGTAATCCCAGTACTTTGGGAGTCCAAGGCAGGCGGATCACCTGAGGTCAGGAGTTCAAGACCAGTATGGCCAACATCGCAAAACCCCATTTCTACTAAAAATACAAAAATCAGCTGGGTGTGGTGGTATACACCTACAATCCCAGCCACTCAGGAGGCTGAGGCAGGAGAACCGTTGGAACCCGGGAGGTGGAGGTTGCAGGGACCCGAGATCATGCTGCTGCCCTCCAGCCAGGGCAATGGAGCAAGACTCCATCTCAAAAAACAAAAACCAACCAGCGGAAACGCTTCTGAAGGAAGCAGGCCACATTTGCAGTGGGTGAGGCGGGTGGCCCGGTGGAGCTCTGCAAGCCACGCACCCACCTTCACGGCCACCCTCTCCGGGGTCCCGCATCCTGTGGGCTGCATGGGCCTGGGCCAGGCTCCCCACAGCAGCTCCCTCTGAGGGTCCCTCAGCAGTGTCTTCCCAGGGCCCCACACAACCTTCATGGGTCTCTTCACAGGTGCCCTCGTGGGTTCTACCAGGGGTGTGTTCCCGGACCCCCGCACAGTCCTGCTGAGTCTCCTCACGGACTCTCTCACAGGGTCCCCCACAGGCCCCCTCACAACGGCCCCGGCGGCCTCCCTTCCGGCTCCCGTGGGGGCCCCCGCGCTCTCTGGGCCTGGCCGGAGTGGGGCATGAGTCTGCGGCTGTCCCAACATCCCTCCGCCAGCAGCTCTCCCTGGGGAGTGGGCATGGGCCTGGCCAGCCCGGGCATTCCACCCTGCACTGTGACATCACAGCGGGTCCTGAGGGATGTGATGGTCCCTCCTTGTGAGGGGCTCTGCAGGTCGGGGAAGGAGGCTGGGTGGGGAGTATAGGCCTCAACCCTGCTTTGGACAGGGAGGCCTGTGGGAGGCTGCAGAGTGGCCCCCAGAAGATGCACCTGACCCCTGCCTCAGGGTCTAGCGGTTAGGACCCAGGCGGCCACACTCAGCTCCCAGGGTGCGAATGCCAAGCTTTAAGAAAGGCAAGAAATCCATGTAGACCTTCCTTG
The DNA here is from genome assembly GCF_001604975.1 of Cebus imitator. Lineage (NCBI taxonomy): Eukaryota > Metazoa > Chordata > Mammalia > Primates > Cebidae > Cebus > Cebus imitator. Next base: position 1,908,074 of record NW_016107690.1, on the reverse strand, counting down.
ACACACAAGAGATGTGTTGTGACCGGCGGGGTGGCTCAGGCCTGTAATCCCAGCACTTTGGGAGACTGAGGCAGGAGGATCACTTGAGCCCAGGAGTTTGAGAGCAACCAGGGAAACATAGCAAGACCCAGTCTTTACTACCTAAAAATAACATTTTTAGGTAGTGCGGTGCTGTGGCTCACGCCTGTAATCCCAGCACTTTGGGAGGCGGAGGCGGGCGGATCACGTGAGGTCAGAAGTTAGAGAGCAGCCTGGCCAACATGGTAAAACCCCGTCTCTACTGAAAATACAAAAATTCCCTGGGCATGGTGGTGCGTGCCTGTAATCCCAGCCACTTGGGAGGGTGAGGCAGGAGAACTGCTTGAACACGGGAGGAGGAGGTTGCAGTGAGCCGAGACTGCACCTTTGCGCTCCAACACGGGCAACAGAGTGAGACTCCGTCTCAAAAACAAAAAAAACATGTGCCCATGTCCCGGTGCCCAGCAGCTGCAAATGACCCTTATTTGCAAACGGGGTCTCTGTAGTGTCGTTAGGTCATTTTGGATGATCCAGGAGGACCCTGATTCCAATGACACGTGTCCTTGTCAGATACACAGAGCATGGGCGCAGAGAGGAGGGAGCCACGGGAAGATGGGGACAGACACGAAGCCAAGGCCGCCCTGGGTGCAGGAGGATCCTCCCTGGAGCCGTGGGAGGGGCCCGGCCCGACCTCTCGGTGCCCTCGGACTTCTGCCCTCCACAGCCGTGAGGGTGGATTCTGTTTCTGCCATGCCAGGCTGGAGGCCGGGCGGCTGCTCACCTCCTCGAACACGCTCTTCCGGAAGTCCAGCTCCTCCTGCAGGCTCTGGCAGCGGTTCTCCAGGTCCACGCGCATCAGCGTCTCCTTCTCCAGCTGCTTTTTGGCCACTGCATGACCGTCCTCGGCCTGAGAGGCACAGTACAGCGTGCTGGCGTGACAATCTGCCGCCCGCGCCCTGCGGGGGCGTCCCACAGCCCCTACCACCTACCTTGGCCAGCTGGGCCCGCAGCTCAGCCACGTCACTCTCCAGGCCACGCTTGTCACCAAGGGCGGCTGCTAGCTCCGCCTCGCTCCGGTGGAACAGGGACTCCAGGTCCTTCACTCGGCCCTGGGCCACCGTGAGCTCACCCTCCCTCTTCTTGGCGCTGAAAGTCAAGAAGGCAAGTGAGCAGGGAGGGGCAAGGCCCACCGGGCCACAGGGAGCTCCCCGGGGGGCATCGTGCAAGCCCAAGTACAACGTCACCAGGGCCTCCGAGCCCTGGACCTTCCCGTCCCACAGATGACGCAGCCCTGGGCACCCCGGCAAAGCCACCTGTGCCCTCCTGATCTGCCCTGCACTGTCAGGAGTCCAACAAGTGACAGACACCAGCGCTTGGGACCACGGGAGCCATGGGCTCTCCCAGCCTCTCCTGCCCCTCTGGACCTCGAAGGACCATCTGAGGAGAAATTAATGCATCCTCTATGAACGTTACAAAGGAAGACCCTGGCCTTTCAAGAGTCAGCCTTGTTTGTAAACTTAAGCTGTCTGAAGCAGGCTCACCTGCCAACATGAGCTAATGAAGGCAGCCAATACTCAGACTTCTTAAACACACAAATACTGCCAGTGTGGACTTCAGGCACTTAAGCATTTTTTTTTAAGAGACGGGTTCACTTGTTTGCCTAGGCTGGTCCAAGCAATCCTCCTGTGTTAGCCTCCCAAAATACTAGGATTATAGGTGTGAGCCATCAAACCAGGTGACTCTTAAATGTTTTTAAGCATAATTCTAAGTCTTTTTTTGTTTTGAGAGGGAGATTCGCTCTGCAGCCAGGCTGGAGTGCAGCGGCGCAATCTCAACTCACTGCAACCTCTGCCTCCCAGGTTCAAGTGATTCTCCTGCCTCAGCCTCCTGAGTAGCTGGGACTTACGGGCACGCACCACCATGCCCAGCTAATTTTTGTGTTTTCAGTAGTGACGGGGTTTCACCATGTTGGCCAGATGGTCTCGATCTCTTGATCTCATGATCCACCTGCCTCAGCCTCCCAAAGTGCTGGGATGACAGGTGTGAGGCACCGCGCCCGGCCCACATAATTCTAAGTCTTGGAGCCAAATTTTGCCCCCTCCCACCAGGGAACTAACTTTATCCCCCCAAGCAACAGTGAGGACACCCAGTGTCTCAGCGTCACAACTGCTGACATTCGGGACCGTCCTGGGCACTGCAGGTGCTGGGCACTGTCCCTGGCCTCCACCCACTGCAGACCAGGAGCCCCTTGCTGCCCAGTTCTGACAATCATAAATGTCCCCAGGAATTATCCAGTGTCCCCTGGGGACAAAATCGCCCCAGGATGAGGACAACTGGGTGTATCAGGAACAACACAGCAAAGGTTGCTGCCTGGGCATTAAAAGAACCCCACATCCGGGCGGCTCGAGCCCAAGCAGAGGTAAGAAGTGACAGAGATCTCTCCTGCCTAGTGGAATGCGCTTCCCCCATTCCCCAGGGCCTTTCAAAAGACCACCTAGGCATTTGCCCACAAACTGAAAGTGACCCACAACTGTTCCCCAGTCTGTCTAACCATATCTCTATCGATAACTGTATCTACATAATCTATGTCCATATATATCAACCTACAGATAGCTATATCTACTGCCCTATCACTGTCTATCCATCTGTCTATAATCCATCATCCATCTACTCATCTATCCATCATCTCCATCCATCCATCCATCATCCATCCATCCATCCATCCATCCTCCATCCATCCACCATCCATCCATCATCCATCCATCCATCCATCATCCATCCATCCACCATCCATCCATCATCCATCCATCCATCCACCATCCATCCATCATCCATTCATCCATCCATCATCCATCCATCCACCATCCATCCATCATCCATCCATCCATCCATCCATCATCCATCCATCATCCATCCACCATCCATCCATCATCCATCCATCCATCCACCATCC
>NW_016107690.1:1901565-1903298 GCF_001604975.1 Cebus imitator | reverse complement strand
ATCCACCATCCATCCATCCATCATCCATCTATCATCCATCCATTGATCATCCATCCATCCTCCATCCACCATTCATTCACATCCATCCATCCATCCATCATCCATCATCCATCCATCATCCATCTATCATCATCCATCCATCCATCATCCATCCATCCATCCATCCTCCATCCATCCACCATCCATCCATCCACCATCCATCCACTATCCATCCATCATCCATCCACCAACCATCCATCATCCATCCACTATCCATCCATCATCCATCCACCATCCATCCATCATCCACCATCCATCCATCATCCATCCATCCATCATCTATCCATCCATCATCCACCCACCCACCCATCATCTATGCATCATTTACCCATCTCTCCCTCCTACTAGCTGCCAAGCTGTCACTCTCTGTGGGACTCTTCCTTCCTTTCTTGTGTGGCGCGGAGAGGGAGGACTGCCCTCCCAGCTCACGGTGCCCTCCCTGCCTGGGATCTGTAATAAATCGTCAAACTGGTTTCCTATCACTGTGCTGAATTTGCCTCTTCTGTCAGAAGAACCAGGAGCTGCCTCGGGCAGGGCTCCCAGTGCCAGAGCGATGGTCAGGCAGGCATATGCCAGACACGGGTCAGATACGAGCCCCAGGGCAGCTGCTGCGTAAACATGTCGCTCGTGTGAGGGGTCCCTGGGGGGGGTCAGACAATCAGGTATAAGGCACCTGCCAGGTAACAGCGTCCATGCCAGGTGCACTGAACCCAGGTCTGGCTCCTGTTGCGTCCCGCCAGGGCAGGGCTGCCAGCTGCTCTGGCACTGGACCTGGCGTAGCTGGGGCTCTCCATACACTGGAGGTGTGGCATCTGCTTGCTCTTGAGAGGCGTGAAGACCAGAAACTTCAGCCACAAAGTTGATGTGCCCCCCTCAGCAGCCCTGAGAGACTCTAAGCTCTACTTCCAGGCATGGAATGGATCTCCAGCAGCGTCTGGGGTGCCGACCCCACATCTCTGAGCTCATGCCACACAGGCCTGATCCTTCCACTCAGAGGGCTGCGAGCCCCTCAGCCCTGCAGGGGATTTTTCCAGGGGTTTGGGGGAAGCTGGAATCTGTGGGGCGGATCCTGGCTGAGTGCCCGCTGCGTGGAAGGCACAGTTCTCACATCAGAGGTGTGTCTAGAACCCTGGCCTTGCCATGCAGGACGTCCTTTCGGGGGAGGCTGCCCACTAGACGGGAGGCTGCCTGCGGGCAGGGCCTGAGGGGGTTGGGAGGCAACCCTGGGGCCAGAGACCTGAAGGTGCAGCTCTGGAGAAGGAGCCAGGCCCACCACAGATGAAAGGGCCTTGCAGACAGGCAAATAGCAGTGCAAAGGACCAGGGGTGAGGAGGGACAGGCAGGCTACAGGCCAGCTCAGAGCACTGGAGCGGAGACCAGGGAGGCTGGGCAGCGCCTCGGCAACTCAGTCTGAACCACAGGCCTCCGCAGGACTGCAGGGCAGGCCCGGAAGGCAAAGTGCTGGCTCGCAGGGCTCACAGCCATTTTCTAAGAGCCTCAGGCACTGAGTTCGATTCCCTAGCTGTGCACCTGGGGTTTCGTGGCAGGCTCTGGCTTGTGAGGTCCTGCATGCTGCTCCCACGTTTCGCTCATCGTGGGGACTTGCAGATAAATTTGTTAAAAGAAGAAAAACGCCGGGCGCGGTGGCTCACGCTTGTAATCCCAGCACTTTGGGAGGCCGAGGCGGGTGGATC
>NW_016107690.1:1894843-1901395 GCF_001604975.1 Cebus imitator | reverse complement strand
ACTTTGGGAGGCCGAGGCGGGTGGATCACGAGGTCAAGAGATCGAGACCATCCTGGTCAACATGGTGAAACCCCGTCTCTACTAAAAATACAAAAATTAGCTGGGCATGGTGGCGCACGCCTGTAGTCCCAGCTACTCGGGAGGCTGAGACAGGAGAATTGCCTGAACCCAGGAGGTGGAGGTTTCGGTGAGCCGAGATCGCACCATTGCACTCCAGCCTGGGTAACAAGAGCGAAACTCCGTCTCAAAAAAAAATAAAATAAAATAAATTAAAAAAATAAAAAAAGAAAAACATTAGGCTGGGCGTAGTGGCTCACGCCTGTAATCCCAGCACTTTAGGAGGCCGAGGCAGGTGGATCACTTAAGCCCAGGAGTTTGAGACCCGCCTGGCCAACATGGTAAAAAAATTAGCCAGGCATGGTGGCACGGGCCTGTAATCCCAGCAACTCAGGAGGCTGAGGCAGGAGAATCGCTTGATTCAGGAGGTGGAGGTTGCAGTGAACCAAGATCACACCACTGCACTGCAGCCTGGGTGACAGAGCAAGACTCTGTCTCAAAAATAAATAAACAAAAAGTTAAAAAATCAGCTGGGTGTATGGTGCGTGCCTGTGGTCCCAGCTACTCCGGGCGGGCCTGAGGCAGGAGGATCACCTGAGCCTGGGAGTTCGAGGCTTCCGTGAGCTATGACTGTGTCACTGAACTCCAGCCCGGGCAACAAAGGAGACCGTTTCTCAAAGAAAAGGGAAAGACAGGCATCTGTAGATGTCACCCACTGCTCAGGAGGTCCTGAACCGGGAATTCCTCAACACCTAGGGCAGGCACTATGGAGCGTTTTCTTTTTTTGATGTTTTAATTTGAGGTGAAATTCACAACCTGTAAATTTCAATGTTGTAAAGGGAAGGGTCCAGAGGCGCCTGGTGCGGGGCCCACGGCAGCTCCGTCCCGTAGGTACAGTGCAGTTCTGACTTCACGGAAGCTCAGAACACCCTGTCCACGCTCTAATCCTGCTCTGCTCCACGGGGTAACCTGCTTATTAAGTATGGTGAGCCCTGGAGGCAGACAGCCCAGAGCCACGGCCCGCGCAGGCCCCGCCGTGCACCTTGCTGTGTGGGATGTGCTGGGAGGGAAGCCTGTCCCCGCTCGTGCCTGGCCCTAGGGTCCCTAGCTCACGGCCACTATCAGGGCGCAAGTGGTCCCTCCAGGAGCCCTGGGCCCCGGGGAGGTGGGCAGTGGTCCTTGGGCTGGCCTGGAGGGCCTTCTGTTGAAGGGAAGCCAGCTCTCTCCTTGGGCGCAGTGCCAGCCTAGGCAGAAGGGCGTCAGAGGGAGAGCTCCTCAGCCCCCACGCATGCCAGCCCCAGCACTGCTGGACACGGGGTCCCTGTGGCCACACTCCAACTCAGGGACAACATGGATTCTCAAGCCACTGGCTACTGTCACCCCCGTACCAGATGGCCGAGGTGCCACCCCTCCTACCAGCGGGTCCCTCCGGGCTTAGCCAGGCCCGGGGTGCAGGTGTGCGTGGCTCTGGAAGAACAGGCAGTGTGGGAAGACCCTGGCCCACCCCTGGCCTAAGGCAAGCAGAGGCACCTGCAGATGCCAGAACGCTGGCGGCCGGAGACCTAGCGCCAGCTTCAGCCTCAAATCAAGAAAGGCCTTGAGCTCAGTGTTTCGCTGGCCTCCCGGCGCCTCTGAATAAATACGCCTTTTACCATCATCGCTCTATTTAAACTGCTGCCCAAAGCACCACGCCAAGAATCAGGCAAGACTCGGTGTAAGTAGGACGGGGCTGATCGTTTCTGCCGATGGGGGCAGTTGTCACCCAGATGGTGACACCCGATGGACAGCCGTCACCCAGAGGCACTCTGCAGCCAACCACGGGGCAGCCCAACAACCCATGACCACCCTGGTCACACACCACACGCTGGAGCGTCCCGGAAGCTTGAACAAAACCCCGGCAAGAGGAACAGCCGACCACAGGGAAACGCCCACAATGGGTCCGGAGGTGGGAAGCGTCTCACTCCTGTGCATGGGCGTGGCCCGTGGTCTAGACGCACGGGAGCAGGAGCAGGTGCAGGTGAGGGCGGCGGGCCAAGCTGGCCGGGCAGCCCTCTTTGGGGAGGCTGGCGGGAGATTTTGCTTTTCAGCCTAAGCTGCCCTGCGTCTCCCGCTGTCCCACGTGAGCATCTGTGACTTTCCTCAGCACAGAAAGTGACGTGGCAGCCACTGGGGACAGAGGATAGGAGCTGTGAGCTCCAGGCTGTGCCCGTGTCGGGGTGCCACGCACGAGCCCCAGTGCCCACCCTCCCCCGTCTGCCCTGTGGTGCGAGGATCAGGGTGACATGATGCCCAGCCACGGATGCTCACCTCTTGTTGACCTCGTCCAGCTCTGCCCTCAGCTTCCCCATCTCTATCTGCAGCCGGGCGCGCTCTCGAGCGGTCTCATCCAGGACTCTCCGGGCGTCGGCCAGCTCCGACTCGTACAGTGCCTTGATGCCACTCACCTGGGAAGACATGGCCAGGGCAAAGTGAGGACAGAAGCTTCCCCTCGGACTGAGGCAGCCTGGGGGCCCGGCCACTGGCCCCGCTCAGATTCCCGGGCACTGGCACGCAGAGCAAGAGGATGACAGCTGGGGACACCGGGACAGCCTGTGCTGCCCACCTTGCAGACACAGCAGAGGGAGCCCCTGTCGGGGAGGGGCAGCCCAGCCATCCCAGGAGCCCCCTCCTCTGCCGCGGCGCTCTGGGACGATCGTCTCCACAAGCTCCAGCTCCTGGCACAGCAGCGCCCAGTGCCGGAGACCAAAGGCCGTGGGTTCAGCCGGAGCCTGGAGGAGCACAGCAGCTGGATGCAGCCTGTCCCCTTCCCCGAGGACCCGCCACACCTGGACACGCAGCCCCTTAGCTGCTGTCATAGCAACACGATGCCTGGCAATTAGGTACATCGTTCACACTCGCAGTTCTCTTGGTGGAGACCTTTCATTGAGGATCTCTCCCGCAGGGCAGCGTGGACATTGGGTGATTGTCCTCAGACAACTGGTGATGACAGCAAACCGGGGACCCCCTCCCAGACCACACTGGGCCTGAAACCCTTCTACCTCTGCAACCCAGCGGCCCCTCCCAGACCCCACTGGGCCCCTGAGACCACCCCAGTGCCTCTGTAACCCAGTGCCCCCTTCCCAGATCCCACAGGGCCTGAGGTCCACCCCCACCAGCCTCTGCAACTTGGGGCCCCCTCCCAGACCCTGCTGGGCCCAAGATCCCCCACTTCTGCAAACTGGGGCCAGCCTGTGCCCCTGTGCCCTGATCCCACACACAGGCCCATGGCCCACAAGCAGGCTGGGCTGCGCCCCGGGATGGAGGGAGGGGCGGCTGGCCTCCCCTGCCGTGTCCCCCCCACAGGCCAGCTGCCAATGTGGCAGCTCAGAGGTTCCAGGACAGAAGCTCCCACCCCTCGCTCACAGGGGTCTGAGGTTGGAGTCCCCAGCTCCCCACCCCACCAGCTGCCACCACCTTTCCCCAGGGAGACCCAGCCCAGCCAGAGAGGCTAGAGAGAGAGCCAGGGGTCGCCAGGGTGGGCAGAAGCGACCGGAACAACCTCTGGGCTGCCTGACTGAAGCAAGCCCCTCCCTGACCCTCACACAAAGCCCAGCTGGTACCAACAGCCAGGCCCCTAAACCCGCCCTCTTGAGGGCCTCCGGGCGAACTGGAGGCACACGCAGTGCCTGGGAAGGCGACCTCTCCGGTTCCTACTAATCCTGCTGCAACCGCAGCCGCCACCTGCCCGGCCTCTGCACGCGCCAGCTAGGGGCACGGCTCAGGCTTCGTGTGGCCTTCCTGCCTCCCCTCCTCCCACAGGGCCGTGGCACTTAATGAGTTTAAAAATATGTGGGAGCAAACCGCAGCGAGATGCCGCTTCATACCCACTAGGGTGTCCATCAGGAAGACAGACAGCCGCAGGTGTAGGTGAGGACGCAGAGAAATCGGAAGCTCGCAGGCAGCGGTGGGAAGCTGAGCAGGGGCAGCCCTACAGAAAACAGCCCAGGAGCTCCCCCAAGAGCCACAGAGCCAGCCCAGGACGCGGTAAGTCCACTCTTCGGTGTGGGCCCACGAGAAATGAAACTCACATCCATACCTGTATGAAAACTACACACTGGTCGGGCGTGGTGGCTCACGCCTGTAATCCAAGCACTTTGGAGGCCAAAGCGGGCGGATCACCTGAGGTCAGGAGTTCAAGACCAGCCTGACCAACATGGTGAAACCCCGTCTTTACAAAAAAAGAAAACTACACACAAATGTCCATGGCACCACCATCCCTAACAGCCGATGAGTGCCAGCACCCAAGCGCCCATCAAAGGGTGAACAGATAAAAGCAGTGCAGGGCTGGGCGCAGGGGCTCACGCCTGTCATCCCAGCACATTGGGAAGCCGAGGCAGGCGGATCACACGAGGTCAGGAGTTCGAGACCAGCCTGGCCAACATGGAGAAACCCCGTCTCTACTAAAAATACAAAGATTGGCCGGGCGCGGTGGCTCAAGCCTGTAATCCCAGCACTTTGGGAGGCCGAGGCGGGTGGATCACGAGGTCAAGAGATCGAGACCATCCTGGTCAACATGGTGAAACCCCGTCTCTACTAAAAATACAAAAAATTAGCTGGGCATGGTGGCGCGTGTCTGTAGTCCCAGCTACTCAGGAGGCTGAGGCAGGAGAATTGCCTGAACCCAGGAGGCGGAGGTTGCGGTGAGCAAGATTGCGCCATTGCACTCCAGCCTGGGTAACAAGAGCGAAACTCCGTCTCAAAAAAAAAAAAAAAAAAAAAAAAAAATACAAAGATTAGCCGGGCGTGGTGGCTCATGCCTGTAATCCCAGCTACTCGGGAGGCTGAGGCAGGAGAACTGCTTGAACCCTAGAGGCAGAGGTTGCTGTGAGCCAAGAGAGACTGGGCCGTTGCACTCCAGCCTGGTCAACAGAGTGAGACTCCACCTCAAAAAAAATAAAGACTCCAGTCCCGTATTCTCACTGCACCTTTTTTGTGTTTATTTATTTATTCTGAGACAGAGCTTCACCGAGGCTGGAGTGCAGTGCCACGATCACAGCTCACTGCAGCCTCAAACTCTCGGCTCAGACAAGCCTCCCGCCTTGAACTCAGGAGGTGGAGGGTGCAGTAGGCCAAGAATGTGCCGCTGCATTCCCGCCTGGGACAGAGCACTTCAGCCTGGGAGTTCAAGGCTGCCGTGAGCTACGACTGCACCACTGCACTCCAGCCTGGGGTAACAAAGCTAGACCCTGTCTCAGTCTCCCCGGTAGCTGAAACCACAGGCACATGTGCCACCATGCCTACCTAATTACTTACTTATTTATTTTTTGAGACAGTCCTGCTCTGTCGCCCAGGCTAGAGTGCAGTGGTGCGATCTCGGCTCACCACAACCTCCGCCTCCCGGGTTCAAGCGATTCTCCTGCCTCAGCCTCCCAAGTAGCTGGGATTACAGGCGGTCACCACCATGCCCGGCTAATTTTTGTATTTTTAGTAAAGATGACATTTCAACATGTTAGCCAGGATGATCTCAATCTCCTGGTCTTGTGATCCGCCCGCCTCGGCCTCCCAAAGCAAATTAATTTTTTTAATTAGCTGGGTACAATGGCTCATGCCTGTACTCCCAGCTACTCAGGAGGCCAAATGGGGAGAAACACTTCAGCCTGAGACTTCGAGGCTGCTATGAGTTATGATTGCACCACTGCACTCCAGACTAGGGTAACAAAGCTAGACTCTGTCTCAAAAATAAAATAAAATTTGGCCGGGAGCGGTGGCTCATGCCTGTAATCCCAGCACTTTGCAGGGGGTGGCCAAGGCAGACGGATCGGTTGAGGTCAGGAGCTCAAGACCAGCCTGGTCAACATGACAAAACGCCATCTCTACTAAAAACACAAAAATTAGCTGAGTGTGCTTGCACGCGCCTGTAATTCCAGCTGCTTGGAAAGCCGAGGCACAAGAATCACTTGAACCCAGGAGGCAGAGGTTGCAGTGAACCAAGATCACTCCACTGCACTCCAGCCTGGGCGACGGAGTGAGGTACTCTCTCTAAAATAATAACAATAATAAAGTAAAATATGAAATATTGTAGAGCCTTAAATGAGATGGAGAATATATTTGGAAACTCAGGTTAAATGCACAATTTCTTTTTTTTCTTACCAAAAAGCAGAAAGAAACCAAGATTTTCATCAGTGCACGCGATGGCTCAGGCCTGTAATCCATCTCAGCACTTTGGGAGGCTGAGGCAGGCAGATCATCTGAGGTCACGAGTTCGAGACCAGCCTGGCCAACATGGTAAAACCCGATCTCTACCAAAAATATAAAAATTGCACCATTGCTCTCCAGCCCGGACAAGCACAGTGTGAGACTGTCTCAAAAAAAATAAAAATAAAAAAAAAAATAAAAGAGAGATTTTAGGCCGGGCGCGGTGGCTCATGCCTGTAATCCCAGCACTTTGGGAGGCCGAGGCGGGTGGATCACGAGGTCAAGAGATCGAGACCATCCTGGTCAACATGGTGAAACCCC
>NW_016107690.1:1888070-1893877 GCF_001604975.1 Cebus imitator | reverse complement strand
AGCACTTTGGGAGGCCGAGGCAGGCAGATCACCTGAGGTCAGGAGTTTGAGACCAGCCTGACCAACATGGTGAAACCCCATCTCTGTTAAAAATACAAAAATTAGCTGGGTGTGGTGGTCCAAATCTGTGATCCCAGCTACTTGGGAGGCTGAGGCACGAGAACATCTTGAGCACGGGAGGTGGAGGTTGCAGTGAGCTGAGATGGGGCCACTGTACTCCAGCCTGGGTGACAGAGCGAGACTCCGTCTCAAAAACACAAACAAAAACCTCGAGGAGAAAAAGATGAAGATAATCCGTGACACGGGCAGACTGCATGCACCTCACAGTTCCATGTGGTGTCATTAACAAAGTTTCACTGGCACACAGCTGTGCCCATTTCTTCCCCTACGGTCTAAGGCAGCTTTTGCGCTCTGGTAGAGCTGAGTGGTTCAGACGGACACAGTCCGGCCTGTTTCAGAGAGAGGCTGCCGAGCGTGCCTGGTCTGCGGCACTCTCATAACGAGGCGAGTTGTCGTGCGGAGGCGGGGGCGCCTCACAAAGACCCTTTCAGCCTGCGGAACAGGTGTGCTGGGGCGGAACCGCCCTGGTGCTTAGAGGCGCTGCAGGGGCTGGGGACGGGCTGGGCCTTCTGTTCATCTTTTATGGCATCCAGCAAGTGCTGGGCTTGAGGGATCCCAACAAATGGGCCTGGCAGGGGTTCAGGTGACCTGAAATGGCCTTTGCCTGGGGTCCCCCACACGCTCAGAGTGGCACACTCGGCTGGCAGAGGTCACGGGGGTACAAAGCTGCCCAGCTGAGAACTACGGTTCCAAGGGGCAAATGCAAACACTGGCTCGGGGTCACTTCCAAAGCAGATTCCAGCCTCCAAGCTTGCCCGGCCCCCGCCTGCTGGAGCTTCCTGGGCCACCTCCAAGGCCCCCCGCACGTCCCCGCAGCCCCAACCAGCCAGGGGACACAGGGGCGGGGGAAGGCAGAAGACCCGAGGCCAAGTCTCCTCCCTCTGGAACACAACGCCTGGCAGGGAGTACCTGGAGTACCTGCCTCTCCCACACCTGGACACAGGCCGCCCCGCCACCAGCACGCAGTGATCCCTCTTCAACAAACACCCATCTGGCCAGCCCCCACCCCACCCTTCCCCAAGCCCTCCAGCGACGCGTACATGGCGATTCATCCATGCCACCAAAAGACACCTTGCTGCGTCACACGGGAATGTGGAACCCACGCCCAGCCCTGGTTGTGCACAAGTGTGAAAGGGAGCGCTCATGCCGGCAGGAAAGAAGTGAGCAAGATGTGTGTGGGGACCTCGGGGACCGCCACATACCTGGATGCTTTGCGTTGTGTTATGAGCCTGAGAAAATCTGAACCCAGTCCCTCCTGCCTCCCAGCAGGCTGCTTGGCCTGGCCACAGATGCCATGGGAGCAAGTCATCCTCCTGGGGGCCGGGTCATCCTCCTGGGGGCCGGGTCATCCTCCTGGGGGCCGGGTCATCCTCATGGGGGCTGGGTCATCCTCCTGGGGGCTGGGTCATCCTCCTGGGGGCCGGGTCATCCTCCTGGGGGCTGGGTCATCCTCATGGGGGCTGGGTCATCCTCATGGGGCCGGGTCGTCCTCATAGGGGTAGGGTAGTCCTCATGAGGGCCAGGGACCAGGTTATTCTCTTTTCGGGGTGCTGAGCAGCACCCCAGCATCCAGCCATTCTATGCCAATGATGTGTCTCTCCCAGTGTGACAACCAGAGGCATCTCCAGCCTTGGCCAAGCGCCCCCAGGGCAGAGCCCGTCCAGGTAAGAGAGGCCCCGCTGTCCAGGTGACCTGCATGCTCTGAGGCATGACAGTCAACGTCCCTCCTCATCAGAGCTCCCTCCCCCACCCCCATCCTGCCAGCCTGAGCCTGAGGCTGCTCCCTGAACCCCACCTGGCCCACCTGTGTCCAGAAAGCCCCCAGCTATTCCAGCTCACCCCCTCCGTGAGGGCCCACATGATGCCCCCCTACCAGCGGCCCCTCCCTCAGCAGGTTCCCCGTTCAGTTCCCCACTAGCCGGGTTCCTGGACCACTAGTCCCAGGTGAAGCTTCCAGCTGTCCCCTGCCACGTGCCCTGCAGACATGGCTCATGGCGGGGGAGGGCAGTGTGTCACCTGCTGAGCGGCTGCCTTCACCGGAGTCAGGCATGCATTTCACCCAGCCTGAGTGAACTGGGCTGGAAAGGACGCTGCTGGGGCCCCGAGAGGTGGCTAGGCGGGGCTTCCTCTAGGGCACCGGCCGTCCAACAGGGCGTCCCTCCCCAGCACTCACCAGGCCCCGCACCCCCGAAGCTCCCTGCAGCTGTTTGTCCCACTGATTGGCAGGTGGGACAACAGAGACCCAAGACAAGAAGCCAGGTCTAACCCTGCACACCGCAGTCCGCAGGCGGCCTCTAAGTTGGGACAATTCTGTCCCCACTGGACATATGACAAGATGGAGGCTCCAAGAGACACAGGGCCTGCCCAAAGCCACACCGATTGAAAAGCAGGAAACCAGCCGGGCGCGGCGGCTCACGCCTGTAATCACTGCACTTTGGGAGGCTGAGGCAGGCGGCTCACCTGAGGCCAGGAGTTTGAGACCAGCCTGGCCAACATGGCGAAACTTGACTCTACTAAAAACACAAAAATTAGCCGGGCGTGGTGATGAACACCTGTCGTCCCAGCTACTCGGGAGGCTGAGGCGGGAGACTCGCTTGAACCCGGGAGGCGGAGATTACAGTGAGCCGAGATTGCACCACTGCACTACGGCCTGAACGGCAGAGAGAGACTCCATCTCAAAAACAAGAAAAGCAAAGCAGGGGACCCCACCAAGCGCTGATGTTCCCTCTACCTCCCTGAAGGCACCGGCTACATTCTTTCAGGTTCCCTGTCCCCAGGGCACTGTGACAACAGAACCCACAGGGAGCCACCAGACCAAAGTTTAGTTACTGTGGCCCCACACACAAGCAACAGGCAGGTGTTACAATCACCCCATTCCAAAGGTGGGGCACTGAGACCCACAGAGGGCAAGTGACTAGCCCAAGGTCACACAGAGGGTAAGTGGCTCCCAGAAAGGACCCGAGCCCCTCAACAAGCAGCTCTTCTCCCAGAAGCCACCACGTCCTCCCATCTCCAGACAGGCAGGTGGGGGCTGAGAGCCACATATCCCGACTTCAGCACCCGGCTCTCCCAACAGGACGCTGGGACCTGGGGACCCCAGGACCCCAACCCATGGCAGGAACCAAGTGGGTGCTCCTGGCTGCCCCCCATCTGTCGTTGGATTGGGCATGGCCAGTGGGAGGGACAAAGAGCCTCCCCAGGGTTAGGCAGGTGGCCAGGACAGATTGCACCCAGACCCCACGACACCCGCCCTCACGTCCCCTTGGCAGGCCGGACTCGCCAGCCCCTTCTTCAGTCTGCACCGAAGCCTCCAGGCCCACTCAGAACCTGCAGTTTCCACTGCACCCACGACCTCCAGTCTCCCCTTCCTTCACATCCCCTTGAGGGCAGAGGCTGCCAGGCCGCTGGTGACCCCAGGGTACAAGTAAGGGCCTCCCAAATTTCCCATGGGACCCCAAGGTATCGGAACCTCTCCCTCGGCCCCCTACCCACCCCTGGCCCTGGTGAGAGATGAGGCGCCTGACTCCAACCCATCACCAACCTCTCCTGGATTCATCAGCCAACTCCCTACAGTTCCAGGGAGAACTGAGACCACACGACTCACCCCGGAGACTCCAGAAATACCCCCCACCCATTCCCACCGCATCGTGGGGCTTCTCAGAGGGCCTGGGCCCCCCCAGTCTCCTTGGAGCCCAGAGACCACCCCCATTCCCCCAGATTCACCACTCACACCCCCTCAAGTTGGGGGGGGGGTCTGCCAACTCTCCTTGGAATCCTCTGAGGGTCGAGGCACATAGAGGCTGCTACCCAATACACAGGGAGCCCCCAAATCCCCGGGACCTCTCTTTGGTGGGGAACCCTAGTCGGCACCCCTCATGGCCGCAGTAAGCGCCTCCCACGGAAGGGTCCCCAGAGCTAGCTGGAGGCCCCTCTGCGGCCCTCACTCAGGAGACCCCCTCCACAGGTGGGCCATTCCTGGTCTGCACTCCTCAGAGCCCTAGAAACCCTCTGGGAGCCCCTGAGAGAATGGGCTATTCCCGTCGGTACCCCCTAAGGGGCCCCCAGGATCTCGGAAACTGTGGCAGGCAGAGCCTGCCCAGCGGGCACCTCTCACACAGGTCCCCCAACCTCCCCCACCCCATCTCCATGGACCCGCCATACCCATCCCTGCTCAGAGTACCCCGCGATCGCGCGCCCCGCGGTGGGCAGGACCAGCCCGGCCTGCACCCCTCATTCAGGGCCCCCTCTCAAACCCCTAGAGACCCCGAGCCGGGAATCGTCCAGGATCCCCCGCGATCGCGCACCCCGCGGTGGGCGGGGCCTGGCCGAGTTGCATCCTTCACTCAGGGACTCTCCGAATCCCAGCGGAGATCCCCGAGGCCGGACCCACTCCGTCTGCTCAGGATTCCCCACGACTCCGAGCCCCGCGGTGGGCTAGGCCTAGCCCAGCTGCATCCGTCACTCAGGGGCCCCCAAACCTCCGGGAGACTCCCGAGCCGGGACCCGTCCCCGCCTGCACCCCCTTCCAGGGTTCCCGCGATCGCGCACCCGCGGCGGGCCGGGCCTGGCCGAACTGAACCGCTCACTCAGGGGCCCCTCGAAACCCCCTGGAGACTCGAGACCCGGGCCCGTCCCCGTCTGCACCCAGGGTGCCCGCGATCGCTAACTCCGCGGTGGGCGGGGCCTGACCGAGCTGCACCCCTCACTCAGGGGCCCCCCAAGAACCCCGCGGAGACCCCCGAGGTCGGGGCCCGTCCCCGTCTGCACCCCCGCCCAGGGTCCCGGCGATCTCGCGCCCCGCGGTGGGCGGGGCCTGCCGGCTGCACCCCCGCCCGGGCCCTAAGCCCCGGCGCCCACCTCGCGCGTGGTCACCTCCTCCTTCTCTGAGATCTTGAGCAGGAGCCGATCGTTCTCCAGCTCTAGCGCGCGGACGCGGTCGATGTAGTGCGCCAGGCGGTCGTTGAGCTCGCGCAGCTCCTCCTTCTCCTGCAGCCGCGACAAGCGCGTGGGCGACAGCGGCGTGGCGGGCCCGCCCGCGCGGCCGGTCAGCGGCGTGGCCATGGTGGCGGCGGCTCGCGGCCTGCGCTGCTCCCGACGGCGGCCGGGGCTCGGCGGGCTCATTCAATCCGCGCCGCCGGCTGCAAGATGGCGCCGCGCCGCGCCGCGCCCGCCGCCCGCCACCGAGGGGCAGTCTGGGATTTGTAGTCCAGCCGCGGGGGGCGCGCGGGGCACGCCGGAAGTTGAAGTCTCCCGCCCGCTCCCGCTTCCCAGTGCCTCGTACTCCAGAAACATCGCCTGGCTGCAAACTCCCAGCTCCGCAACGAGGAAACAGCATTGAGTTGCTGTCTAGTGCCTCAGTTTCCCCACTCATAGAACCTCAAAACGTGCTCAAAGAGCCAGACACAAAAGGCATATAGGGCCGGGCATCTGTAATCCCTGCACTTTCGGAGGCCAAGGCCAGGGGATCACTTAAGGTCAGGAGTTCGAGACTAGTCTTGGCCACATAGGGAGCTCTCACCATCTCTACTAAAAATAGAAAAATTAGCCAGGCACGGAGGCTCGCGCCGGTAATCCCAGCTACTGGGAGGCTGCAGCAGGAGAGTCGCTTGAACCTCAGAGGCAGAGTTTGCAGTGAGCCAAGATCGTGGCACTGCACATCAGCCTGGGCGACAATGGGAAGCTGTCTC
>NW_016107690.1:1880746-1886153 GCF_001604975.1 Cebus imitator | reverse complement strand
AAATGGAGTCTCGCTCTGTCGCCAGGCTGGAGTGCTGTGGTGCAATCTCTGCTCACTGCAAACTCAGCCTCCCGGGTTCAAGCAATTCTCCTGCCTCAAACTCTCCAATAGCTGGGATTACAGGTGCCCGCCACCATGCCCAGCTACTTTTTGCATTTTTAGTCGAGACAGTGTTTCACCATGTTGGCCAGGTTGGTGTCAATCTCCTGACCTTGGGATCCGTCCGTCTTGGCCTCCCAAAGTGCCAGGATGACAGGTGTGAGCCACCATGTCCGGCAGTTTTCATATTTTTAGTAGATACAGGGTTTTGCCACGTTGGTCAGGCTGGTCTCAAACTCCTGACCTCAAGTGAACTCCCTGCCTTGGCTTCCCAAAGTGCTGGGATTACAGGTGTGAGCCACAGTGCCCAGCCCTAGCCCCCAGCTTGTGACAATCAAATATGTCTCTAGACATTGCCACATGTCATCCGAGGGGCAAAGTTGCCCCAATTGCAGAACAACTTCCTCTTGGCCTAGAACTGGCCGGGTGTTCCTTCTGCCTGGGGAACTCCTGCTCACACATCTCACCTTGGGGGGATTGGCTCAGCCTCCACCAGGGACTCCAGTAAGTCACACACTGAAAAAAATCTAATGCCTTTTCCAGCCTACTGAGGACACCAGGGGAAAGTGCCTGCTTGTCTCCAACGCCAGTATTCACTCACTAACATTCCCCTCTCACCAGATAGACCCCAGCCTTAGAGCCCAGGCAGGAAGTCTGGCATGGTGACTCACACCTGCAATCCCGGCATTCTGGGAGGCTAAGACAGGAAAGGCTTGAGCCCAGGAGTTCGAGACCAGCCTGGGTGACACAGCAAGACCTCAAGACCTGTCTCTACAACAGGTGTTTTTTTTTTTTTTTTTTATACTCAGTATATTCACTGAATATACTGAATACTGTTTTTTTTCCTAAAAAATACTGAATTGCATATTTTAAAAGAGTGAATTTTTTTTTTGAGACAGAATCTCTGTCCCCCAGGCTGGAGTTCAGTGGCCCAATCTCGGTTCACTACAACTTCCATCTCCTGAGTTCAAGAGATTCTCCTGCCTCAGCCGCCTGACTAGCTAGGATGACAGGCTTGCGCCACCATGCCTGGCTAATTTTTGGGTTTTTGTAGAGTCATAGTTTCATCATGTTGGCCAAGCTGGTCTTGAACTCATGATCTCAAGTGATCTCACCTCAGTTTCAGAAAGTGTTGGGATTACAGGAGAGAGCCACCATGCCCGGCCCCTATAAAAGCTTTTAAAAAACTAGTTGGTGATGGTGGCGTGCACCTGTATTCCCAGCTACTTGTGAGGCCGAGTCAAGAAGACTGCTTGAGTCCAGGAGGCGGGGGCTGCAGTGAGCTATAATTGCACCTTTTCACTCCAGCCTGGCTGACTCTCTCTTTTTTTTTTTTTTTTTTTTTTTGAGACAGGGTCTCACGCTGTCACCCAGGCTGAAATGCAGTGGTGAGATCTCGGCTCACTGCAACTTCCGCCTCCCAGGATCAAGCGATTCTCCTGCCTCAGACTCCCAAGTAGCTGGGATTACAGGCTCCCACCACTACTGTCTGGCTAATTTTTGTATTTTTAGCAGAGATGGGGTTTCACCATGTTAGCCAGGCTGGTCTCGAACTCCAGGCTGATCTCAAAATGATCAACCCACCTCTGCCCCACAAAGTGCTGGGATTAGAGGCGTGAGCCACCACACCCAGCTATAAGACTTTCTCAAAACAAACAATGAATAACCCAGCCAGGCAGGAAGGGCTAGGCTGTGACTGTGTATTTAGGGACCTGATACTGTTTTTGTTTCTCATAAAGTCAGGAATATAAAATATAAAGACAAATGGTAAAGCACAATGGGAAAGCAATAATATTACAGGAGGCGGGGCCAGAGCAGAGAAGGATGACTGAGGTTTGGGCGGAATGTGGGGTCACTTTTTTTTTTTGAGACAGTCTCTCACTCTGTCTCTCAGGCTGCAGTGCAGTGGTATGATCTCAGCTCACTGCCACCTCTGCCTCCCAGGTTGGAGGGGTTCTCCTGCCTCAGCCTCCTGATTAGCTGGGATTACAGGCATGTGCCACCTCGCCCAGCTAATTTTTTGTATTTTTTTTCTTTTCTTTCCTTTTTTTTTTTTAAAGATGGGGTTTCACCATGGTGGCCAGGCTGGTTTTGAACTCCTGACCTCAGGTGATCCACCCACCTCCGCCTCCCAAAGTGCTGGGATTACAGGCGTAAGCCACCACGCCAGGCAATTTTTTGTATTTTTAGTAGAGATAGGGTTTCACCACGTTGGTCAGGCTGGTCTCAAACTCCTGACCTCAGGTGATCCGCCTGCCTTGGCCTCCTAAAGTGCTGAGGTTACAGGTGTGAGCCGCTGCGCCCGATCTAATTTTTGTATTTTTAGTAGAGTCAGGGTTTCACCATGTTGGCCAGGCTGGTCTCAAACTCTTGATCTCAGGTGACCCACCTGCCTACTCTCAAAGTGCTGGGATTACAGGCGTCAGCCACCGAGCCCGGCCGGGTCCCTTTTCCTACCTACCACCCCCAGACTGATCTGCAACCTCCTCCCCATGAAGTTCTCACTCACCACCGGCCTTGGCCACTGGCCGACCTGATCCCCCACTGGCCCATCACTGGAGGCCCTGCGGGGTCCCGCCCCTGCCCCATCACTGGAGGCCCTGCGGGGTCCCGCCCCTGCCCCATCGCCGGCCCCCCCCCCCGGGCCATCCATCCCATCGCCCTCCGTCCACCTCCCAGCCTTTGCCTGTGCCGTTCCACCCACCAGGAGCGCCGCTTCCCGCCTGACTGCGCGGGCCTCGGCCTCAGTCTTGCACTTTGCAAACCCGGGTCTCGAACCTACCCCACACCCTCCTCTCGGGGCGCAGGGGAGGGGCGCAGGGTGCCCGGAGTCATCCCCGCGGGACCCCCAGGGACTGGACTCCAAGTCCCAGAATGCCCCGCGCTTCCCGTGGGTGGGGCCCAGGGCTTTCCCCAACCGAGCGCGCAGTTTGGGAGGCGCTGGGCAATTTTCAAATTTTGGCGCTGACCGGGAGGGGCGGTGACAGCTGCGGCGGTGGTTCCCCCGCCCCCCGCCCCCACCCACAGGCTGCTGCTGGCGGCCGCGCCCGGAGGCCGAGGTCGGGGCACCCGGCAAAGCTGCCCAGTATACTCCATGGGGCCTCCCCAGGCGGCACGACTCGCAGCGAGGGGGCTCCGGGCCCATTTCCACGATGGGAAATTGAGGCACAGGGACGTTAGGTACCGGTCAGGGGATCCGCACCAAGGGGGTGGCAGAGGCGGGATTCGAACGGGAGACCCAGAGAGGGCGCTAGAAAGTTAGTGGCCAATTGGCCGGGCGTGGTGGCTCACACCTGTAATCCAAGCACTTTGGAGGCCAAGGCGGGCGGATCACCTGAGGTCGGGAGTTCAAGACCAGCCTGACCAACATGGCGAAACCCCGTCTTTAAAAAAAAGAAAAAGAAAGAAAGTTAGTGACCAATTGGCCGGGCGCGGTGGCTCACGCTTGTAATCCCAGCACTTTGGGAGGCGGAGGCTGGCGGATCACCGGAGGTCAGGAGTTCGAGACCAGCCTAGTCAACGTGGTGAAACCCTGTCTCTACTAAAAAATACAAAATAAGCTGGGCGTGGTGGCGGGCGCCTGTAACCCCAGCTTCTCGGGAGGCCGAGGCAGGAGAACCACTTGAACCCGGGAGGAGGAGGCTGCAGGGAGCCGAGATCGCGCCACAGCACTCCAGCCTGGGTGACAAGAGGGAGCCTCCGTTTCAAAAAAAGGAAAAAAAAAAAAAAAGGAAAGTTAGTGACCAATTGCTCTCTGCTTTGGGGGAGGGGGTGCGGGGCCGCGGGCGAGAAATACCAGACGCTGGGACCATGCAGCCCCGGGAGGCCCCAGCCCTGACTTGTCCCCTCCACTGACCCCCACCAGGCGCTGTCACTCCCACCCGAGGAGTGGATTTTGGCGCCAAATTTTTAAAAAATCTCAGCTGAACGCCTGTGGTTGGCTCCCGGCCCGGAATATGAGCCTGGAGCCCGGATTCCGGAGCCTGGATCTGAGAGACCCCGGATCCCGGAGTCTGGATCTCAGAGACCCCGGATTCCGGAACATGGATCTGGATCAGCCCGGATTCCGGAGCCTGGATCTGAGGGACCCCGGATCCCGGAGCCTGGATCTGGATGAGCCCAGATTCCGGAGCCTGGATCTCAGAGACCCCGGATCCCGGAGTCTGGATCTCAGAGACCCCGGATTCCGGAACATGGATCTGGATCAGCCCGGATTCCGGAGCCTGGATCTGAGGGACCCCGGATCCCGGAGCCTGGATCTGGATGAGCCCAGATTCCGAAGCCTGGATCTCAGAGACCCCGGATCCCGGATCCCGGATCTGGGGGACCCCGGATTCCAGAGGCTGGATTCTGGGGTCTGGGTGTTGGGAAGCCGGATTATGGAGCGTGGATTCCAGAACCTGGAGGCCAGACCTGGTATCTAAGATCAGAATTCAGGACCCTGGAGTTGGAACCCTATGATCCCAACAGAAATCTGGGAGGCGAACAGAGCTCTGGGGCCGCAGCTGGCAGCTGCCTGTTAAATGAGTGAATGTTGCCGCGAAATCAACACGTATTGGGGGGCCCCTGCTTTGTGGCAGGCACTGGGGGGACGGAAGGGAAGCAAGTACACAGTATAAATAAGTGAATGAAGCGGGGTGCAGTGGCTCACATCTGCAATCTCAGCGTTTAGAGAGGCTGAGGCAGAATTGCTCAAGGCCAGGAGTTCCATACCAGCCTGGCCAATATAGTGAAACCCCACCTCTACAAAATATACAAAAATTAGCCAGGCGTGGTGGCTCATACCTGCAGTCCCAGCTACTTGGGAGGTTCGGGTGGGAGGATCATTTGAACCCAGAAGGTGGAGGCTGCAGTGAGCTGAGGTTGCACCACTGCACTCCAGTCTGGGTGACAAGAGTAGGACCCTGTCTCAAAAATAAATAAATAAGGCTGGGCGCGGTGGCTCATGCCTATAATCCCAGCACTTTGGGAGGCCGAGGCAGGCAGATCACCTGAGGTCGGGAGTTTGAGACTAGCTTGGTGAACACGACGAAAACCGATGTCTACTGAAAATACAACAGTTAGCCAGGTGTAGTGGCTCATACCTGTAATCCCAGCACTTTGGGAGGCCGAGGCGGGTGGATCACGAGGTCAAGAGATCGAGACCATCCTGGTCAACATGGTGACACCCCGTCTCTACTAAAAATACAAAAAACATTAGGTGGGCATGGTGGAGCGTGCCTGTAATCCCAGCTACTCAGGAGGTTGAGGCAGGAGAATTGCCTGAACCCAGGAGGCAGAGGTTGCGGTGAGCCGAGATCTCGCCATT
>NW_016107690.1:1877859-1880381 GCF_001604975.1 Cebus imitator | reverse complement strand
CACGAGAATCTCTTGAACCCGGGAGGTGGAGGTTGCAGTAAGCCAAGATTGTGCCACTGCACTCCAGCCTGGGCGACAGAGTGAGACTGTATCTCAAAAATAAATAAATAAGTGGATTGCATGGGATGCTAGATGGCGAGCATGGGGAAAAAAGAAAGTGGGGTAAACGCTGGTGCAGGTGTGGAGTAGGGGTAGACAGGCCTCTTAGGAAAGGGTGGAAAAGAGGCTGAGCATGGAGGCTCACACCTGCAATCCCAGCACTTTGGGAGGGGCAAATCACAAGGTCAGGAGTTCGAGACCAGCCTGGCCAACATAGCGAAACTCTGTCTCTACTAAAAATACAAAAATTACCCAGGTGTGGTGGCAGGCACCTGTAGTCCCAGCTACTCTGGAGGCTGAGGCAGGAGAATCACTTGAACCTGGGAGGCGGAGGTTGCGGTGAGCTAAGACCGTGCCACTGCACTCCAGCCTGGGTGACAGGGTGAGACTCCATCTCAAAAAAAAAAAGGGGGGTGGAAAAGCATTCAAGGGACAGGGAGCAGCCAGTGCAAGGTCTGTGTCCTGGGCACAGTGGATGCAGCACTGAATGAGAACTCCCGGAGGGTAGAGGCAGGTATAAAAGAAGGAAACACACGTCATGTAACATCAGTGTATCAGCTAGCTACCGCTGTGTTACAAACAGCCCCAAGATATAGCAGGAGTAGATTCACTTTTCACTCTCTTTTCATTCTCTTTCTCCCTCCCTCCCTCTCTTCTTCTCTCTTTCCTTCCTTTCTTTTTCTTTCTCTTTCTTTTTCTTCCTCCCGCCTCTCTTTCCTTTCTCTTTCCTTCCTTCCTTCCTTCCTTCTTTCCCTCCTTCCTTCCTTCTTTCCCTCCTTCCTTCCTTCTTTCTTTCTTTTTCTTTCTTTCTTTCTTTTTCTTTCCTTCTTTCTCTTTTTTTCTTGCTTACAGGTTCTCACTCTGCTGCGCAGGCTAGAATGCAGTGACGCAGTCATGGCTCACTGCAGCCTTGACCTCACAGGCTCAAAGGACCCTCCCACCTCAGCCTCCAGAGTAGCTGCGACTACAGGGTCATGCCACCACACCTGGCTAAGTTTTGTATTTTTTGTAGAGACAGGGTCTCGCTATGTTGCCCAGGCTGGTCTCAAACTGTTTGGCTCAAGTCATCTGCCTGCCTTGGCCTCCCAGAGTGCTGGGATTACTGGCATGAGCCACGGGGCCAGGCCGAGATTTACCTTTCTTATCTCACAGTTTCTGTGGGTCAGGAACCCAGATGTGGCTTACCTCTGGCATCCAGTGAGTGGCTCAGGGCTCCAAGAGGCGGCAAGCGAGGTGTCGCTGGGGCAGGGTCCACTTCCAGACTCACTCACACACGTGGCTGGAAGGATTCTGTTCCCTGCAGAGTGTTGGACTAAGAGCCTCAACTCTGGCTGACTGCTGTCCAGGTCCTGCCTCCACTCATCAGGAATGGCTGGAGGTGAATGAGCCAGGATTCTCCAGAGAAACAGAACCAGCAGGAGGCAGAGAGAAAAAGAGATTTTTTTTATTTTATTTTTAAGATGCGGTTTCAGCATGTTGGTCAGGCTGGTCTTGAACTCCCGACCTCAGGTGATCCGCCCGCCTTGGCCTCCAAAGTGCTTGGATTACAGGTGTGAGCCACCACGCCCGGCCAAAAAAGAGATTTATTATTAGGCATTGACACACAGGCTTATAGGAGCTGACAAGTCACAACATCTGAAGTCTGCAAGCTGGACACCCAAGAGAGCTGATGTCTCTCTTAACAGAACGGAGCCAGTGTCCCTTGTTTTTTGTTTTTTGTTTTGAGATGGAGTCTTGCTCTGTTGCCCAGGCTGGAGTGCAGTGGTGTGATCTCAGCTCACTGCAACCTCTGCCTCCTGGGCCCAAGTTATCTTCCCACCTCAGCCTCCCAAGTAGCTGGGATTACAGGCACACGCCACGATGCCTGGCTAATTTTTGTATTTTTAGTAGAGGCTGGGTTTCACCATGTTGGCCAGGCTGGTCTCGAACTCCTGAACTCCAGTGATCCGCCTGCCTCCCGTCTCCCAGAGTGCTGGGATTTACAGGCATCAGCCACCATGCCCACCCGAAAGCTGACGTTTCTGTTCAAATCTGAAGACAGGAAAAAGCCGATGTTCCAGTCTGAAGGCCTTCAGGCGGGAGAAATTCTCTCCTACCCACAGCCCTGGCTGCTTCCGTGTTCCACTCAGGCCTTCGATGAACTGGGCAAGGCCCACCCGTGTGAGAGAGGGCAGGAGGGTGGCGAGCTGAGTGACCCTGAGTCTACTGATGCAAGCGTTCAAAGGCTCGTCTCATCCGATAATCCCCTTACCGGCATGCGCAGAGTAATGTTTGACCAAATATGTGGGCACCCACAGCCCAGCCACGCTGGCATACAGAATTAGCCATTGGGCTGGGCTCTGTGGCTCACGCCTGTAACCCCAGCACTTTAGGAGGCCGAGGCAGGTGGATCACTTGAGGCCAGGAGTTCAAGACCAGCCTGG
>NW_016107690.1:1867759-1875499 GCF_001604975.1 Cebus imitator | reverse complement strand
TGAGACACAGTCTCACTCTGTCACCCAGGTGGAGTGCAGTGGCATGATCTCGGCTCACTGCAGCCTCTGTCTCCCAGGTTGTTTTTTTTTTTTTTGAGACGAAGTCACAGTGTTGCCCAGGCTGGATTACACTGGTGCAATCTCAGCTCGCTGCAACCTCTGCCTGTCTGGTTCAAGCAGTTCTCCTGCCTCAGCCTCCTGAGTACCTGGGATTAAGGTGTGAGCCACCGTGCCCAGCCGCTTCCCAGGTTGAAGCTATTTTCCTGACTCAGCCTCCTGAGTAGCTGGGATTACAGGTATGCGCCACCATGCCTGGCCAACTTTTGTTTTGTTTTGTTTTTTGAGATAGAATGTCACTCTGTCACCCAAGCTGGAGTGCAATGGCATGATCTTGGCTCACTGCAACCTCCCCCTCCTGGGTTCAAGCGGTTCTCCTGCCTCAGCCTCCTGAGTTAGCTGGGATTACAGGTGCACACCACCACGCCTGGGTAATTTTTGCATTTTTAGTAGAGATGGGTTTTCACCATGTTGGCCAGGCTGGTCTCCAACTCCTGACCTCAGGTGATCCGCCCACCTCAGCATTGCCAAAGTGTGCAATACATTTTTTACAAAAACCTAAATTAATGCAAAAATGCCTATGCTGTACAGATTTTTAAAATTTTATTTTGTTTAAAGCCATGTGTGGTGGCTCATGCCTGTAATCCCAGCACTTTGGGAGGCCAAGGCGGGCAGATCGATTGGGGTCAGCAGTTTGAGACCAGCCTGGCCAACACGGCTAAACCCCATCTCTAGTAAAAATGCAAAAATTGGCCGGGCGCAGTGGCTCACGCCTGTATTCCTAACACTTTGGGAGGCAGAGGTGGGTGGATCACCTGAGGTCAGGAGTTCAAGACCAGCCTGGCCATCATGGTGAAACCCCATCTTTAAAAAAAAAAAAAGAAAAAGCAAACAGTTGGATGTGGTGGTGGGTGCCTGTAATCCCAGCTACTGGGGAAGCTGAGGCAGGAGAATTGCTTGAACCTGGGAGGCGGAGGTTGCAGTGAGCAGAGATCTCACCACTGCACTCCAGCTTGGGTGCAGAACGTGACTCCATCTCAAAAAGAAAAAAAAGAAAAAAGAAAAAAAAAAAAGGACAGGATTACTCACACCGATTATTCCTTTCACCTCAGGCTCCAAGATGGCCTGGCTGACACTGTTATTGATCCTGTCTTTTACTTTTTATTTTATTCATATTTATTTATTTATTTTTGAGACAGAGTTTTGCTCTGTCACCCAGGCTGAAGTGCAGTGGCGGGATCTCAGCTCACTGCAACCTCCGCCTCCCGGGTTCAAGAGATCCTCCTGCCTCAGCCTCCTGAGTAGCTGGGATTACAGGTATGCCCCACCACGCCCGGCTAATTTTTGTATTTTTAGTAGAGACGGGGTTTCACCATGTTGGCCAGGATAGTCTCAACCTCTTGACCTCGTGATCCACCTGCCTCGGCCTCCCAAAGTGCTGGGATGGCAAACAGAAGTCCGTTACCCAGCTAATGCAATACTTTTTAAAAATCAAAATCAGCCGGGCGGGGTGGCTCATACCTGTAATCCCAGCTGTAATCTGCAGTGAGCCGAGATCTCGCCATTGCACTCCAGCCTGGGCAACAAGAGGGAAACTCCATGTCAAAAAGTAAAAAATAAAGGTAAAAATCAATGCCCCACGGGGAACAAAATATCAAAATTGTAAATAAAGACAGAATCTGATTTTGCACTTATCCCCAGTCACCGCCCTGACCTTCCCTATCTCCACCTCATGTTGGCCATGTTGGTCAGGCTGGTCTTGAACTCTTGACCTCAAGTGATCCACCTGCCTCGGCCTCCCAAAGTGCTGGCATTACAGGCGTAAGCCACCGCACCCTGCCGATTTCATTTTTTTTTTTTTTTTTTTTTTGAGACGGAGTTTCGCTCTTGTTGCCCAGGCTGGAGTGCAATGGCGCGATCTCGGCTCACCGCAACCTCCGCCTCCTGGGTTCAGGCAATTCTCCTGCCTCAGCCTCCTGAGTAGCTGGGATTACAGGCACGCGCCACCATGCCCAGCTAATTTTTTTTTGTATTTTTAGTAGAGACGGGGTTTCACCATGTTGACCAGGATGGTCTCGATCTCTTGACCTCGTGATCCACCCGCCTCGGCCTCCCAAAGTGCTGGCATTACAGGCTTGAGCCACCGCGCCCGGCCTTCCGATTTCATTTTTAAATTGAAATTCTAAGATATAAATATACACGTTGCCCGCGTAAAACATTGTATATATAAAATTACACAAAACGTTGTAACTGCCACCCTCCCGTTATCCCCTCCTGCCCGGTGCCCCGCCCGTCCGTCCCTCTCTTCCGGCGCTAAGGACGCAGGGACCACGCGCGGCCACCAGATGGCGCCGCCGCGCCTCGCAGCACCGGTACGTTTCGCGCTCCAGCGGTGGGCGGCGCGGAGGAGGCGCGATGCGTCAGCCGGACCCGCGGGCCCGGGGGCCAGGGAGCCGGGGAACCCGAGCCGCAGGGCCGAGGCCAGACCCCAGGCTGGCGGGGGAGGGGACGCAGATGTGAGTCACCCAGGAGCCCCCGGTTGGCCGTGGGAGACGTTGTCACGCGGCGCCTGCCCGCCTCGCTCTCGAACAGTCTTCCCGGGGCGGCGGAGTCCTGCAGACGGCCGTGCCTGGCGCACACGCGTGGCCCCAAACACGAACTCGCCGGTGGCCTCGCCGGGCCTCAGTTTCTCCTTTTGCATAATGCACATAAGCACCACCCCTGCTTCCCAGGTCTTGAATTGAATCATCCATGAACTGGGAGGGGTGGGGTAGGGGGGCCAGGTCCGGGCCACGCGCTCCACGCAGGTCAGCGCCCACCCTGGAGTGAGACATAAAAGTGGCCGCCACCCTTGCACGTGGGCCCGAAGCGGCGGCGTGCAGCCGGAGCCTGCACCATTCTCTCTCCCACCCCGGCTTTCTCCCGGGCCCGGAGGCCTCCGCACCGGCAAAGGCTGGAACGCTAGGCAGCCGGCGGGGGCGGGGCCGCGCCACCTGCACCTCCCACGCGCGCCCCACCCTGAAACTCGCAGGGGGCGGCGAGGGGGCGCCCAGTTTCTTCCCCAGAGTGCCCCGGGCTTTGCAATCCCCCCCACTTTTGGGGACCTCGAGGAAGCCCCCCGCGACCCCCAGGTGACAGCTGATGTTTATTGGGCGCTGACTGTCAGCCTTATTTGAGGTCACGCTCTGCAAACCAGAGAGGCCGGCGCTGCAGCCCCATTACTCAGACCCGAACGCAGAGGCCGGGAGAAGCCAGATCACCCTGGGGCTGGGGTCGCAGCAGCCAGGAGAGACTCCGGCCGTCACCACCACCTGCGCGAGATCAGGCTGCAACCCGGGCCCCTTCCCCGTGCAGCCCCTCCAGCCCCAGCAAAACTTGGGAAAAGCACGGGTCCGGGACTCTCCGAGGACCGGGAGGGGATTCCAGGCCCCCCTCCCCCGAAAGTCCGGGCCGCCTCGCGCGCTGGAAATCCCGCGCGCGCCCCGAACCGCGGCTCGGCTGCCGGGAAATCAGGAGAAAAAAAAACTTCTGCTTTTTTTTTTTTTCTTTCTGGCATTCGCGGTCACCTACCAGTCCCCCGCACGCCCCCCTCCTGGCGCTCGCCCCCACGTGGGGCGCCCCCGCACGGCGCTCCGCCCCCTCCCCGCCGTCAGCCAACAGCAGAGCTCAGAGCGCTCGCCCCTACCAATAGGAGAGGGGGCGAATGATCACGGAGGCCACACCCCCTTCCCCGCCCCGCCCCCATCCCCGCCCGAATCTATAAAAGTGGGTGCCGGCGACTCCTAGCTCAGATCGCCGAAGCGTCGGACTCCGGTTCGTCTCTGCAACTTCCTGGATTATTCTCGCCGAGGACTTTGCAATATTTTTTTTCGCCTTTTCTGGAAGGATTTCGCTGCTTCCCGAAGGTCTTGGACGAGCGCTCCGGCTCCGTGGGAAGGTTTTGGGCTCTCTGGCTCGGATTTTGCAGTTTCTCCCTGGGGACTGCCGGGGGGCCGCGTCCACTGTGGATTATAATTGCAACATGACGCTGGAAGAGCTCGTGGCGTGCGACAACGCGGCGCAGAAGTAAGTAGCCGCTGCCGCTGCAGCCTGAGGTCGGCCGGGCCGGGATGGGTCGGGTCGGGCCGGGCCGGGCCGGGCCGGGAGCCGAACGCAGCACCCAGTGGTCCGCCCGTCACTGACTCCTCTCCCTTGGCCCCAGGATGCAGACGGTGACCGCCGCGGTGGAGGAGCTGCTGGTGGCCGCTCAGCGCCAGGACCGCCTCACAGTGGGAGTGTACGAGTCGGCCAAGTTGATGAATGTGTGAGTCAGACCCCCTCCCCGGGCTGGGCGCGGGTGGGACGGGGGACCCCCTCCCCTCCGCTCTGGACGCTTTCCACAAGCCTGTATTGCACGGGGCTGGGACTTCCCCAAGTGCCCCCCGCTGTGGATTCGGGGCTCCTCTGCTGGTTTGTGGATTTTTGGGCTGCAGGATCCTGCTGCATCTGCCTGCCAGCGCCCCTCCCGCTGTGGGCCTGTCTCCCCCCGACCCTGTGCTTAGTACCATGTGCCCTCCCCTCCCCCCACCATCCTCGGCTTGCAGAGGCCATCACCCCCTGCACCCCTGCAGTTTCTCTTTTGCTCTCGCACGCTCCTTGTTTTGCAAACTCCTCCCTGCACGGTGGCCTCTCCCCGGTCCCCGGCTGACCCACCCCTTCCCTTTGGCCCCCCTCAGAGACCCGGACAGCGTGGTCCTGTGCCTCTTGGCCATTGACGAGGAGGAGGAGGATGACATCGCCCTGCAAATCCACTTCACACTCATCCAGTCCTTCTGCTGCGACAACGACATCAACATCGTGCGGGTGTCGGGCATGCAGCGCCTGGCACAGCTCCTGGGCGAGCCGGCCGAGACCCAGGGCACCACCGAGGCCCGGGACCTGCACTGCCTCCTGGTCACGGTGAGTCGGGCCTCTGCCCTACCCCGCCCTGCTGGGGCACCTGGGCCGGTGTTTGTCAACAAAGCCGGGCTGGCTGGTCCTGCACAGCTCAGCACTCAGCCATGCTTGGCATGTCCCGTGGGCAGCCGGGCTGGGCCTCCTCACCCAGGGAGCTATTTTGAGCCTGCCTGTTTTCCACAAACAGGGGCCCCGGGAGAGGGAGGCTCCCGCTAAACCCTTTCTTTCCCCCTCCTACAGAACCCGCACACGGACGCCTGGAAGAGCCACGGCTTGGTGGAGGTAGCCAGCTACTGCGAAGAAAGCCGAGGCAACAACCAGTGGGTCCCCTACATCTCGCTCCAGGAACGCTGAGGCCCTTCCCAGGAACAGAACCTGTGGAGTCGCTGCCAAAAACATAAAATAAAATAAATATTTGAATCCCCCTCCCCCCAGCACAACCCCCCAAAACAACCCATCCCACGAGACCATCGGGGGCAGAGTCGCTGGAGACTGAAGAGGAGGAGAGGAGGAGAAGGGGAGTGAGCAGCCGCCCCCAGGGCGGAGACCCGGAAGCTGTGCCAGGGGCTGCGGCGGAGAAGGGGGGACCCAGGCCAGCAGGAGACGGGACCCCGGAGCTCAGGCCTTGGGACGGAGCAGAAGCCGGGGTGGCAGGGCGCACTGCCGCCTTCCCCGTCGCGGAGGGTCCAGACTCCACTCGGGAGTGGGGTGACACTGACTGGACCCCCCATCCTCCTTGGGACTGGAGCTGGCGTCCAAGGACGAGAGACCTGGTTGAACGAGGGTCTGCACCCTCGGCAGGACCACACTTTGGGACTTGGGAGCTGGGGCTGAAGTTGCTCTGTACCCACGAACTCCCAGTTTGCAAATGACAGAGACAATCTATTTTGTTACCTGCACTTGTTACTGAACCACTGCGAGCGAGATGGGAAGCACAGATATCTATATTTTTACTTCTACTGTGATGGCCTTGTAATAAATTTCTAAAGCCTCTGGGTGCTTGTATGCTTTCGGCTTCCGAGAACAACTGGACCCCCGCCCCCTCCCCGGGAGTGCTCGGGGACACGCTTCACCCCCCTCCCCGCCAGCCCCCGCCAGCTCACCAGGAAGTGTTACTTAAGCCCCTGGTGGCAGCTCCAGGCTCCCGTGCAAAAACAGTACCTCTTCTCTCTGCAGCAGGCGACTCCAACAACCTATGCCTCTTTTTTTTTTCTCCTCCTCCTACCCTTGTAGCAATTAAGAGACCGGTTTATTACGAAACCTGGTGCCGTGCCACCGCTGTTACTGGCTGTGCAGGAGCCAACCCCAAGCTCTGGGCACAGATGGACGCATTTCGGCGGGAGGGGGGTGCTGGCTGCAGCCCCTGCCTGCCCCGGCCGCCACCGCAGCCCGAGGTCCGCAGCGGTCAAGGGGGCACCTGGGACCGCACAGCGCGGTGAGCTCAGGCCTTGCAGGAAGGGCGTCCTCCGAGGACTCCCCAGGGAGCGCCCCACACCCACGACGCGCCTTCTCCATCTCGGGATAGGCCTCTCTTTTGCACTAAAGACAAAAACCTATTTTTTTTTTTTTTCCCTGCAAACTAAAATCAACAAGCAGAAAAATACCCCAGGAAGTCGCCTCCGGGCCAGCTGGGCTTGGCACAGCGCTGCGTTTTGCCTCTAAACCGAAACTGCGGGCCCTGGCCAGCCACCTCCTACTTCTCCCGAAGTTGCAGGCGAGGTGGTGACTCCCCCTGCCCCGGGCTGGGAGCTTGGCCCAGCGCTTCCCTGCCCGGCCTCAGTCTTCCCGCCGCGGGTCTGCAGGGTGGGCGCGCCCTGCCCCGCCGCCTGGACGACCATGGCTCCCCGCTGCCCTGCAGCCCCAGGCCTGGGAACTAGGGGGGGAGACGGGGTGGGGTGGTCCTGCCCGCAGGCCGCGACCTTTCCACGGAGCCTCACGTGGGCGGGCGCCGGAGGAAAACCCCAGCTGCTCCCTGGGAGTCACGGGGATGGGGGAGCCCCAGCGGGGGAGGGAGGGAGAGAAGGAGGGGGAAGTCCCAGAGGGAGAAGGGGGGAGGGGTGGGGATCCCACCTGGGGCTGGGAAGAGGAGAGAACTGAAGTGGGGAGAGGGGGTCCCAAGAAGGCAAGAGGGAATCCCCCACAGCCCTGAATGAGCAGGGAAACCCCGGAGGAGGGGGGAGGGGGAGGGGGGTGGCAGAAGGAGTCCTGAAGGGGTTGGGGGAGGGGACAATAGAGGCGAAGAGGCCAGAATCCCGGGCGCTAGGGGGCTTGGAGGGGTGAGTTCTGGGGATATGAATTGATGGGAGGAGGTGGGAGGGGAACCCCGAGGATTTAGTGCACAGGGAGGGGAGGGGCGAGGGCCCCCCCTCGTAGGGGTTGGGGGAGGGGAGAATGGAGGTGAAGAGGTGGGAAGGGGGAGGGGGTGATGGGGTGGGGATCCCTGACATGCAGCCCAAGAGGGGAGGACACCTGGGGAGGGAGCAGAGGGTGAGGGGCTCTTGAGGGACTGGGATGCAGGAGAACGTGGGGGGCAAAACCAAGGGGGCTCCAGGTGGGGAAGGACCAGGTGAGGCAAGGGTCGGCCCAGGCGCTTGAAGGAGTTCCGGCTTTTCCTTTTTTGAGACAGCCTCACCCCATCGCCCAGGCTGGAGTGCAGCCTCCGCCTCCCGGGTTCAAGAGATTCTCCTGAGTAGCTGGGACTACAAGCACCCACCACCGCGGCCAGCTAATTTTTTTTTTTTTTTTTTT
>NW_016107690.1:1863947-1865739 GCF_001604975.1 Cebus imitator | reverse complement strand
TAGAGACGGGGTTTCACCATGTTGACCAGGATGGTCTCGATCTCTTGACCTCGTGATCCACCCGCCTCGGCCTCCCACAGTGCTGGGATTACAGGCGTGAGCCACTGCGCCCGGCCCCCATCTCAATTTTTTAAAAATTAAAAAAGAAAAAGAAAAGAAGCAGGGTCATGCTTTGTTGCCCAGGCTGGAGTACGGTGGCGTGACCATGCAGCCTCAACATCCTGGGCTCAAGCCATCCTCCAGCCTCAGCCTCCTGAGTAGCTGGGACTAAAGGTGCACGCCACCATGCCTGGCTAATTGTTACATTTTTTGGAGAAATGGGGTCTCGTCATGTTGCCCAAGCTGGTCTCAAATTCCTGGACTTAAGTGATCCTCCAGCCTTGGCCTCCCAAAGTGTTGGGATTACAGGTGTGAGCCACCATACCCGGCCTTCTCCTGTTGTTATTACTACTGTACTTGTCATTGTTGTGTCATTTATGAAAGCGTCCCATGGTATCCCTGACCAAACCCCGGGATGTACAGGAACTGGCTTCAAAGGCTGCTGTTTCACTGAATTAATAACAGCAGCTAGGGCCGGGCGCGGTGGCTCACGCCTGCAATCCCAGCACTTTGGGAGGCCGAGGTGGGCAGATCATGAGGTCGGGAGTTCGAGACCAGCCTGGCCAACATGGTGAAACCCCATCTCTATTATAAAATACAAAAATTAGCCAGGTGTGGTGGCACGTGCCTGTCATCTCGGCTACTGGGGGGGCTGAGGCAGGAGAATCTTCTTGAACCCAGGAGGCAGAGGTTGCAGTGAGGCGAGACAGCGCCACTGTACTCCAGCCTGGGTGACAGAGTGAGACTCTGTCTCAAAAAAAAAAAGAAAAAGAAAAG
Source organism: Cebus imitator (assembly GCF_001604975.1). NCBI lineage: Eukaryota > Metazoa > Chordata > Mammalia > Primates > Cebidae > Cebus > Cebus imitator. Next base: position 1,864,863 of record NW_016107690.1, on the reverse strand, counting down.
GACAAAAAGAAAAGAAAAGAAATGCACCCCCCGCCCTGCCCCAAGTCTCAGCAGTTTATGGTCTTCTGTTTCTCTGACTCCTCCCTCTCTGGGGAAGGAGCAGGGCCTTGGGAGTGTCATGGGGCCCATAATGTATCTGCCCTGGAGGGACAGGCTTCGGGCCGGGAAGTGACACGGCAAAGAGGAATTCTACGGCAGGTGAGCTGGCAGGGGCCGGCCCCTCACCCCTGTCATTTCTTCCAATCCTGGTCACAACTGTGTTTTTTATTATTGCTATTTCGAGATGGAGCTCGCTCTGTAGCCCAGGCTGGAGTGCAGTGGCGTGATCTCAGCTTACAGCAACCTCCACCTCCCGGGTCCCGGTTCAAGCAATTCTCCTGCCTCAGCCTCCCAAGTAGCTGGGATTACAGGCAAGAGCCACCATGCCCAGCTTATTTTTGTATTTTTTAGTAGAGACGGGGTTTCACCATGTTGGTCACTCTAGCCTTGAACTCTTAACCTCGTGATCGGCCCACCTCGGCCTCTCAAAGTGCTGGGGTTACAGGCGTGAGCTACCACACCCGACCTTGTTTTTAATTTTTTTCTCTGACACAAGGTCTCACTCCATCCTGCAGGCTGGGGTCCAGTGGTGCAATCTCGGCTCACGGCAACCTCTGCCGCCCCAGCTCCAGCAACCCTCTCACCTCAGCCTCCGGAGAGCCAGGATTACAGATGTGTGCCACCATGCCCAGCCATTGCTGTTTTTTGAGACAGGGTCTCTCTCTGTCATCCAGGCTGAAGTGCAGTGATGTGATCATAGCTTGCTGCAGCCTCAACCTCCTGGGCTCAAGTGATCCTCCTGCCTTGGCCTCCCGAAATGCTGGGATTACAGGTGTAAGCCGCCCTGCCCAGCCACTATCTGCTTTTTATAGAAAGA
>NW_016107690.1:1857711-1858822 GCF_001604975.1 Cebus imitator | reverse complement strand
GTGCAGTGACTTTGCTGAAAGTCACAATGGACAAAGGCAGAGCCAGGAAACAAACCAAGGCCAGTGTGGCTCAAAGTACTGTTTTTCCATACAGACAGACAGACAGACACACACACACACAGACACACACAGATACACAGACACACACAGATAGACACACACAGACACACACACATACACACAGATACACAAACACACACAGACACACACAGACACACACACACACAGATACACAAAGACACACACAGATAGACACACACAGACACACACACATACACACAGATACACAAACACACACAGACACACACACACACAGACACACACACAGACACACACACAGACACACACAGACACGGACACAGGTACACGGACACAGACACACATACACACACACCACGGACACACACAGACACACACAGATACACAAAGACACACACAGACACACAGATGACACACACTCATACACACACACATACACACAAAGACACACACAGACACACACATACACACAGAGACACACGTACACACAGACACACAGATACACACACACAGACATACACAGACACATGCACACACACAGACACACACAGATATATACACACACACAGGCACACATGCACACACAGACACACAGATACACAGACACACAGATACACACAGACACAGACACACACACAGACACACGCACATGCACAGACACACACACAGACACACAGATATACACACACAGACACTGACACAGAGATACACACACACAGAGACAGACACACACAGACACAGAGACACACAGACACACACACAGCATACATACTGTATATATATATACACATATAGTGTATATACACCCACACTATATATATAAAAACAATGTATTATTGAGATATAGTTCATATGCCGTAACATTCACCCCTTTAAAGTGTTTAACTCAGGGGTTTTTAGTCTATTCGCAAAGTTGTGCAACCATCACCACTACTGAATTCCAGAACAGCTGGGCAAGGTGGCTCATGCCTGTAATCCCAGCACTTTGAGAAGCCAAGATGGGTAGATCACGAGGTCAAGAGATCGAGACCAGCCTGGCCAACATGGTGCAACCCTGTCTCTACTAAAAATA
>NW_016107690.1:1854032-1855571 GCF_001604975.1 Cebus imitator | reverse complement strand
GAATTGCCTGAACCCAGGAGGCGGAGGTTGCGGTGAGCCGAGATCGCGCCATTGCACTCCAGCCTGGGTAACAAGAGCGAAACTCCGTCTCAAAAATAAATAAATAAATAAATAAAAATAACAAAATTAAGCCAGGTGTGGCGGTGCGTGCCTGTCATCTCAGCTACTGGGGAGGCTGACGGGGGGGTTGCTTAAGCCGGGGAGGATGGCTTTAGCGGCAGTGAGCTGTGACTGCACCACTGCGCTCCAGCCTGGGCAACAGAGTGAGACCCTGCGTCAAAACACAAAAGATTAGAACTTGTGTGGCTGCCCTGTGCCTCTGCTCCCCAGAGCGTGTGCCTGGGAATCCCAGCAGTACACCGGCACCCTCACGCGTGGACGGCCAGCCCCGAGACGGCACTCAGAGTCATGCACACAGTTCATACTCAGTGACCGGCCACGACGTGTGGGCCTTGCACACGCAAATCCTCAACCCACACGTTGTTTACGCACCTGGCTCTCTAACGTCCAGCCAGGGCCGCTGCTGATGTGTCTGGCAGGAACACCCTTCCCTCACTTCTCCCTAGTTAATACCTACTCACCTTTTGCTCGAATCTCAGAGAGCTGTCCAGACAAGACCAGGAATAATCTGGAATAATCTCTGGACTATCTCTGCCCACCTGTCCTTCTCAGTACTTGCACCATATATATATATATATTTATTATGATGGAGTCTCACTCCAGGCTGGAGTGCAATGGCACGATCTCGGCTCACTGCGGCCTCCGCCTCCCCGGGTTCAAGCGATTCTCCTGCCTCAGCCTCCCGAGTAGCTGGGATTACAGGCACCCACCATCATGCCCGGCTAAGTTTTGTGTTTTTAGTAGAGATGGGGTTTCACCATGTTGGCCAGGCTGGTCTTGAACTCCTGATTTCAGGTGATCCACCTACCTCGGCCTCCCAAAGTGCTGGGCTGACAGGCGTGAGCCACCACGCCTGGCCCCTGTACCCATGTGTAATGACATATTTAGAATCCTGTTATTTGCTTCTTGTCTACTTTCTGTGTGACGCTGCAGATGCCCAGAAGGCTGAGAGAAGGTCTGTTTTTCTCACCCCCAGATCCCACCCCCAGTGGCTGTTCTAATGTGTGAGCTGGAATTTGTCTCTGATCTCTGCACACAGCAGCGTGTGGGGCCGTGAGGACCGCTGCTACATGGGAACACAGCAACACACGCACACGTGTGGGCGCTGCAAGAATTCCTGGCATCCTTGGAGTGAGCCCTGGACACCCAGAACTCCTGAGCAGCCGGGGACCTGTGATTGTACCTCCCTCCTCACCCCAGAGCCTGCGACATAGGTGATACTTCATAAATGCTTGTGGCATAAAGACTCCATCAAGCAGGGCGCGGTGGCTCACGCCTGGAATCCCAGCACTTTGGGAGGCCAAGGCAGGCGGATCACCTGAGGTCAGGAGTTCGAGACCAGCCTGGCCAACATAGTGAAACCCCATCTCTACTAAAAATACAAAAATCATTCTATCATACACAGAGCATTTCTCAATT
>NW_016107690.1:1850849-1852307 GCF_001604975.1 Cebus imitator | reverse complement strand
ATGGGATTGCAGGCATGAGCCACCACACCAGCCTCATTTTTTTTCTTAGTTTTTCTAAGAGATGGGGTCTCCCTCTGTCACCCAGGCTGTGGTCTAGTGTTGCTGTCACAGCTCACTGCAGCCTCAACCTCCAGACTCAAGCAATCCTCCCACCTCAGCCTCCCTGGCCCCCAAGTAGCGGGAACTATCGGCATGTCCCACCATGACTGGCTAATTTTTAAATTGTTTTTGTAGAGACAGGGTTTCACTATGTTGCCCAGGCTGGTCTTGAACTCCTGACCTCAAATGATGCCCCCACTTCAGCCTCCCAAAGTGCTGGGTTTACAGGCCTGAGCTACCGCACCCGGCCTGATTCATTCAATATTTATTGACCCCCTACTGTGTGCAAGAGAGTGTGTTAGCCTTAGAAAAACAAGAGAGAACAAGGTAAAGAGAGGTCCCTGTGTGTATGGGCGCGTGCATGAGTGTGAATTCTCATTCAAGTGTCTGCACGCATGGCCGGAAATTCACGGCTGGGTGTTTTTGTGTGAGGATGTTATGGTTTGAATTGTGTCCCCCGCAAAAGATATAAAAGATATGGAAACCTGGGCACGTAGCTCATGCTTGTAATCTCAACACTTTGGGAGGCCAAGGCAGGAGGATCTCTGGAGGCCAGGAGTTGGAGACCAGCCTGCAACAGAAAGAGAGAGACCTCAACTCTACAAAAAATTAAAAAAGATATTAGCCCGGTATGGTGGCAAATCTCAAAAAACACTGAATGAATTCAAGCATGCACCCAGGGCCACCTGGTCTCAGACACACAGATGTGTGCATTTGCATAGGGACACCGCTACCCATGGCTGACTGTGTACCTTCAGCGAAGCAGTCCAGAGGGTGGAAAGAGACAGCACCTCCATGAAGAGGTCCCCCCTGTCAGGACCTAGGGCTGAATCCCGGGGGCAACAGTGAGAGATGATGTCACAACGGGGCAAGAGAACGAGAGGGGGCCGGATGTGGAGGCTCACGCCTGCAATCCAGCACTTTGGGAGGCTGAGGTGGGCAGATCACGAGGTCAGGAGTTCAAGACCAGCCTGCCCAAGATGGCGAAACCCTGTCTCTACTGCAAATACAAAAAAAAAAAAAAAAATTAGGTGGGCGGGGTGGTGTGCGCCTGTAATCCCAGCTATTTGGGAGGCTGAGGCAGGATAATTGCTTGAACCTGGGTGGCCGAGGTTGCAGTAAGCCCAGATCACACCATTGCGCTCCAGCCTGGGCGACAGAATGAGACTCCATCTCAGTAACAACAGCAACAACAAACCTTTTGTAAAAATACAAAAAATTAGCCAGGTGTGGTAACACGTGCCTGTAGTCCCAGCTACTGAGGAGGCTGAGGCAGGAGAATCACTTGAACCAGGGAGGTGGAGGCTGCAGTGAGCCCAGATCACACCACTGCACTCTAGCCTGGGAGGCAGAAAGAGA
>NW_016107690.1:1843654-1850489 GCF_001604975.1 Cebus imitator | reverse complement strand
AAAAAGGCAATGGGGGCATCTACTCATTAGCCAACTCCATCCCCCGTTTGAGGGGTGCTCTGGGTGTTGACTCCCTGGTACTTCCTGCCTACCCAGGGGTTTCTCGGTGTGTGCATGCAGGTGGGTGGTGTTCACAGTAGGTGCTGCATGTCTGCACACAGTAGGCATGGCACACAGGTGGGCTCTGCACACAGGAGGCCTTGCGTGCAGCAAAGACACTGCACACAGCAGGGGTTTGCACCCATTAGAAAAGACCCCAGGCAAAGAGACATGGGAGGCTGATGGGGTGTCGGGAAGTGTCGGCAGCCAGCTCCCAGGTGGCCAAGGGCACATGGCATCGTCTGCCCCACCCTCTGCGCACTTTGAACAGTGGTTCTCAGACTTCAGGGTGCACTGCAACCCCTGGGTGCCCTTTTTTGTTGTTGTTGAGATGGAGTTTTATCCTTGTTGCCCAGGCTGGAGTGTAATGGTGCGATCTTGGCTCACCGTAACCTCCACCTCCCAGGTTCAAGCGATTCTCCTGCCTCAGCTTCCCGAGTAACTGGGATTATAGGCATGAGCCACCATGCCCAGCTACTTTTGTATTTTTAGTAGAGACGGGGTTTCTTCTTGTTGGTCAGGTTGGTCTCGAACTTCCAACCTCCGGTGATCCACCCACCTCGGCCTCCCAGTGTGCTGGGATTACAGGCGTGAGGCACCATGCTCCACTTTTTTTTTTTTTTTAAAGTAGAGACAGGGTCTCCCTATGTTCCCCATGCTGGGCTCAAGGTATCCTCCTGCCTCGGCCTCCTAAAATGCTAAGATTACAGGCGTGAGCCACCATCCCCAGCCCCTGGATTGACTTCAATGTGGTGGGTTGGAGGTTGTGGCAGGGGACCCTACACCAGGTCTCCTCTTTTCTAGGACACAGCGGAAGGAACGCAGAGGTTTCCTTACTTTCCCCAGGGGCCCCTCCTCTCTGCAGACCATGGTCAAGAGTCCGGCTCTCAGAGCCTCAGAACTCCCTGCGGCTTCCCAGCTTAGGACTTGTCCCCTGGGATCTCCTCCATTTGATGGCGGGGCAGTGCCCAGCCAGGGCTCGGGGAGGCCAGGGAGGAACCAGGGTGAGTCTCCTTGGAGGAAGCAGAGAGTCCCGGAGCCTTGCACATCACCCTCTCCAGCCCCCACCCCAGAGCCTGATTCATGCTCCCCCGGACTTGTAGGACGCGCGACGCACAGCTTTACAGATTCCCCAGGACCCAGGATGGACCCCACAGACCCAGAGCGCCCCACAGCCACACAGTCCAAAGGCCGAGGACCTGCTCCCCAGCACAGGATGGGCTCTGCTTCTGGAGAGCTGCATCTGGAGAAGGGGTGGGGGGTTTCCTCTCTCGGCTCCTCCCTATTCTTTCCCTACATTGTTCCGTTCCGGGCTCCCAGTTCCCACCCCACCCCCTCCACCCGGACGCCGCGGTTCCCAGGCCCTGGGGTGGGGGTGGAGTGGGGTGGGTGGGGTAGAGTGTGGGGCCTGGTGAAGAGCGCGGCGGGCAAAGACCCTCCTGCTCGTGCGGTGAGAGTGCGCGAGCGTGGGAGCTCCGGCCTGCGCTCGCACGCGTGCGCGTGTGGGGAAGCATGTGTGCCACCGTGTACACAGCAGGCGCGCCATAAGTGCCTCTTGGGTGGCTCCGTGCGAGGGAAACGAGGGAAGGCAGAGTTCAGGCCCTACAGGGAGGGGAGGGACGGAGGCCTGGCTTTCGGTTTGAATCTCCGCGGCTCACTAGCTCCAGCGGCTCCGCAAGAGCCTGACTCAGTTTCCCCCGTCCATAAAAGGGAAAGCCGAATTGTGCTCCCACGTGTGGAGGTGAAACTAGACGGCGCTTAGCAAAACGCGCTGCCTTGAGAACCCTTATTACACCTTCCTTCCACCCCACCCTCCCGCCAGACACTCTGGGGGTGGAGAGGGGCGCTGACCCAGGCCCCAGACGCCCCTCCCGTCCGCCCTCCCCAGCAGGCAGGAGTCCCCGCTTTCCCGTTCCTTAAATGGGATAATTGCAGACAGAGGCGGGTGCTCGAGACGGAGAAATCCCCAGGTGGGCGAGAGGCAGGGGCCGGTCCTCCCCGTTTCCGCGCGCTGGGGGCCCCCCGACCCTCGCCAGCGCTCCCTCCGGTGCGCCCTGGGCGCGCGGCCTGTGCGCTCCGGAGCCCCCAGCGCCGGCCGCCGACCCCCTCCAGAGCCCGGCGGTGCCAGCCTCCCTCTGCTGCCCGCCAGGCGCGGCGTCTGCGGCCGCCCGGGCAGGAGGGGTGGGGGGGGGTCCGCGCCGGCGGCAGCTCCGGCGGCGTCTCCCTCCCCCAAGGCCCTGGCGGCGGCCCGCCGGGCCGAGGGCGGGGCGTCTGCACAGACCCTCCTTTTGTCAGCGGCGCCTTCCCCGGGCGGCCTGGCGCGCAGGGCTCGGGCACTGCGCCAGGGCCCAGAATAGCCTCCCTGACCGCCCGCCCCACGCCCCGACGGAGCCGCCTGACCTGCCTGGCCGGGCGCGGAGGAGCCTGAGGCCGCGGTGGCGCAGGAACCGGGTGCGTGCTCAGCCGCACGGGGCTGCAGCTGCTCCTCTCCGCTGGGCACGCCCTGGCCGCGTGCAGCTGCGTGGGCCTACTGTGCGCAGCCCCTCTCCTGCGTGCAGACGCCGGCTGCGTGCAGATCCCCGTCTTGGTGCAGGCCCCACTGTGCGCCGCGCCTCTCTTCCATGCAAAGCCTTGTGTGCAGAGCCCCACCTGCCTGCAATGCCTACTGTGTGCAGCCCTTCTCCTGCGTGCAAACTCCTGCTGCATGTGACCCCGTTCTTGCATGCAAGGCCTACTGTGTGCAGAAACCTACGTATCTGCAGTGCCTACTGGGTGCAGCCCCTCTCCTGCGTGCAGGCGCCTGCTGTGTGCAGATCCCTGTCTCTGTGCCGGGCTTGCTGTATGAGCACCTCTCTTCCATGCAAAGCCCACTGTGTTCAGAGCCCCACCTGACTGCATTGCCTACTGCGTGCAGACACCCAGATACGTACAAAACCGACTGTGTGCAGCCAACCACTTACATGCAAACACCTGCACCCGCACTCGTGCAGACACCTGCTGTGCACAGGCACACACTGACAAACGCTCGTGTGAGGAACTCCCGTTCTCCCACGCAGCCCTGTCTGTCTGTCTTTTGAGATGGAATCTCACTCCGTCTCCCAGGCTGCAGTGCAGTGTCGCGATCTCAACTCACTGCCTCCTCCCCCTCCCAGGTGCAAACAATTCTCCTGCCTCAGCCTCTTGAGTAGCTGGGATTACAGGTGTGCACCCCCACCCCCACCTGTTTTGTATTTTTAGTAGAGACGGGGTTTAACTATGTTGGCCAGGCTGGTCTTGAACTCCTGACCTCAAGTGATCCACCTGCCTCGGCCTCCCAAAGTGCTGAGATTACAGGCGTGAGCCACTGTGCCCTGCCTAGTTTTTGTATTTTTAGTAGAGACAGGGTTTCGCCATGTTGGCCAGGCTGGTCTTGAACTCCTGACCTCAGGTGATCTGCCCACCTCGGCCTTCCAAAGTGCTGGGCTTACAGGTGTGTAAGCCACGGTGCCTGGTACAAACAGCCTTGTCCGTGCATACACAAGCACCCACACGTGTCTAAGGCCCTGGCGTGCACACCTGCACTCTGACCTGCACTGTGTGTAGCCACCAGGGAAATGCAAATATTTCTAAGCTCCACCGCTCACTCTACAGAGCCCCGCCACCTGTGAACCCCTGCGGTATGCAGAGATCCGGGAGGTGCCAGCCCTCAAGCTGTGGAAGCCGGCACGTGCTGATTTGGGGTGGGAGAAGAGTGTGCAGCCCCTTTCTAAGGGCCCTTTGTGTGTGCCTCAGCTTACCCCACCTTCGTAAGAGATTCCACCCTGCTGGAGTGTCTTCCGGTTCTGACTTTGAAGGGTTCCAAGGTGTTGGGAGGAAGGGGGCTGCATTCCCTCCCAGCTGCGTGCCTCTGGGAGGTGGATTCAGGCTAGCACGGTTGGGGGCTGGGCCTCCAGGGCCTTCCAGGAAGCCCGGGAGGCAGGTGCAAGGGCAGGCAGTCTCCGTGGGCAGTGTGCCAGACTGTGGCTTCCCTGAAACTGGGCACAGCAGCTGGGAGAGGTTTCCGAGCCCGCCTGGCCCCACCTGGCCCCGGGCACTTTCAGAGGATGGGCGGGACAGGCAGGCCATGCCAAGGACGGGCCAGGCCCAGCCTGCACATGCCTGCACAGGAGTCGCCGGTGAACCTGTGCGCACACATGTGTGTGCACACTCGCATGGGCCGTGCTGCTGTGAGTTCTGTACCCCGCACAGGCTCACCTTCCCTGGGGCAATTCACCCGTAGGGACAGCAGGACGGAGAGGCTTGTCTGCTGTGCTCACTGTGCGTCTCCAGCGCCCCACAGGTGGTTGGCACTTGGCAAATATTTGCCGAGTGGACAAATGAGTGAGTAAATGAACACATCACTTTGCAAATATGTCCTGAATGTTTCTACTCTGCATACCAGGCATTTGCACATCTTCAAACAACAAAAAGATTCTGGGAAGCGACATTCTAGACACATCCACAGGGCTGGGAATAAGCCCACACCTGTGTGCACCTGCAGGTACACACATGCGTCCAGGAGACACCTGAGTCCGCTTTGATGTGTTCACCTCCAGAAGCCGGAGCCCGGCGCACACACAGCCCCTCATGCAGAGGCACGCATTTCTTTCTTTCTTTTTTTGAGACAGAGTCTTGCTCTGTCACCCAGGCTGGAGTGCAATGGCACGATCTTGGCTCACCGCAACCTCCGCCTCCTGGGTTCAAGCGATTCTCCTGCCTCAGCCTCCCGAGTAGCTGGGATTACAGGCACGTGCCACCACCATATCCAGCTAATTTTTGTGTTTTTAGTAGAGACGGGGTTTCATCATGTTGGCCAGGCTGGTCTTGAACTCCTGACCTCAAGTGATCTGCCCACCTCAGCCTCCCAAACTATTAGGATAACAGGCGTCAGCCACGGCGCCTGGCCAGCATTTTGGACACACAAATTTCTCCTCTCTACCCCTGCAAGCCTACCTGTGCTGCCCACCCCAGCCACTCCCTTCCCAGGTGTTCGCCTTCCGTGCCTGGAGGGGTTCATGGGAGTGTGGGGGTCCTACACCCCACCTGTCGTTTTCCATCATTCTTGTTCTCCTAGGGCTTAGGCCATGGGCTGCAGGAAGCTCCAGAAACAGCCTGGGTTAGTGGGATCAGAACTGCACAGGACTGGGGGGGCCTGGGGAGGTGATGCCCATATTCCCTAAGAAACCATCCTTCCATTTCACAGCTGGAGAAACCAGGGCGCAGGGATGGGAGGGTCTTCCTGCTGAGCTAAGGAGAGAAGGAGAGAGATGATAAGAAACAGATGCCCGGGCTGGGCCCCCTCCACCATCTCCTCCTCTTGCAGCAGAAAAAGTAGGTTCCCACGGCCAGCCAGGGTGGGGACAGGAAGGTGGGGAACCCGGCTGGGAGGAGGAGGTGGGAGGGTGGCCCTGGGGGGAGGAGCAGCTGGTGTCTTGGAGACAGACAGAATGGTGGGCGGTCCAGAGACACCCACCTCAGACAGGCACGGGGCTCCGGCAGCTGGTGACAGAGACACAAAATGGGTCACATGGGCACTGTCTGCCCCTCCTGCCGCAAATCCTCCTTCCCGGCCTCCGACGGGGATGCTGGGGACTTTGGGGGCCCTGCATGTGTTTTGGCATGGGTGTGCATGCCTGGGTGTGTGTGCTGGGTGCACATGCATTTTATTTTATTTTATTTATTGTTATTTTTTAAAGACGGGGTTTCACCATATCGGCCAGGCTGCTCTCGAACTCCTGACCTCAAGTGATCTGCCTGCCTCAGCCTCCCAAAGTGCTGAGAATACAGGCGTGAGCCACCGCGCCCGGCCATATTTTGTTTTATTTTACTTTATTTTTTTGAGATCAAGTCTTGTTCTGTCGCCCAGGCTGGAGTGCAGTGGCACGATCTTAGCCCACTGCAACCCTCACCTCCTGGGTTCAAGGATTCTCCTACCTCAGTCCCCCGAGTAGCTGGGATTACAGGCGCCCGTCACCATGTCCAGCTAATTTTTGTGTTTTTAAAACAGACAGGGTTTCACTGTATTGGCCAGGCTGGTCTCGAACTCCTAACCTCAGGTGATTTGCCCGCCTCAGCCTCCCAAAGTGCTAGGATTACAGGTGTGAGCCACCACACCTAGCTATTTATATTCTGAGACAGAGTCTTCTTCTATCACCCAGGCTGGAGTGCAATGGTACCATCTCACCTGACTGCAACCTCTGCCTCCTGGGTTCAAGAGATTCTCCTGCCTCAGCCTCCTGAGTAGCTGAGACTACAGGTGCCTGTTACCACGCCCGGCTAATTTTTGTATTTTTAGTAGAGATGGGGGTTTCACTGTGTTGGCCAGGCTGGTCTTGAACCCCTGACCTCAGGTGATCTGCCTGCCTCGGCCTCCCTAAGTGTTGGGAGTACAGGTGTGAGCCCCCACACAGGGCCTTGCTAAGTTTGAAAAACCACATTATACGGTGGTGTAAACTTCGCAGAACCAAGACATAAGAAAGGCATTGCCACCCTCCCCAGAGCCCACCCTCGCCCCTCTGGTGGTGAGTCTCAGGCAGCCGCTGATGTGTTCTCTGCCCCTACAGTGCTGCCTTCTCTAGCAAATTCTTCAAATAAAATCACAAGGCAGGAGCCTTTGGAGTCTGTTTCTTCCACTCACATAATGCATTTCAGACTCCACTGTGTTGCATCCGTAATTTTATTTGCTGATTGATTTTCTTTTTTTTTTTTTTTTTTTTTT
>NW_016107690.1:1838254-1843562 GCF_001604975.1 Cebus imitator | reverse complement strand
ACGGGGTTTCACCATGTTGACCAGGATGGTCTCGATCTCTTGACCTTGTGATCCACCCGCCTCGGCCTCCCAAAGTGCTGGGATTACAGGCGTGAGGCACTGCGCCCGGCCCTACTGATTGATTTTCTTGTTGAGGCAGAGTCTGGCTCTGTTGCCCAGGCTGGAGTGCAGTGGTGCAATCTTGGCTCACTGCAACCTCTGCCGCCTGGGTTCAAGCGATTCTCCAGCCTCAGTCTCCCGATCTTGTGATCCGCCTGCCTCAGGCTTCCACAGTGCAGGGATGATGGGTGTGAGCCGCCGACCCTGGCCTCACTAAGCATGTTTTGAAGGCGAGTGCGTTCCTCTTGACTGCTGAACTTTCATTCTATGAACGGGCCTCAGTTTACCTGTTTACCTATGAGTGGATGGATATTTGAGTTGTTCCCAGTTTTTGGCGATGAGGCATAAAGCCGCTGTGTACATTCACCTCCTGGGCTCTGTGTGGCTCTAAGGGTTCATTTCTTCTAGGCAATAGCAAGAGAAGTGAAGTTACTGGGTTCCCATAACCTTAGAGAGTGAATCGTATCATTACATCCACTTTATTCATCGGGAGAACAGACGCTGCCAGGACTCCTGTCACACAAAGGCACACAGGCAGACACGGACCTCCATCACTCAGCCACCACTCACCCATCACTCACCGCAGACCCTCCGGGACCCACGCAGAAGCCCAGGGCTCCCCCACGGCGCACGCAGCACCCAGGCTCCCCGCCCTCCACCCAGGGCCGCTTCACGCCCCACACCCCCGGAACAGACGCGGATGAGGCCTGCAGCTCCAGACCGGCTGCAGACACACAGCGATGTGCTCATCTTTCCAGCCACCCCGTCTGGTCCTGACAGTAATTAGCTCCCAGACTGCTGGGGAGACGGTGAACAGGCTGAGAGTCATCGCTGCGGCTCCACGCCCACAGGCCACCGGCACCGGGGGAGAGAGAGAGAGAGTGAGAATGTGTGTGTGTGCGTGTGTGCGCGCGTGTGTGTGAGAATGTGTGTGTGTGTCCAGAATCTGGACTGTCTAGCTAGGGCTTACCATCCTCCTGCAGAGAGCCAGGCCCACCCAGCACTATGCACGGGTGCCCACCACGCCTTCCACGCGGGATCGTGCACACCCATGCCCATTGTGCATTCCACGCGGGATCGTGCACACCCATGCCCACCGCGCACTCCACGCGGGATCGTGCACACCCATGCCCACCGCGCCCTCCACGCGGGATCGTGCACACCCGTGCCCATTGTGCATTCCACGCGGGATCGTGCACACTCATGTCCAGCGCGCACTCCACGCGGGATCGCGCACACCCATGCCCACCGTGAGCTCCACGCGGGATTGTGCACACCCATGCCCACCGCGCAGTCCACGCGGGATCGTGCACACCCATGCCCACCGTGAGCTCCACGCGGGATCGTGCACACCCATGCCCATCGCGCACTCCACGCGGGATCATGCACACGCATGTCCACGAACTCGTGCGCACCTACACCCACCAAGCCTGCCCATGCGTCCTTGCAGACCCAGTGTGGACGCCTGCTTCTCAGCGCCCTGCGCATCCGTGTCGGTGGAGTGTGCACGCGTGGGTGCAGGGCAAGCGCAGGCGCACTGGGCTCGCGGAGGGTGGCGAGAGGCCCCGCGCGCTCCCGGGGCCGGCGCGGGGGTGGGAGCAGCCGCGCGGGAGAACGCCCCGCCCCGCCGCCAGCCCGGAAGACCTGCTGCTGCGGGCGCTGGCGTCACGGGTTTCCACTGGGGCCCGCGCGGGGGCCGGGATTCCCTGGCGCAGAAACGCCCGTGACGGCGGCGCCTGCCTGTGTTGGCCGCCCTGGGAGGCTGGGCCCGGCTTGGGGATGACATCAGCCAGTGCGTTTCTGGCGCTGGCCGGGGCGGGAGGGGGGGACTTGGAGAAAGAACCGTGACTCCCACTTTTCGTTGACCCAGTAAGAAAGGAAATTAAATAATAGCGATAATAGTAAAAACAAAACCTTGTAATTCTGCAGGTGCGCTATAAGACAGCAAATGTTGCTGCGTTTCGTGCTGTTTAATATAAAACCTAACCCCCAGCTCTTCTTTTTTTTTTGGGGACGAAGTTTCTTTCTTGTTACCCAGGCTGGAGTGCAATGGCGCGATCTCGGCTCACCGCAACCTCCGTCTCCTGGGTTCAGGCAATTCTCCTGCCTCAGCCTCCTGAGTAGCTGGGATTACAGGCACGCGCCACCATGCCCAGCTAATGTTTTGTATTTTTAGTAGAGACGGGGTTTCACCCTGTTGACCAGGATGGTCTCGATCTGTTGACCTCGTGATCCACCCGCCTCGGCCTCCCAAAGTGCCGGGATTACAGGCGTGAGCCACCGCGCCCGGCCCCCAGCTCTTCTTAAATGAGCTAACTCTTGCCGGGCGCGGTGGCTCTCGCCTGCAATCCCAGCACTTTGGGAGGCGGAGATGAGTAGATCACGAGGTCAGGAGTTCGAGAGCAGCCTGGCCAAGAGGGTGAAACCCCCATCTCTAAAAATTAAAAAAAAAAAAAGTTCTAATTCCCTGTAAAACCTACCTAATCTATTCGCCCCACTTTTGCCTCAAAGTCTCAGGCATCTTAAAGCTCCTTTTTTTTTTTCCCCTAACCAGCTGCAAGGTCACAGGGCTAAATAACACTCCAAAAAGGTACATCACAAAACAGGAGCAAATTAATTAACTGTTCTTTGTTCTAACTTCTGTAAACCTGTTAGCTGCTGTGTTCCCCTAAACGCCTAAAAGTACCCCCTTATCTTTCTCTGAGGCTCAAATGTAAAATGCTAATCCGACTGACCTGTGGCCACCTCAATAAAATCCTCCTGTTTCAAAACCCATTGGTCTCTCTGGTCTCCTAGATACTCTATAACATCAGCCCGTGCAGAGCTCTTAGTACGTGTCCCACCGGGGGCTGAACGCTGTGATGTGGGTGCTGTTAATGCCCCCATTGCACAGATGGGGAAACTGAGGCCGGCACCCTGCCCTGCCCGGCAGGCCCCCAGATTGAGGGCTCGGGACTGGGAGCAGCCTTTTTCCAATGCCCTCAGCAGTGCAGACCCCTACCCGCTTGTCTCCCTCTCTCTCCTGCACAAGCGGGCTCGGAGAGGGGCTGCAGGGGTCCTGGTGCCACCCAGCAAGTTGGGCGCTGCAGCCAGCTCTGTCACGCACTTGGTCGCTGCCCAGCTCTGGTCCCTGCGGTAACCAGGGCGGTGCCCGAGCCAGGGCGCCCAGGCTGCCCGGCGGGGTGTGCCCAGCCGCTGCCTTCCTGCTGACGCCGGGCAAAGATCTAAATTTAGCTTGGGAGGAGGCAAGGGCTATTTTTAGCTCAAGTGGCTCTTGGGCCTTCCCGGTTCTCGGTCAGGAGCCCTTTGGTCCAGGATTTTGAGGAGAGGCGAGGGCGAGGGGGCGCCCCTTTTTCCAGGACCCCACACCTGGCCCTGGGGGACTCCAGGGGAGGAAGGGTTGTAGAGCGGGGACCGGTGTGGGGCTGCTGTCTGGAGATGGGGGCGTGGCCCCAGGTCACCTTTCCTAAACCCCACCCCGTCTTAGCTGCCCACCCGCCCTGGCCTTTTGTTGGGCTGAGAGATGGCTTTCTATTTTGGGAAGGTGTTGGAATAATTTCCCTGGCTATTTTTAGGTGGTTCGGGGATTCCTCCACCCAGGCTGGCCGCCCTGCCTCTCCTCCTCTTCCTCCTCCTTCTCCGCCTGGTCCTCTTCGTCCTCCCTGCTGACCTGAGGCTGGCCTCCTTGATCGAGGGCAGTCAGGGACACGCAGCCCCTGGGCCTGACCCAGAATGGGGAGACCCCTGTGTTTCCTGGGTGGGGGAGGGAAGGGAGCTCCCAAGGGCATTCCCACGTTCCAGGTGAGCAGGAGATTCAGACCTCCAGGAATCCCTGACACCACATACCTGAATTCTCTCTCCAGGGCAGGGTGGGGCGACCTTTCACCTCCTTTCAGGACTGTCACGAGAGCGAGCGTGTCCTGCTGAGAATGAACTTGACCCCACATCCCTCCGCTGGGGGCTTCCATGTTCCCAAGAGAAAGATTAGCGTGCTGAGGGTAAACTGAGGCACACAGGGGACAATGGGATGGGACACATCTTGGGCTCATTCCCTGATGTTTTCATTTCCTTCCACATTCCACACCCGTTTTTATTTATTTATTTATTTATTGTTGTTATGTTGGAGACGGAGTCTCACTCTGTCACCCAGGCTGGAGTGCCGTGGTGGGATCTCAGCTCACTGCAACCTCCACTTCCCGAGTTCAAGAAATTCTCCTGCTTCAGCCTCACCAGTAGCTCGGATTACAGCCAACCACTACGCCCAGCTAATTTTTGTATTTTTAGTACAGATGGGGTTTCAGTATGTTGGCCAGGCTGGTCTTGAACTCCTGACCTCAGGGGATCCGCCTACCTTGCCTTCCAGAGTGCTGGGATTACAGGCGTGAGCCGCTGCACTCGGCTTTTTTTTTTTTTTTTTTTTTAAGAATTTTGCTCTGTCACCAGGCTGGAGTGAAGTGGAGCGATCTCGGCTCCCTGCCACCTCCGTCCCCCTGGTTCAAGCGATTCTCCTGCATCAGCCTCTTGAATAGCTGGGATTATAGGCTCTCGCCACCACGCCCAGCTGATTTTTGTATTTTTAGTAGAGATGGGGTTTCACCGTGTTGCCCAGGCTGGTCTCGATCTCTTGACCTGAGGTGATCCGCCCGCCTCTCCTCCCAGAGTGACAGGATTACAGGCGTGAGCCACCACGCCTGGCCTTTTGGATTTTTGTTTTGTTTTGTTTTGTGTTGTGAGACAGGGCCTCTGTTGCTCAGGCTGGAGAGCAGCGGCACCATCACGGTTTACTCAGCCTCCCCGTGGGGACTACACAAGTACCTACCACTATGCCTGGCTAATTTCTGAGAATTTGTAGCAGAGACGGGGTCTTGCTGTGTTGCCCAGGCTGGTCTTGAACCCCTGGACTCAAGTGGTCCTTTCACCTCGGCCTCCCAAAGTGCTGGGATCACAGGGCCGTGACCCGGCCCTTTTGCAGCTGAGCAACCTTGGGGCAATTACTTCCCCTCTCTGTGCCTCTTTCAGGAAAGGGGGTGACTTTCCTGAAAGAGGCACAGAGGGCCGGGCGCTGTGGCTCACGCCTGTAATCCCAGCACTTTGGGAGGCCGAGGGGGGTGGATCACCTGAGGTCAGGAGTTCAAGACCAGCCTGGCCATCATGGGGAAACCCCACCTTAAAAAAGAAAAAAAAAAAGAAAGCCGGGCGCGGTGGCTCA
>NW_016107690.1:1835123-1836484 GCF_001604975.1 Cebus imitator | reverse complement strand
GGCTCAAGTAATTCTCCTGCCTCAGCCTCCTGAGTAGCTGGGACTGCAGACATGCACCACCACACCCAGTTAATTTTTGTATTTTTGGTAGAGACGGGGTTTCACCACATTGGTCAGGCTGGTCTTGAACTCCTGACCTCGTGATCCGCGCGCCTCGGCCTTCCAAAGCGCTGGGATTACAGGCGTGAGCCACCACGCCCGGCCAGGATTTGAGGCTTTAGAAGCAAGAATAGTCACTACTCCTTTCTCCAGAATCTCAGTGCTGCTCCACGTGTAACTCCTCATTAGACTGATCATAGACAGACGCAGGTGGAAGACCTGGGATTACCCATGAAAGTCCGAGGGATGAGAGCGAATGCTGTCGCCAAAGCTCCCGTGAGAGGTGGAGCCGGGGTCCAGGCTGGACACCTGTCAGCTAGTGCGTTCCCCCGGCTGCGCCCTGGCCTGCCTTGGCGTAGCTGACAGTGTGCGTTCTGAACAGAGGAAATGTTTCTTTCTCAACCTTAGCTTGGAGTTCTTCCCAGAGTGATAAATTTTGGCGAGAAAGAGCGGCACATTCTTAGGGCCGGCTCCCCAGCGAGGCCCTCCCTCACTCTTTCCACTGGAAACCGTGTGCCGGCTTCTGCAAATCGGCCGCCACTGTACTGCAGAAAGAGCCGAACCTGATGCGGCCACCCATGGGGAGCCCCTCGTGGGATTTTTTTTTTTTTGAGACGAAGTCTCGCTCTTGTCTCTGAGGCTGGAGTCCAATGGCGTGATCTCAGCTCACTGCAACCTCCGCCTCCCAGGTTCAAGGGATTCTCCTGCCTCAGCCTCCCGAGTAGCTGGGATTGCAGGCGCCCGCCACCATACCCGGCTAATTTTTGTATTTTTAGTAGAGATGGGGTTTCACCGTGTTGGCCAGGCTGGTTTCGAACTCCTGACCTCAGGTGATCTGCTCGCCTCGGCCTCCCAAAGTGCTGGGATGACAGGCGTGAGCCAACAGCCTGGCCCAGAAACACTTTCCAACTGTTAGAATGAAACGTGTGCGCCATGGAGGCGGGTTGTTGGTGCTTATTATCTCTTGCTTGATATCAACTGAAGGGTACATGGTTGCCTCCGGCCCGGTCCTTCCCACCACCAAAGAGGAGGCGCAACGCTGAATGCGTCTCTTTGGGGCAGTCTGTGCTTAACCTGGTCAGCTTCCTCCGGCCAGTGGGGGAGGCCTTCCTGCGCTCCCGCCATCAGTCTGCACCCTGTGGCATGGACCCTTCCCCGCTTTGCAGGGGCAGGATGTTTGCATTCAGCCTTGTACCCAGCCCAGTCCATAGTTCACATTCGGGTATACGTTCTGCGGTTTTTTTTTTTGTTTTTTTTTTTTT
>NW_016107690.1:1831453-1833024 GCF_001604975.1 Cebus imitator | reverse complement strand
AAAGAAAAAAAGAAGAGATGGAGTCCCACTCTTGCCAGGCTGGAGTGCAGTGGTGCGATCTCGGCTCACTGCAACCTCCGACTCCCAGGCTCAAGCCATTCTCATCTGAGCCTCCCGAGTAGCTGGGATTACAGGCGACCACCACCACGCCCAGCTAATTTTTTTTTAATTTTTATTTTTAGTAGCGACGGGGTTTCACCATGTTGGCCAGGCTGGTCTCAAACTCCTGACCTCAGGTGATCCTCCCGCCTCCACCTCCCAAAGTGCTGGGATGACAGGCGTGAGCCACCGTGCCCCAGTAACTATATAAATTAAATTACTCAGCCGGGTCCAGCGGCTCACGCCTGTCATCCCAGCACTTTGGGACGCCGAGGTGGTTGGATCACCTGAGGTCAGGAGTTCAAGACCAGCCTGACCAACAGGGAGACACTCCATCTCTACTATAATTACAAAATTAGCCAGGCGTTTTTGCACATGCCTGTAACCCCAGCTACTTGGCAGGCTGAGGTAGGAGAATCACTTGAACTAGGGAGGCGGAGGTTGAGGTGAGCTGAGATCGTGCCATTGCACGCCCGCTTGGGCAACAAGGGTGAAACCCCATCTCAAAGAAAAAGATTATTCTGGAGTTGTTAAAATGCACTGATCTTTTAAAAAACATATGATTTTTATATCTTATTTGTTTTCCTTCATAAAAACACATTGACGGCCGGGCGCGGTGGCTCATGCCTATAATCCCAGCGCTTTGGGAGGCCGAGGCGGGTGGATCACGAGGTCAAGAGATCGAGACCATCCTGGTCAAAATGGTGAAACCCCGTCTCTACTAAAAATACAAAAATTAGCTGGGCGTGGTGGTGCGTGCCTGTAATCCCAGCTACTCAGGAGGCTGAGGCAGGAGAATTGCCTGAACCCGGGAGGCGGAGGTTGCGGTGAGCCGAGATCGCGCCACTGCACTCCAGCCTGGGCAACAAGAGTGAAACTCCGTCTCAAAAAAACAAAACAAAAAACAAACAAACAAAAAACCACATTGACTTAGCAAGCTGTGGGTCACAGGAACTTAAGTGAAAAAAAAAAAAAAAAAAGCCAGAATCAGAGCAATCTGTGTTGACAGGGTCCAGTTTTGGAAAAGAAATTGCAGGTGTGGGTCCGAAGTAGCGCCCATCTCCCGGAGAGAAGACGGGCTGGTGCACGTGTGCGGGAGCCCCGCGGTGTGGCTGAAAAGATCGTGGCCAGTCCTGGCCAGGCCACTTTCTAGCTGTGGGCCTGAGGGAGCTGTTTACACTCTCTGAACCTGAGATTATCGGTCTGCACCATCAGTGCGTATGACCACAGCACTTACCTCACAGCGTTTCCAGGAGGCTCAGATGACACAAACCAAGGAAATGAACCATTAATGTTACTTACTGTCACTGCTTTCTTCCGATGCCAGCATTTGCATGTGCCTAGACGTTTGGAGGATGTGCCTCAGCTGTGAATGAATGCTGGCTACAGCTGCTGAGAATGGGCCTGAGGAAGGAGCATGGAGGGAACTTTTCTCTTTTCGTCCCCTCCCCTCCCCACCTCCCCTCCCCTCC
>NW_016107690.1:1827760-1829356 GCF_001604975.1 Cebus imitator | reverse complement strand
TGTATGATTTTGCTTGTAGGTTTTTCAATGACTGTATTATTAGGTTGGTGCAAAAGCAATTTCGGTTTTGCTATTAAAAAGGTAAAAACTAGGCCGGGCGCGGTGGCTCATGCCTGTAATCCCAGCACTTTTGGAGGCTGAGGTGGGAGGATCACCTGAAGTCAGGAGTTCAAGATCAGCCTGGCCAATATGGTGAAATCCCGTCTTTACTAAAAATACAAAAATTAGCTGGGCATGGTTGCGGGCACCTGTAATCCCAGCTACTCGGGAGGCTGAGGCAGGAGAATCAATTGAACCTGGGAGGCGAAGGTTGCAATGAGAGGAGATTGCACCCCTGCACTCCAGCCTGGGGAACAAGAGTGAAACTCCTTCTCAAAAAAAGAAAAAAAAAAGGTGAAAACCGCAATTACTTTTGCACCAACCTCATATTTAAGCATCTTCCATGTCTTCATAAACCTGTCATGATGGATAAATTCAAGGTGGTCTGTCTGGGAAAAGGAATATTGCTCAGCCATCTAAAGGAATGAGGCTCTGACATAGGCCACAACCTGGACGAACCCTGAGGACCTCGCGGCCAGGGAGAGACACCAGACATAAAAGGCCACACGGTGCATGTCCCCATTTCTGTGAACTGCGAGGGACAGGCGAATCCACAGACAGGAAGAGGATTTGTGCTGGCCTGTGGCTGGGGAGGGGCAGAGAGTGACTGCTGATGGAGATGGGACTTCTTTGGAGTGATGACTGTTCTGGAACTACATAGAGGGATGGTTGTACAACTCCTAAATTTAACGTGTTATTTTATTTTATTCTGAGATGGGAGTCTCGCTCTGTCACCAGGCTGGAGTGCAGTGGCGCAATCTCGGCTCACTGCAACCTCCACTTCCTGGGCTCCAGCAATTCTCCTGCCTCAGCCTCCCAAGCAGCTGGGAGGCCACAAGCACACCCGGCTAATTTTTGTATTTTTAATAGAGACAGGGTTTTGCGATGTTGGTCAGGCTGCTCTCGAGCTGTTGACTTCAGGTGATCCACCAGCCTTGGCCTCCGGACGTGCTGGGCCTGCAGGCGGGAGCCACCGCGCCTAACCCGCTTTTCTTAATCTTGATGAATCTGAGGCGATAAATCATCAGTAAACACCTTTTCCTGTATTACCTGTGCATGTCCTGGGTCCATTGGTTTATTGGGATATGAGTGTTTTCCATTTAGTTATTTATTTGAGGCGGGGTCTTGCTCTGTTGCCCAGGTTGGAGTGCAGTGGTGTGATCACAGCTCTCTGCAGCCCTGACCTCCCAGGCTTAGGTGATCCTCCTGCCTCAGCCTCTCCAGTAGCTGGGATTACAGGTGCACACCACCATGCCTGGCTAATTTTTGTATTTTTTTGTAGAGATGGGGTTTCGTTATTTTGCCCAGGCCGGACTCAAACTCCTGGCCTGTAGCAATCCACCTGCCTCAGCCTCCCAAAGTGCTGGGATGACAGGTGTGAGCCACTATGCCCAGCCTTTTTTTTAAGAGACAGGGTCTTGCTCTGTTGCCCAGAGTGCAGTGGTGGGGTCATAGCTCACTGCGGCTTCAGCCTCCCAAGCTCAGGCAACTCCCAGG
>NW_016107690.1:1818901-1827251 GCF_001604975.1 Cebus imitator | reverse complement strand
GAGACACAGTCTCCATCTGTTGCCCAGGCTGGGGTGCAGTGGTGTGATCTTGACTCACTGCAGCCTCCGCCTCCTGAGTTCAAGCGATTCTCCTGCCTCAGCTTCCTGAGTAGCTGGGATTACAGGTGCCCGCCACCACGCCCAGCTAATTTTTGTATTCTTTTTAGTAGAGACGGGGTTTCACCATGATGGCCAGGATGGTCTCAATCTCTTGACCTCGTGATCTGCCCGCCTCAGCCTCCCAAAGTGCTGGGTTGACCTGAACCACTGCTCCCCGCCCCTCCTGGATTTTCTAACTACAAATCCGAACGTCCGTGGGGCCTGACAGGTCCTGGTTGGTGGTCCCCTCCTGTTCCCTCTTCCCGGGACTGGTGAAGGAAGGGTGGACGGGATGGCGTGGGGCCGCGGTGGGTCATCATGGCTGGAGCCGAGCCCGGGGCACCTGCCCGCACCCTGGGAGCTCCCACCCGGCAAGCCCCCGGCCAGGGAGAGAAGGAATAGTCCAGAACCAGGGGCAAAGGGCAAGTGAGGCTTTTTATTGTGTATGAATTCACGTTGTGTCAACAGCTCCACACAATATTCAAACACTGTGAGAAAGTGGGTGTGGCACGCCTGGAATTTTAAAAAAGTTCAGAAATAAAAACAGCCAGACATCCCAGTGCAGACGGCATAGAGCCTGCTGGAACCACAGGCGGCAGGGACACAGACAGGTCTTTACAAAGGTCAGATTGGCAGCGGTGTCCGCGGACAGAGAAGGCGGCGCAGTTGGCCGGCGTATGGCTTCTGTGCGGAGGGCCAGCCTCAGGTCGTGCGTGGATGTTTTAAGTGGCCCCCGGAGAAAGGGCGTGGTGGCTCTCCTCGGCCTGGAAGCCCCCTCCCGGGTCACTCACCCACGAGGGGGGCTGTGATGGCCCTCTCCTGCCTGTCCCGGAGCTAGGGCAGGACAGGGGCTGTTAACTTGGAGACAGTTGCGTGGCTAGAGGCCCCGCATTGTGCCCCCCGACATGGTGGCCAGCCCGTGGAAGGGACCACGGAGAAAGGCGGAAAGAGGAGCACCTTCCACCCTGACCCAGCCGCCCTGTTTATGCTCCAGAGGCCGGAGGTCACAGCTGAGCCGTCTGTGCTTGGCCTGGGGTTACCCTGGGGACAGTGGGATGCGTGGTCTGGCTCCTTCCTGGAGAGAGGAGGGCAGGGGAGCCTGAGCTGGTCCGGGAAGGACGGGCTGCGCTTAGCATCCCTGGAAGGCCAGGTGGGTCACTATCCAGTGGGGGCCAGGCCAGGCGTGGCCCTTTACCTGGCACCTGGTGACTTGCTCAGGGCAGGAGAAGGCCGGTGGGAGACCCAGGCTGCAGAAGAAGGAGAAAGGTCCTCCTCTCTCCCACCGACCCTGCCTTGCATGTGTGTGTGTGCGCGCGTCTGTGTGTATGCGCGTGTGCATGTGTGTGTGTGTGCACGCGCGCGCAGGTGGGGGTGAGTGCCTTTACTTTTCTCCCAGCATGGCTGAGGACCGCTGGTCTCCCCAACGCTAGAGCGGCTGCTGCCACCCCTGCCCGCCAGCTCCCTGTCTGGAGGGGCATCCATGCTCCTGGAAACGCCTATAAAACACGCGTTCACCCCAGGCGTTCCCAGCGGAAAAGCCCACGCAGCGGTCGGCGTGTGCACTTGGGTGTCACGTCTGCAAAGGTATTTTCCACAGTGTGGTCACTGAGATTTACTCGAAAATTTAAAAAAAAAAAAAAAGAAAATTTAAAAAAAAAAAAAAAAAAATGGATAATTTTTTTTTCCCCAAGCTAGAAAGAAACCCACAGGCTTCTGGCCATGGTGGCCTCCCTGGGGTCCGGGAGACGGTGTGTCTGGACAGCTCAGGGAAGCCAAGGCCCCATGGACAGTGAAGGAGAGGCCAGCCTGTCCTTCCCCTCCCTGAGCCTCAGTTTACCTGGAATGCTCAGACTCCAGACTCTCTGACTTCTGTGCAGAGGCCGGTCTGTGGGGTGGGAGGACGTGGCTTTGGGGCTTTTGGAGCTGAGCTCCTTGGAAGCTGGGGTTTAGCCCCACCGCCTCCAGCAGCCTGGGAGGTTGTATCTCTGCGGCAGCCTCTATGCCCTGCTGGCATTTCTGGGGTCACATCATGAGGATACGCAAGTGGGGCCGGGCTTGGCACAGCTGTGCCCCCTCTTCCCTCTGCCCTGTCGGGGAGCGGGGCTCGGGGTTTAAGGCCTCTTTTAAGCAAAAACGGGGTGGGGTGCGTTTGTTCCCAGGTACCAAGATGGCTTGTTGGAAAGGGTGGAGGCAGCCGAGGCCCCCCTCCCTGCCTGGGGTCCTTCTCAGGGTTTCCGGGACAGGCTTTTGTCTCTTCCTGCCATTTCTGCTAGGGTCGGTGGGGACGCCCACACCCCAGCCCCGCCGGCTCCCAGCCCGACCGCAGGAGGCCACAGTTTCCCGGGAGTCCCTGCAGCTCTCCTGGGCCAACTCGCAGGTTTGCCCGGGGAGGGCTCCCCGAAGCCCCAGCCCCCCCGGACCAGCCGTAGAGAGCTGGGTGCCGGGCAGGGGAAGCCCGGCCGTGGCCTGTGGGGGCCGCCCGAGGTTGGGGAGTGGAGGTCACTCCCCCCACACCTGCACACACGCAGAGCCCTCGAGCCTTGGCGAGGTGGGCACCCCGGCTGTGAGCAGGGAACCCCTGCCCCACGGGCCTGCACAGAGGACCCGGGCAGCCGTCCAGGAACTCTCTGGGCACAGGTTCTTAGATGCCAGTTTCCACTGGGGCCGGAAGGACAGAAGTAGACTAGTTTTCTCTACCACCTGCCCCGCAGTGGGGGTCGGGGTGGCTGGGCCCCCTGCGATCAGCGCTGCTTGGGTTCTGGCCGCTCAGGATCCATCTCAGATGTGGCTGCCCCTGCTCCCGTCCGTCCGTGCCACTGAAGAGGACACAGTCACCTTGCAGAAGCCCCCCGCCCTCCACCCCCACCCCATGACATCGTCCATTTACACTGGCTGCTGGGAGGGGCCACCCGTCCCGCACCTGGCGCGTCGCCCGGCCTGGGACAGCTGCTCTGGGTTGCAGGGGTAGAAAAGCAAAAAGACGGTTCCAGTGACATGAGAACGTTTTGAGCCGATGTTTCCATCTCTGGGACGAAAAGCCTCACCTCCCAGAGTCCTTCACAGTCACTTCAAGGTCATGTCACAACTCTGTACACACAGCAGCACAGGGTGGCTCCCCATTTCGACCCGCTGCGGCTCCCCGGGCTGCACTTCTATTTGAAAAATGTCCACAGTGGATGCCAGAAGGTGGGACAAACCAGGAGAGCCAAGGACGGTGGAAGCCTCTCCTGGCCGCATGGACGCCTCGTGCTTAAAACAAGCCTGGCACAGGGGGGAGGCCGAGGCGGGCGGATCATGAGGTCAGGGGTTCGAGACCAGCCTGGCCCACAAGGTGAAACCACGTCTCTACTAAAAATAGAAAGTTAGCCAGATAAGGTGGCAGGCTCCTGTAGTCCCAGCTACTCGGGGGGCTGAGGCAGGAGAATCACTTGAACCCGGGAGGCGGAGGTTGCAGTGAGCCGAGATCACGCCACTGCACTCCAGCCTGGGCGACAGAGCAAGAATCCATCTCAAAAAAGGAAAAAAACCAAAAAACGAAAAACAGACGGGCCAGGCCGGCGACCACTCTCCTGGGGCAAGTACCGAAAACCCATTTCTGGCACAGAGGGGACCCTGCAGAAAGGACCCATGGCGAACGCCACACGGGGGAGTGACACTTGGCAACTTTTCATAGACAAAGCCCCCTCCCGACCCGCTTCGTGCATTCATTACATGATGGTATTATGGTTTAGTGACAGGTTTGACCCTCACATCCCCAGTTTAGCCGTATGGGTAACGATGTTTTAAATGGAGAGATCTTTCCAAAGCAGTTCGCGATGTCACGTTCCCCCCAAACTCAATGTCACCTCTACTTAAAAACAATAAAAGGCATGCCAGGGACCCGGTGAAGTCCTTTTACAAATGGCCAATTGCCCCGGAGCGATTGCTGCCAGGCGAACTCACCCCCCTTCTCCGCTGGAGTCTCCTCCACAATCAAAACGGCCATTGAGAGATTTACAGGAAGTGGCCATAAAGCCTCCACCCGCTTTCGGCCAGGCCCAAACTGAGAGGGCCACGGGGTTGGAGCTGAAAATCCATCAACACCTGGAAGGTACATCCTAGCCCATCCCGGCAGTGGGAATGCCTTCTTTTTTGGTGGGGGGATTTCTTTTGGAATTAAACGTTTTAGGGACTCGAGATGTTTTGTTTCAGCTAAGTACTGAATAACGCCCTGCCTGAGAGAGCAAGAGAGAGAGAGACAGAGAGAGAGAGACAGAGAGAGAGATACAGAGAGAGAGAGAGAGAGAGAGAGTGCACGTATGAGAACACAGCTATAAAATAATACAAGGTTTCTTGTCCTTAAAGGGGTTCTCGGAGGCAGGGACTCCGACCAGCAAGGGGTCGTTCCGGGCGTGTTGCTCACAGTAGCTCATGAGGTCAGACGCTGCTTTGGAGACCTGTGATCGGGCACAAGGAAGAAAGAGAGAGATAAGAAGCCATACACCCGGGTTCACAGCAGCACCGTCCCCGACAGCCACAGGCAGAAACAGCCCAGGAGCCCATGGACAGGGGCGTGGGCAAAACGTGTGGCCCAGCCACACCCTGGAATATTACTCAGCCATGAAAAGGGGCGCGGCTCTGACACAGGCCACAGTGTGGATGCATCTTAAGGACCCCATGCTCAGGGAGAGACGCCAGACACAGAAGACCAGGAAGTCTGTGATCCATCAATCCTTCCTTCCTCCCTCCCTCCCTCCCTCCCTTCCTTCCCTCCCTCCCTTCCTTCCCTCCCTCCCTTCCTTCCCTCCCTCCTTCCTTCTTTCCTTCTTTCTTTCTTTCAGATGGAGTTTTGCTCTTGCTGCCCAGGCAGGTGTGCAATGGTGCGATCTCAGCTCACCGCAAACTCCGCTTCCCAGGTTCAAGCGATTTTCCTGCCTCAGCGCCCCAAGTAGCTGAGATTACAGGCATGTGCCACCACGCCCGGCTAATTTTTTGTATTTCCAGTAGAGATGGGGTTTCACCATGTTGGTCAGGCTGGTCTCGAACTCCCAACCTCAGGCGATCCGCCCGCCTCGGCCTCCCACAGTGCTTGGATTACAGGCGTGAGCCACCGCGGCCGGCCCATCTGTTTGTTTTTGAGACAGGCTCTCGCTCTGTCCCCAGGCTGGAGTGCGGCGGTGTCATCACAGCTGCCTGCAGCCTCCACCTCCTGGGCTCAAGTGATTCTCCCTCCGTAGCCTCCCAAGTAGCTGGGACTACAGGAGTGAGCCACTACATCTGGCCATAGTTTTTATTTTTTATTTAGTTTTTAGAGATGGAGTCTTGCTCTGTCCCCCGGGCTGGAGTGCAATGGCACGATCTTGACTCACCGAAACTTCTGCCCCTCGGGTTCAAGTGATTCTCCCGAGCCTCAGCCTCCCAAGTAGCTGGGATTATAGGCGCGTGCCGCCACCACGCCCAGCTAATTTTGTATTTTCAGTAGAGATGGGGTTTCGCCATGTTGGCCAGGCTGGTCTGGAACTCCTGACCTCAGGTGACCCGCCGGCCTGGGCCTCCCAAAGTGCTGGGATTACAGGCGTGAACCATGGCACTCGGCCTGGCCAGAAGTTTTAGAATAATTTTCTTGTACAGAGGAGGGTCTCACTATGTTGCCCAGGCTAGTCTCAGACTCCTGGGCTCAGGCAATCCTTCCTTGAAGGACTCCAAAAGTGCTGAGGTTACAGGCGTGAGCTGCCTCGCCCAGCCAGTACATCTGCACCCCAGATCCTCCATCCTCTTTTGGACCCCAAGGATGCCTGGGACCTTGGCTCCTCAAACGGCCAGGAACCTGTGGGACAGCTTCGGGGTCTTGCCCAGCTGGGCAGCGGGGCGTGGGGAGGCGCATACCCATGAAGTGAGCCCACCGGCTGTGGCCTGGCTGGCTTTCTAGACTTCTATTTGGGAAGCGGCCCTCCTGGATGACAGAAATAGCCTTCAGACCGTGAAAATAGCTGGCATTGTGGCTCCAGCACTCAGCCCGTTCGGCACGCCCCCCGTGCCCGCCGTGGCGGGCTGCAGAGCCCCGAGATCCTGGCTGCTGAGGCTCTGTGGCTCTGGTCGCTGCGCTGCAGCTGGGGATGTAAAACCTCAGGCGCGATTGGGAGCGGGGACGGGTCAAATCCTGGCTCCCCCGAGGCCCAACATTCAAAGGGGCGGTGGGGGCCCCTCCTCGACATCAAACGGGGCGGGATGAATCACGGCCCTCCTCCGGGGCTGGGGGTTGGCACCGACTCAAAAAAGGAAAACCACTTCAACCAGGGCTTTCTCTTTCTTCAGCCCAAAAGAATGCTTTGAATGCTCAGGTCTGTCCTCAGCAGTCAGCTTTCTGGAACGTTCAGACACCTAGTGGGGGGCAGATCCCTCCCCTCCTGGCTGGATCTCGAGGGAGGCTCACCGGCTGATCAGAACTGTTTCGCCTCCCGCGCCTCCTGGCCGGCAGGGACGAGCCCGTCTGCCCCGAGGGCCGGGCACCCCTTCCTGTGGCCAGTGATGACAAGCTGAGGTCTGAATGGACATGTGGCGATGGCTGATTTTATGGCGCACGAGGGCGGACCATGCTGCCCCGTTGTTTGGGTAAATGGTTTTCTAGATGTTTCTGTGAAGGCTGTTTTTCCTTTCCTGGTTATTATTATTATTTTTTTGAGACAGATTCTCGCTTTGTCCCCAGGCTGGAGTGCAGTGGCGTGACCTCGGCTCACAGAAACCTCCATCTCCCAGGTTCAAGTGAATCTCCTGCCTCAGCCCCCCAAAGTGTGAGTCAGCACGCGCGGCCTGTTTTTTCTTTGGTAGAGATGGGGTCTTGCTGTGTTGCCCAGGCTGGAATTAAACTCCTGATCTCAAGTGATCCTCATGCCTCAGCCTCCCAAGGTGCTAGGATTACAGATGTGAGCCACTGTGCCTGGCACGCAAAATAATTTTTGTTTTTTAGATGTAATTAACATTTAAATCCGTAGACCTCAAGCACAGCAGGTGACCCTCTGTAATGCAGGTGGGCCTCATGAGAAAAGGCTGGGGTCCTTCCAGGAGGAGGGAACTCTTCCTCCAGGTGGCCTTGGGATTTAAGCCTCAGCACCAGCTCTTCCCTGTCTCCAGCCTGCTGGTCTGCCCTGCACATTTCAGAACTTGCCTTAAAATAAATCTCTCTGGGTCAGTCGTGGTGGCTCACACCTGTAGTCCCAGCACTTTGAGAGGCAGGCAGATGACTTGAAGTCAGGAGTTCGAGACCAGACTGGGCACCATGGTGAAACCCCATCTCAACTAAAAATATAAAAAATTACCTGGGCGTGGGGAGTGATCCCAGCTACTGGGGAGGCTGAGGCAGGAGAATTGCTTGAATCAGGGAGGTGGAGGCTGCAATTAGCCCAGATCATGCCACTGCACTCCAGCCTCAAAGAAAAAAAAAAACAGCAACTCTTTCCACACAGTCTCTCTCTCTCTCTCTCTCTCTCTCTCTCGCTGGTCTGTTTTCCCAGCTAACACATGTGTCGCTGGAGCAAAGCTAATCTAGAAGCTTAGTAAAACCACCCGGGTCTTCCACGATGAGATGCCCAGGTCCGTGTGCGGCCACCTGCCAGCTGTGTTCCGGGCAGGAAACAGCCCCTCGGGCAAGCCCTGAGGTCCCTGCAAAGTGGACCCAGGCCTGGGGAGCAGGCGCCTTTGAAAACTGCCGAGCACCATTCTCCTGTTCGAGGCCTCGGGCCTATCCTTCCAGAGTCTCCACCTGAGAGGGGGACACCTGGGAGCCCTGGGTGTCACGAGTGTGGACTTAAAATTGAGCAGTGTGGCCCATCCGTGCGCTGGACCACCACTCGGCTGGGAAAAGCAGGCTGGTTGTGCCGGGCCACAGCGCGGAGGCACCTCGAGGATGTCGCCCTGCACGAGGGAAGCCAGACACAGGAGGCCACACGGGGTGTGATCCCATTTCTTTTTTTTTTTTTGAGACGGAGTCTCACTCTGTCACCCAGGTGGGTATGCAGTGGCATGATCTCAGCTCACTGCAACCTTTGCTTCCTGGGTTTAAATGATTCTCCAGGCTTAGCCTCCCGGGTAGCTGGGATTAGAGGTATGCGTCACCACGCCCAGCTAATTTTTGTATTGTTAGTAGAGATGGGGTTTCACCATGTTGTCCAGTCTGGTCTCGTACTCCTGACCTCAGGTGATCCGCCCACCTAGACCTCCCAAATTGCTGGGATTACAGGCATGAGCCACTGAGTCTGGCCTACGCCCTCGTTTT
>NW_016107690.1:1798001-1818272 GCF_001604975.1 Cebus imitator | reverse complement strand
ATTCTCCTGCCTCAGCCTCCTGAGTAGCTGGGATTACAGGCACGCGCCACCATGCCCAGCTGATTTTTTGTAGTTTTAGTAGAGACGGGGTTTCACCGTGTTGACCAGGATGGTCTCGATCTCTTGACCTCGTGATCCACCAGCCTCGGCCTCCCACAGTGCTGGGATTACAGGCGTGAGCCACCGCGCCTGGCCTTAACTTTCTTTAGGACAAAAATCAAGCTTTATTTATTTTTTTTTGAGACAGAGTCTTGCTCTGTCGCCAGGCTGGAGTGCAGTGGTGGGATCTTGGCTCACTGCAGCCTCCGCCTCCCGGGTTGAAGCGATTTCCTGCCTCAGCCTCCCGCGTAGCTGGGATTATAGGCGCCCACCACCACATCCGGCTAATTTTTGTATTTTTAGTAGAGATGGGGTTTCACTGTATTGGCCAGGCTGGTCTTGAACTCCTGACCTCAGGTGATCCGCCCTCCTTGGCCTCCCAAAGTCTTGGGATTACAGGTGTGAGCCACCGCGCCTGGCCTCAAGTGTGATCTTTGTCAAAAACTCCAAATAACCCATAAGTGAAACAAGGAGAGGGCACTGTGTCTCCTCCCGCCTCGGACTGGGTCTCTGTTTCATCCTCGTCCATCATTGCCGAGGATCTGGACAGAGCCATGCTGACCAGGGAGACAAAGCCTCCTCTCCACGGGGCGCGGTGTGTTTACAAAGCACATTACATTGCTGCACGAACCTACGAGATTGGCCGCCTCTTTCTGCAGAGGAAAGGGAGGCTCAGAGAGGCTGAGGGATGGCCCCAAGGTCACACAGCAAGAGGCACAGCCGTGGTGCAAACCTGTGCCCTCCCACCCAGCCTCCTGCCCACCATTTGCTGGGCACCCACAGGCTGCTCCTTGCCTCCTCCTGGCGCGCGCCTAGCTCACCTTGATGCGCTCGATCCCGGCTTCGATACGCAGCTGTTCCACCAGCTTCCGGGCCTGGGCTATGTTGTTAGTGGCTGACATTGTCTGCCATCAGCTCCAGGCCCCCGGCGTCCAGAGAGCTGTGGGGGAAGCAGAGGGGTGTGGGTCAAAGCCCCGCTCCGGCCTCTTTTATGTTTTTAGTACATAAAGGAGTATAACTGGCCAGGCGCGGTGGCTCACGCCTGTCATCCCAACGCTTTGGGAGGCTGAGGCGGGTGGATCACGAGGTCCAGAGATCGAGACCAGCCTGGCCAACATGGTGAAACCCCGTCTCTACTAAAAATACAAAAATTAGCCAAGTGTTTGGCACATGCCTGTAGTCCCAGCTACTTGGGAGGCTGAGGCGGAAGAATCTCTTGAACATAGGAGGGGGAGGTTGCAGTGAGCAGAGATGGCGCCACTGTGCTCCAGCCTGAGTGACAGAGCAAGACTCCATCTCAGAAAAAAAAAAAAGTATTACTTTCCATGTTGCAAAAATTTAAAAACCTATTTATTTATTTATTTATTTATTTTTTAAAGAGATGGGATTTCACCATATTGGTCAGGCTGGTCTCAAACTTCTGACCTCAGGTGATCCACCCGCCTCGGCCTCCCAAAGTGCTGGGATTACAGGCGTGAGCCATAAAACCTATTTTAGTATAAAACTCATAAGCAACCACTGTTGAGAAAATTAGTAAGATACAGAAAAGGAAAAAAACATCTCCCATAATTTCTCTACTTAATATAACCACTGTTGACATGACAGCTATTTCTACCAGAATATATTCTTTTCTCTTTCTTTTTTTTTTTTTTTTTGAGATGGAGTCTCGCTCTGTCGCCAGGTCCGAGTGCGGTGGTGTAATCTTGACTCACGGCAACCTCCGCCTCCCGGGTTCAAGCGATTCTCCTGCCTCAGCCTTCCAGGTAGCTGGGATTACAGGCATGTGCCACCACGCCTGGCTCATTTTTTGTATTTTTGGTAGAGACAGGATTTCACTATGTTGGTCAGGCTGGTCTCGAACTCCCGACCTCAGGTGATCCACCCATCTTGGCCTCCCAAAATGCTGGGATTACAGGCCTGTGCCCCCACGCTGGCCCCTCCTCTATGTCCTTCATACTCAGCCCGTCAGGAGCCTGTGCTGTGCTTCTTGAATTCTCCTGGAACAACCTAGGACCTCAACAGGGCAGGTGATGATGAGATGCAGAGTCTCTTGGGGGGGGTCTGTGGAATCCCCTAAGACCTCATGTGGGGGTGACTCTGCTCCCCATGGAGCACTGGGTGGTGTCTGGGACATTTGTGGCTGTCGTGACTGGGGGGTGCCCCTGGCATGGGGGGGCTGGAGGCCAGGGATGCCGTCCAGCACGATGCAGTGCCTGGGACGGCCCCACCCCAGGGAACAACCCTGCCCCACGTGTTGGCTGTGACCAGGTTAAAGAAACCTGTTTAGTAGGACCCAGCGAGGGGGTCAGTGCTGATGGGGGTGGCAGGGGCAGGGGCCAGGTTCATGAGTCCTGGGCAGCCGCAGTCCCAGCCGGGCAGCTATGAGTTGTTAATGAAGCCGCGCCCCGTGTCACGGCGTCACCGTCTGTTCTGCAGAGCCAGGCAGCCGCAGAAAAGCCACGGCAGATTCCAGAGTTTTCAAAAAATGTCTCCTCAGTGGTAAGAAAGAAGGGACTGTCCATGCATTCCACACCGCAGGAGAATGACCCTCCAGGGCCTGGGATGTGTGGCGCAGTTCTGTTTCTGTAACATGTTTAAGAGGACTTTTTTTGAAAAAACAATTTTTTATTTATTGCTCAGGCTGGAGTGCAATGGTGCGATCTCAGATCACTGCAGCCTCCGCCTCGAGGGTTCAAGCAATTCTGCTACCTCAGCTTCCAGAGTAGCTGGGACTACAGCCATGAGCCACCGCCCGCGGCTAATTTTTTGCATTTTTGGTAGAGATGGGGTTTCACTGTGTTGGCCAGGCTGGTCTTGAACTCCTGACCTGGTGATCAGCCCACCTTGGTCTCCCAAAGTGCTGGGATTACAGGCATAAGCCACCAGGCCCAGCCAACATTTTTTTTTTTTTTTTTGAGACAGGGTCTCGCTCTGTCACCCAGGCTGGAATGCAGTGACTGGATCTCAGCTCCCTGCAGCTGTGCTTCTGCGGCTCTCCCACTTTGTCCTCTCGAGTAGCTGGGATTACAGGTGCATGTGCCACCACGCCCGGCGAATCTCTGTATTTTGGTAGAGACGGGGTTTCACCATGTTGGCTGAGCTGGTCTCGAACTCCTGGTCTCAAGTGATCTGCCTGCCTCGGCCTCTCAAGGTGCTGGGAGGCTGGACATGAGTCCAGGAGTTTGAAACCAGCCCGGGCAACACAGCACGACCCTCTCTCTATAAAAAATTTGCAAATTAGCTGGGCGTGGGTGGCATACTCCTGTGGTCCCAGCTACTTGGGAGGCTGAGGTGGGAAGTTGAGGCCAGACTGGGCAACTCAGTGAGACCCCATCTCTGAATAAATAAGTAAATAAAAGGGCAACTGAGCCCTGTTAGTGCCTCAGCGACAGTGACGAAGCCACAGGCCTCCACGGTGATAAGCTCACAGAGAGCCTCACACACTCACACACCAGTGAGCAGAACACTGAACACTGCGGAATCTGATTGAAGCCGGGAACGTGTGACTGTCTGGCTGTGATCCTGCCCACAGCTTTACCAAATGTGACCACCAGGCACGGCCGGGGAATGACACAGAACTCCTCTACACGTTTTGTTAGCACTGGATGGGACCCCACCGCAATCTCAATAAAAGGGTCAATTAAAAAAAAAATCCCTTTGACACTGCCCAGCCGCCTTGGTTTCCAGCAGACGTCCCGCCCCCACTTTTTGGGGGCAGAGAAGGCCCAATCTGTCTGCTCTAGAGGCAGAGCCCACGTGTGGCTGCCCAGAGGGCTCCCATTCCAGAAAGCTTCAAAGCAGCCACAAAACGTCCAGCTCAGGGAAAACCGCCCTTGGTTCAGCTTAAAAATACCTAAATTACTCAGTGCTAAAAATATGAGCACACAGAGAACAAACGGGTCGGCCCCACCCCCTGTTTTCCTTGGAAGGCCAGGGGGTCCTATTTCACATCCACAATCAGGAGCGTCCACACACACCCTGGGCACCCACTGCCCTGGGCCGCCCCCCCCACCCCCGACATTTCCACGTGAGCATCAGGGCCTGAGTCTTGCCGGCTTTTCTGTTTTGAACAAAATTCCCTGAGAGAGGCTCCCTTTGGACTGAGGAATAACTCCGGCCTGCTTTTCAGAAAGGCCACAGAGGGCTGCACTGTGTGTGTGTGTGTGTGAGCATGTGTTCCTATGTTTTTGTATTTTCGTGTATGTCAATGTGCACATGACTGTACATGTATGTGTGGCTGTGTATGTACATGTGATGTGCATGGCACTGTGCACATATGTACTTGCATGTGCGTGCACACGTGTTTGTATGTGTACCGTGTGGGTTCATGTGTGTGTATACACTTATGCTAGCACGCACAAGCGTGCACATGTGTACACACATACATGTGTGTGTGTGCACGTGTGTGTGCGTGCATGTGTGTGGGCACATGTACATGTCACTGGGTGTGTGCATATGTGCGTGCATGGGTGTGTAAATGTGTGTATGTGTACATGCATGTGTGTATGTGTGCATGGGCATGTTACTGTGTGCATGTGTGCATGCACGTGTGTGGGCACATATATTGCTATGGATGTGGGCATATGTGTGGGCATGTGTAAGTCACTGCGGTTAGTACATATGTGCAGGCGTGGGTGGGTACATGTGTCTGCATGTGTGCACACATGTGTGAGCATGTATGTCACTGGGTGTATACATATATGCATGCATGGGCATGTACATATGTCTGCATGTGTGTGCACATGTGTGTGCACCTTGCATGTGCATGTGTGCATATGTGCATGCTAGCATCCACAAGTGTGCATGTGTATGTGTGTACATACATATCTGCGTGTGTGCACATGTACATGTGTACACATAGGTGTGCATATCAGCATGCATATGAGTCTGTGCATCTATGTACATGAGCATATGGGACATGTCCATCTGTGTCTATATGAATGCACGTGCATATGTACATATGTGTATCTATGTGTATGTGTCTGCATGAGTGTGTGCATAGGTGTATGTGTGAGGGCATGCCTGTCAGTGTGCACATGTATGTGCACGTGTGTAGGCATGTCACTGTGCATATGTGTGTGCACGTGTGGGTATGTATGTTGCTATGGGTGTGTGCATGGTGTGCGCATGTGTGTGGGCATATGTACGTCACTGTGGTGTGTACGTGTGTCTGCACGAGTGTGGGCGTGTCACTGTATATGTGCATATGTGTGTGGCCATGTATGTTGCTACTGGTGTGTCCGTGTGTGTGCGCACGTGTGTGGGCATGTGTATATGTCACTGTGGGTGTGTGCATATGTGCATGGGTCGGTGTGTACGTGTCTGCAAATGTGTGTGTGCGTGCAGGCGCACGTGCATGTGTATGCCCGCACTGAGAAGCCGAGACTCAGACACAGATTGCATCACCCATGCGGCCGCCTCCCCAAGTCCTTGTCTCGGTGGGTGTCACCAGCCCACAGTGACTCAGGAGCAGCCATGCCCCAGCTGAGGACTCAGCCAACACCAGCAGAGCTGGCCACGTGCTGAGTCAGCCAGGAACGCCCCTCCCAGCGGCCTCCCTGAAGAGGCACGGTGTGCCGGGCAACCCCACCTGAACGCACTTGCCTGGGGGCCCCGGGAGGCTGCGGGAGGTGGTCAGCCCTGTCCTGAGGGTCGGCCCTGCCTTGGTGCGCAGGCCTTTCGGGGAGGCAAGTCTCCAGGCATGACTCCAGCCGAGGTTCTCCAAAAATAAAACTGAAGAGGGACGCTGCTGGGCCCTGAGCTGGCCTCCTAACAAAAGGCTCATAGCCACACCCGAGTCTAAGCCTGCCTCGTGCAGACAAATCCCACCCGTGCCTGAGCGTCAAGAAGGATGAGGGTGCCCCCACCCCAGGGCAGAGTGGGAATCTGTGGTTGCTCAAGGGAGGGTCAGCAGATCTGGGCTTCTGAGACCCAAGGCTCCAGTGCACAAGGGTGAGCGAAGCCACAGGAGAGGAGCTGGCAGCAGGGCAGGGAGGGCGGTGGGGACACAGGAGTCACCGGAGAGCCTCGGCCCTTAACCCTTACAGCCGGCAGGTATCCCCAGGGAAAACAAATGAAAAGAAATAAAAAGACACATATAGAAAGGTGTTTATAACTGTGTTATGTGTAAGAGTTAGAAGTTGGAATAAAACCCAATGCTCTGATTTTTTTTTTTTTTTAGATGGAATCTCACTCTGTCGCCCAGGCTGGAGTGCACTGCCGTGATCTCGGCTCACTGCAACCTCCGCCTCCCAAGGTTCTCCTGCCTTGGCCTCCCGAGCAGCTGGGACTATGGGTGCCCACCACCATGCCCGTTTAATTTTTATATTTTTAGTAGAGATGGGGTTTTGCCATGTTGCCCAGGCTGGTCTCGAACTCCTGACCTCAGCTGATCCACCCGCCTCGGCCTCCCAAAGTGCTGGGATTACAGACATCAGCCACTGTGCCCGGCCTGCTACTAGTTTATAATATAAACTTATGCTACATTATATTAAAATATTATAAATTTATTACATATTTGTATATATTGTCATTATATATTTATATGTTTACGCATATACTTCCATTTATACTCATATATTTATATTTGTCATTTATCATGCATTTATTACATGACTTGAAGATTCATCCACTATATATTCAGTCATGTATTATTAATTAGTTTTATTAGTATTTATATCTTTATACTACACATATTGCATATTTGTATATTTATTCATCATTTATATAATTATGCAGTATTAATTAGTTTGATTTCTATTTTGACATTTATATTGTTTGCTATTAATTTTATATTTGTATTTATATTTAGATTGCTATTTTATATCTGTATATACGTATTCGTTATATAGGTATATAATCTGTTATAAGTTTATTGATTATCATTTATCTTAAGTTTTTTTTTTTGAGACAGAGTCTCACTCTGTCGCCTAGGCTGGAGTGCAGTGGCCTGATCTCGGCTCACCGCAACCTCCGCCTCCCAGGTTCAAGCAATTCTCCTGCCTCAGCCTCCCGAGTAGCTGGTATTACAGGCATGCACCACCACGCCCAGCCAATTTTGTGTTTTTAGTAGAAATGGGGTTTCTCCATGCTGGTCAGGCTCATCTCGAACTCCCGACCTCAGGTGATCCACCCACCTCGGCCTCCCAAAGTGCTGGGATTACAGGCGTGAGCCACCCCACCCAGCCAGGGGCTTAATTTTATTAGCGTCCCAGAATGCTCTGTGACTAGGAGAGGCCTCACAGGGCTGGAGCCTTCCCCCAAGACTCACGCCCCATCACATTTGAAGAGAGTGAGATCATAGCTCCCACAGAGGAGGGAACCCTGGAAGAGGGTCGACCAGAAATCTGCCCTGGCTCTACCAAGCTGTGTGGCCTTGGAAAAGTTGCCTTCCCTCTCTGAGCCCCAGTGACCTCTGCTGGAATGCTCAGAGGGACACTCCCATCCCGGCACCAGGCCTGGCCCCCGGGTTCCTGTGCCAGCAAATGGGGGTCCCAGAGTCTGGCAGCCAAGGAGAGGGCCCTCTTCTAGGGACCTGTGGCAAATGCCAAGTATAAACACAGCTGCTGGGAAGACAAGGGTTGGTTTGCCGGGAGCCCTTGAGAAATCTCAGCCCCCGTGGACTTGCACCCTGCTGCCACTCCCCTGCCCTGCCCTGAGGCTGGGGTGCAGCTGGGAACTGCAACAGCCCTGCCGGCCATTTTCGTGTCTTTTTTTTAAGAGAGTTTTGCCCTTGTCGCGCAGGCTGGAGTGCAAATGGCAAGATCTCAGCTCACCGAAACCTCCGCCTCCCGGGTTCAAGTGATTCTCCTGCCTCAGACTCCCAAGTAGCTGGGATCATAGGCATGTGTCCCCATGCCGGCTAATTTTTGTATTTTTAGTAGAGACGGGGTTTTTCCATGTTGGTGAGGCTGGTCTTGAACTCCCGACCTCAGGTGATCCGCCAGCCACAGCCTCCCAAAGTGCTGGGATCACAGGCGTGAGCCGCTGTGCCCAGGTCATTTTTGTATGTGTTGTTGAACTGAAGGCAGGAGCTTGGGCAAAGCCCTTCTTCTTTTGAGACTTAAAGGCCAGAAGAGAGTCTTGTAAACTCCGTGATTACTTCCAAAAGTCTTGGGTGGCCAGTCATGCTTAGATCACTTCCGTGTCATTTATGGACTTGATGAGGGACGAAAGGGCCTCGGGGGACTGTGAGTTACATCAACCTCTTGCTGAATTGACAGAATTTTCAAGTTTCAGGGAGAGGTGAGGTCATTTCCAGGGATCTCATTCAAGGGATACAGGTGGACACCTGTCCCTGAAGAAGGAACACCGAGCCCGTGCCTGGAAATGGAAAGCCTAGGACTTGAATCCCGGCTCTGCTTCCTCAAGTGGAAAATCAGAGGGCTCCTCTCAGAGCTGAGGATGGGTCTTCATTTGTCATTCTGCAGCTCTGAGATCAAGATGACCTAGAATATCCATGACCTCCTTCTAAACGACCTGGACTTTGGGTTAAAATCTCTCTTGGTGGATTTTGGCTTGCACAACAGTGGGTTAGCTACTAAGGACAAATGCAGTCTCCTGCTGAGGTGAACTACAAAAGCTGGCTAGGGCCAGGGGCAGTGGCTCACGCCTGTCATCCCAGCACTTTGGGAGGCTGAGGTGGGAGGATCACTTGAGGTCAGGAGTTTGAGACCAGCTTGGCCAATATGGTGAAAACCCATCTCTACTAAAAATACAAAAATTGGCTGGGCGTGGTGGCGCCTGCCTGTAATCCCAGCTACTCAGGAGGCCGAGGCGGGAGAATCATTTAAACCTGGGAGGCAGAGGTTGTATGTAATGAACTGACATTGTGCCACTGCACTCCAGCCTAGGTGACAGAGCGAGATCCTGTCTCACAAAAGAAAGAAAATCTGGGCCGGGCACGGTGGCTCAAGCCTGTGATCCCAGCACTTTGGGAGGCTGAGGTGGGTGGATCACGAGGTCAAGAGATTGAGACCATCCTGGCCAACATGGTGAAACCCCGTCTCTACTAAAAATACAAAAATTAGCTGGGCGTGGTGGCGCATGCCTGTAATCCCAGCTACTCAGGAGGCTGAGGCAGGAGAATCACTTGAACCCAGGAGGCGGAGGTTGCAGTGAGCTGAGATTGTGCCACTGCAGTCCAGCCTGGCGCCTGGCAAAAGAATGAGACTTTTGCTAAAAAAAAAAAAAAAAAAAGAAAGAAAGAAAATCTGGACAGAATGTCAAAGCGTCTGCTCAAGTGTCTGCAGAGTTACTAAGAGGGTGGAGAATTTCCAGCCAGGATTTAGGGGAGGATGGAAGCCCGGAAAGAGAGCCTGGGTTTGGGGTTACGTTTTCCTGGGATGGGAGGGGGGTTTGCTGAGAGGTTGAGTGATATTTGTTATCAGCTTCACAAGGCCAAGGGTGCAGAGATTGAGGTCCAGGGCTTGCTGAGGGGAGAAGGCTCGGTAAACTCCCCCTTGGTGTGAGCTGGGACAATTTAACGTTGCACTGTTAGAGTAAGGATCACGGCTGGGCATGATGGCTCAGGTGTGCAATCTCAGCACTTTGGGAGGCAGAGGCTGGTGGA
This sequence comes from Cebus imitator, assembly GCF_001604975.1. Classification (NCBI taxonomy): domain Eukaryota; kingdom Metazoa; phylum Chordata; class Mammalia; order Primates; family Cebidae; genus Cebus; species Cebus imitator. Next base: position 1,808,602 of record NW_016107690.1, on the reverse strand, counting down.
TCACAAGGTCGGGAGTTTGAGAACAGCTTGGCAAACATGGCAAAACTACTAAAATGCAAATAAAAAATACAAAAATACTAAAACATACAAAATTACAAAATATTACTAAAAATATAAAAATTAGGTGGATGCTGTGGGGCACACCTGTAATCCCAGCTACTTGGGATTCTGAGACGGGAGAATTGCTTGAACCCGGGAGACAGTGGTTGCAGTGAGCCGAGACTGCGCCACTGCACTCCAGCCTGGGTGGCTGAGCAAGGCTTTGTCCCCCCCACCGCCAAAAAAGTAACAATTAAGAGGAAGCAGGCAGGCCCTTAGAGCAACAGCAGCTGAATTTTGAATCATCTCAATCCCTGGTACTGGATTAAGGCGGCCCCAGGTACCTGGAAGAAGTAAACATAAATCCTCTCTGGAGGAAGACAGTATCATCCTGGGCCTCGAATTATTTCTACATACAAATCCACAAATACAATGTCTGCAAGTAAAAATAACCAGACATACAAGCAGCCAGGACCACATAAACACAAATCAGCAGAAATAACCAGCACTACAAACAGGCCCACAGAGTTTCCATATGCTGGAATTGACGGAAGCTTTAAAATAACTGTGTTAATTATGTCCAAGGAGATAAAAAGATAAGATTGGAATTTTAGCAGCAAATCAGAATAGGAAAAAAAAAAAAAAAAAAAGGAGACAAAAAAAAAAAAAAAAAAAAAAAAAAAAAGGAACCAGTGGATATGGAGAAAATGACAATATCTGAAAAGTAAGAAGTCAGTGGGAGAAATAAAAATTAGTGAACTAGAAGACAGAACAGAGAAAAATAACCAGAAAGAAGCAAGAAGAGAAAGAACCTACAGAAGAGAGGACAAAAGATGCAGCGGATGCAGTGAAGTGTAACGTACATGTCATTGGAGCACCAGAAGGAGAAGAGAATGAGGCAGGAACAGTCTTTGAGGAGATAACGACCGATAACTTTCTAAAACTGATAAAAAAAAAAAAAAAACACCTTAAGACACAGATGTAAGAATCTGTGAACCCCAGGCAAAATAAACCTCCTAAACAGTGGCAGAGAAATGGCCAATAAGCACATGAAATGGTGTCTAATGATTAGTCATCAGGGCAATAGGAATTCAAACCATCATGAGAGATTGCCTCTCATCCACTAGAGTGGCAAAAATTAAAAAGACTGACAACACTAAATATTTGGGAGGATGCAGAACTGGATGCATCACCCATTACTGATGGGAACGTGAAGCGGTACAACCACCATTGAAAATGGCTTAGCAGTTTCTTATAGGGCTGAACACATACCTCACCTATGACCCAGCAATTCTGCTCCTAGGGATTTACTCAAGATAAATAAAAACAGATCTCCATACAAGGACTTGTACAAGATGTTCACAGGCTTTACTCATAGCAGCAAAAACTGGAAACAACCCAGATGCCTGTCAACAAGAGAATGTATAAACAAGCCACAGCATTTCATAGAATGACATACAGCTGCACAGCAGAAAACAATCAGCTATGGGGAGATAAAGCAACATGTATGACTCTCAAATATATTTTGGCAAGCAACAGAAGCCGGATATTAGAGGTGCACAGGCTACAATCCCATTTATAAAAAGTTCAAGAATAGGCAAAACTATGGTGATAGAAATCAGAACAGAGGTTGCTGCCTCTGGCCAGGCTGTTGACTAGATAGGGCCATGAAAGGCCGGGCACAGCCGGGGGCGGTGGCTCACGCCTATAAGCCCCGCACTTTAGGAGGCCAAGGCAGGCAGATCACAAGGTCAGGAGTTCGAGACCAGCCTGGCCAACATACTGAAACCCCATCTCTACTAAAAATACAGAAAATTAGCCGGACATGAAGGTGCACGCCTGTAGTCCCAGCTACTCAGGAGGCTGAGGCAGGAGAATTACTTGAATCCAGGAGGTGGAGGTTGTGGTGAGCTGAGATCACACTACTGCCCCACTCCAGCCTGGGCAACAACGTGAGAGCCTCTGTCTAAAAAAAAAAAAAAAGAAAGAAAAAGCCAGGGAAGAAATTCTAAGGTGATGGAAATGTTCTGTATCTTGGTTGAGTTGCTGGTGTACACAGATGTTCACATCTGCTAAAATCCGTCAAACTGTATATTTGAGATCTCTTCATGTTACTGCATTTGAATTGCTCTTTGATAAAATCAGTTAATTAGAAACAAAAATAAACAAACAAAAGTTGCCAGAGGGAAAAACAGCAGCAATTAGGTGGACCCAGTGAAAATACCCTTCAAGAATTAAGGGGAAATAAGGGCATTTTCAGACAGACAAAACCAGACTTTCTCATCAACAGACTTGCCTTTTCGAAGGTAAAACTAGAGAAAAATAATTCCAGATGAACGGTAGATCCAGGAAGGAGTGAAAAAGAACAAAAATGTTGCACAGAAGAAAGAGCTTGATAAAAGAATTCTAAAGTTTGGCTGGGCGCGGTGGCTCACACTTGTAATCCCAGCACTTTGGGAGGCCGAGGTGGGCAGATCACCTGAGGTCAGGAGTTCAAGACCAGCCTGACCAACATGGAGAAACCCTATCTCTGCTAAAAATACAAAATTAGCCAAGTGTGGTGGTATAGGCCTGTAGCCCCAGCTACTCAGGAGGCTGAGGCAGGAGAATCACTTGAACCCAGGAGGTGGAGGTTGCAGTGAGTTGAGATCACGCGACTGCACTCCAGCCTGGGCAAAAAGAGCAAAACTCCATCTCAAAGTAATAATAATAATAATTCTAAAGTTGCAGTGGAAGGATCAACAAGAAGTGAAAAACTCTGTAAAAGCCTTAGAACATCCATGAATTATAACAGCCATCAGCTCAGTACTCACAATCCACAACACAAGATGTCCTATGCTTCTACTGTTACATTTTTATTACATTATTTTGGTTATTGGATTCCAGTGACAGGAGTTATAAATATTACTTCAGGAGTTTACTGGTGATGCATTAATTTTGCAATTTCACCTGCACACAAAATGAAGCCACCATCTGAAAATATATATACATCCCCATCTGTTGTGACTGGTCCAAGGTCAGAGTGACAAGACTCAAGGCCAGTTGTCCCTGGAGACTTTTCTTCAGTGCAGCCAGCCCCTCCCTGGATGTCTACTTCAGCAGTGCTCTGCAGCCTCAGGCAGATCAGTGGCCTCTGCTCCACCCCCCACTCCCTGCATCTCCTCCTAACAGTTAGAGTGCACTTCTGAAAATACAGTTGAATCTGTTCCTCTGCTACTCAGAAATCACCAACAGCTTCTAATCCTTTACACAATCAAGTGCAAAAATCAAGGCTTACTGTTCAATTCCTACTGCCAAAAATTCCTCCCCCAGCTCCGATTCTGTCAAAGAACTGCATCCTCTGATACATGGCTCCATGATCATCTCCTCTCTCATCCTGTGGCCTCATGAGCTCAGCATTTTCCAGATTCTGAAACCCTGGAGGGGGCCATGCGGGAGATGGCCACCCCTGGGAAACTAAGACTCAGAGAAGGTAGATGGCTTGCCCAGAAGATACTTATATTATAAGAAATTGGCTCTCATAATTGTGGAGGTTGAGAAGTCATAAGATGAATAATTAGTGGCTTTTCGGGTAAAGATGGCGGAGCACGGGTGCGGCTTTTTGCTGATGACATGCAGCCCACCTGGTAAACTTGTCCAGGTCGAATATGCTTTGACCACTGCAGCTGGAGGAGCCCGGTCAGTGGGAATTAAAGTTGCAAATGATGTGGCATTAGCAACTGAGAAAAAACAGAAATCATGAGCCAAGTGTGCACAGAGTGGAACTGATCACTGCATATAGGTCTGGTATACAGTGGCACAGGCCCAGATTAGAGTGCTTGTTCGCAGAGCTTGAAAACTTGCTCAACAAGCCGGGTGCAGTGGCTCATGCCTGTAATCCCAGCACTTTGGGAGGCTGAGATGGGTGGATCACCTGAGGTCCGGAGTTCGAGACCAGCCTGGCCAACATGGTGACACCCCCATCTCTTTAAAAAAAAATAATAATTAAAAAAAAAAAAAAAGAAAACTAGCTCAACAGCACTATGTTGGGTACCAAGAAGCCATTCCCACAGCTCAGCTGGTACAGAGAGTAGCTTCTGTGATGCAAGAATATACTCAGTTGGTGCTGTTCGTCCATTTGGAGTTTATTTGTGCTTGGAATGAGGGGCGACCATGTTTATTTCAGTCGGGTCCATCTGGAGCTTACTCTGCCTGGAAAGCTACAGCAGTGGGAAAGAACTTTGTAAGTGGGAAAAGTTTCCTTGAGCAAAGAGATAAAGAAGATCTGGAACTTGAAGATGCCATTCCTACAGCCGTCTTAACCCTAAAGGAAAGCTTTGAAGGGCACATGACGGGGGTTGACATAGAAGCTGGAATCTGCTGTGGAGCTGGGTTTAGGAGGCTTGCTCCAACTGAAGCTAAGGATGATTGGCTGCTATGCCGTAACAATGAAGAGACTGAAAAATCCAGAATTTCACATAATCTATCTACTTAAACATGTTTAAAGTATGTTTTGTTTTGCAGACTTTTTGCACACTTATTTCTACTTGGTTTAAATTGACTGCTTTTAAAATGACTTATAAATCCTAATAAACTGTTAAACCCACCTCCCTCCTGCAAAAACAAAAAACAAAAAACAAAACCAGCCGGGCATGGTGGCTCACGCCTGTAAACCTAGAACTTTGGGAGGCAGAGGTGGGTGGATCACCTGAGGTCAGGAGTTCAAGACCAGCCTGGCCATCAGCGTGAAACCCCATCTTTAAAAAAAAAAGTTAAAAAAACAAAACAAGGGCTGGGCGCGGTGGCTCAAGCCTGTAATCCCAGCACTTGGGGAGGCCGAGGCGGGTGGATCACGAGGTCAAGAGATCGAGACCATCCTGGTCAACATGGTGAAACCCCGTCTCTACTAAAACTACAAAAAATTAGCTGGGCATGGTGGCACGTGCCTGTAGTCCCAGCTACTCAGGAGGCTGAGGCAGGAGAATTGCTTGAACCCGGGAGGCAGAGTTTGCGGTGAGCCGAGATCACGCCATTGCACTCCAGCCTGGGTAACAAGAGCGAAACTCCGTCTCCAAAAAACAAAAAACAAAACAAAACAAAACAAAAACAAAAATGATATACAATTGGCAAGCTAGAGACACATGAGAACGGTTAGTTTTTGTCTGAAAGCCAGCAGGCTTGAGACCCAAGAACAGATGTTTCATTTGGAGCCCAAAGGCTGGGAAAAAACCTCTCTGCCAGCTTGAAGGCTGCCAGGCAGGAGGAATTTTTCTCTTACTCAGCATTTTTGTTCTATCCTGGACTTCAACTGATTAGACGAGGCCCCACATTGGAGAGTGGGGAGCAATGTGCTTTACCCAGCCACTGGTTCATTTCATTCAGAAGAATTCTCCCAGACAGAGCCAGAGTAACATTTAAACAGCTATCTGGCGCCGGGTGTGGTGGCTCATGCCTGTAATCCTAGCACTTTGGGAGGCTGAGGCGGGCGGATCACCTGAGGTCAGGAGTTCGAGACCAGCCTGACCAATACGGTGAAACCCCATCTTTAAAAATAAATAAATAAATAAAATTTAAAAAAGTTAAAATAAAATAAACGGCTACCTGGGCACCCCGTGGACCGGTCAAGTTAACACATAAAATTAACAATTGCAACAACCTTGGGGCCAATCATTCAGCCCGCCACATCATTCTCTCATGACTCTCTGTCTCTTTTCTCATAGTATTTATAATTATTTTTTTCAGATGGAGCCTCATTTTCCTGCCAGGCTGGACTGCAGTGGCGCAATCTCCACTCACTGCAACCTCCACCTCCTGGGTTCAAGCGATCCTCCTGCCTCAGCCTCCTCAGTAGCTGAGACTACAGGCGTGTGCCACCACGCCCGGCTAATTTCTGTATTTTCAGTGGAGATGGGGTTTCACCATCTTAGCCAGGATGGTCTTCATCTCTTGACCTTGTGATCCGCCCAACTCAGCCTCCCAAAGCGCTGGGCTGACAGGCGTGAGCCACTGCGCCCAGCTATAGTACTTAATTTAATGTTTTAGTTGTCCCCCTACTGGACTGTAAGCCTCATGATGCCAAAGATTTGTGGTCTGGGTGCAGTGGCTCATGCTGATCAGTCCCAGCACTTTGGGAGACTGAGGCAGGAGGATCACTTGAGCCCAAGAGTTTGAGACCAGCCTGGGCGACATGGCAAAACGTTGACTCTATAAAAAAACAAAACAAAACAAAACTAGCTGGGTGTGGAGATCCCAGTGGAGGTGGGAGGATCGCTTGAGCCCAGGAAGTGGAGGCTGCAGTGAGCCGAGATCACGCCACTGCACTCCAGCCTGGGCAACAGAGTAAGACCCTGTCTCAAAAAAAAAAAAAAAAAAAAAGATCTGAGTTGTTCTCCCTAGAACCTGGCACATACAGCTGCTCAAGAGACATTTGGTTGAGGCATGAAGTGGGGGCTGTGGCTGTCTTTGCAGATGTCAACTTTTTTTTTTTGAGACGGGGTCTTGCTATGTTGCCCAGGCTGGAGTGCAGTGGCTATTCACAGGTGCCATCCCACTACTGATCAGCATGGGAGTTTTGACCTGCTCCATTTCCGACCTCGGCTGGTTCACCCCTCCTTAGGCAATCTGGTGGTCCCCCGCTCCCGGGAGCTCACCGTATTGATGCCGAACTTAGCGCGGACACCCGATCGGCATAGCTCACTACAGCCCAGAACTCCTGGGCTCAAGCAATCCTCCCCCCTCAGCCTCCCGAATAGCTGGGACTATAGGCACGCGCCACCCTGCCCGGCTATAGACGTCAACTTTAACTCTGGAAGATGGTTTTGCTCCGTGACATGTCCCTCCTTTATGATGCGGGGTTCAAATGTGAGTTCCTTTTGGAACACTGAAATGGCTTCTAGCTCCAGGTGACCTTGACTCAGAATTTCCCAGAACACGGCACACTCGTAAACTCACCTGGGCTGTTTGTGGCAGACTCAATGTTTGTGTTCTCTGACCTCACCAAGTTCATATGTTGAAATCCTGGGCCAGGTGTGGTGGCTCATGCCTGCAATCCCAGGGCTTTGGGAGGCCGAGAGGGGTGGATCACTTGAGCCCAGGAGTTCGAGACCAGCCTGGGCGACTAAAATACAGAAAAAATTAGCCAGGTGTGGCAGCATTCGCCTGTGTGCCTGGTCCCAGCTGCCCAGGAGGCTGAGGCAGGAGAATTGCTAGAACGTGGGAGGTGGAGGTTGCAGTGAGCTGAGACTGAGCCACTGCACTCCAGCCTGGGTAACAGACTGAGACTCTGTCTCAAAAAAAAAAAAAAAAGAAAAAGACAAGAAAGAAAAAGAACCTCGGCCTGCTGTTTTTGAAAACGAAGCCACATGTTTCTTTCCTAATCAGAACTAAAGTGAAAGATTAAAACAATCGCTGTTTTGTTTGTCTTGGAGCAAGACATATAAGCTCTGTGTTTCTGGCGTGCTGCAGAGAACAGCACCCAGCACAGCCTGAAGCGTGTGTGGGCGTGCGTGTGACGGAGCACGGGGGCCTGGGACAAGGCCTGAGCCGGAGGACGTTCTCGGGCCGGAGACCTGGCTCTGAGCACGTCCCTGACTTCCCTGAGCCTCGGCTTTCTCCGCTGCAAAGTTCAGAACCAGAGAGCGGTTTCCCGCGGCTCCGTGGCACCCTCGGGGCTCTGTGCGGAGGCTGAGACGCCCTGGCTTCTCAGGAGGGGCGCCCCTGGCCTTGGGGTGCAGTCTGGCTTCTTGGCCAGGTTCCATTTGTGTGTGTGTGTGTGTGTGTGTGTGTGTGTGTGTGTGTGTGTGTATAATATATATTACAGATACATGTAAAATGTAATATATATTATATATATAAAATATAATATGCAAAATATTAGATAACATCCATTATAAATTATATATAATATATATGTAAAATATATAGTATACAAATGCATGTGAGTGAATATATTTATGTATATATTATATACATATTATATATGTGTGTATATATGTATGTATACATAGTATACATATGTGTATATATACACACATATGTATACTATGTGTGTGTGTGTATATACACACACACACACACACACGCACACACGTATATTTGAGACAAAGTCTAGCTCTGTTGCCAGGCTGGAGTGCAATGGCACGATCTTGGGTCACTGCAACCTCCGCCTCCTGGGTTCAAGTGATCCTCCTGCCTGGGCCTCCTGAGTCCCGGGGTACAGGTGCATGCTACTCCTGAGTGCCTGCCTGGCGGATCTTTTATTTTTTCGTAGAGATGAAGTCTCTACAGCTATGTTGCTCTGGCTGGTGTCAAACTCCTGGCCTGAAGCGATCCTCCTGCCTCAGCCTCCCAAATCATTGGGACTGCAAGCGTGAGCCATGGCACCTGGCCGATAATAAAACAAATATGGTATAGGATATAGAACAGCTTCATACTATATAAATGTAATCAACATGTAATACACGGAGCATGCTCAAAGTGCACAGGTCTGATGGGCAGGAAGCTGGATGGAGGCGGGAAAGTGGCCCAGGAGGGGCTGTGGTGTTAGGTGTGGACCTGGTTACAGTGACCTCAGGGCTGAGGAGAAACTACTACAGTTCTTGGGGAAGAGACGCAGAATTTCATAAGAGCATAATGAATGCCCTTTGGGAGGCCGAGGCAGGTGGATCACCTGAGGTCAGGAGTTCGAGACTAGCCTGGCCAACGGGGTGAAATCCCTTCTCTACCAAAAATGCAAAAATCAGCTGGGTGTGGTGGCACGCACCTGTAGTCCCAGCTGCTTAGGAGGCTGAGGTGGGAGAATTGCTTGAACCTGGAAGGTGGAGGCTGCAGTGAGCAATGACTGCACCATTGCCCTCTAGCCTGGGCTACAGAGCAAGGCTCTTTCTCAAACAAAACAGAACAAAACAGCAATGAATGGAGAGGAGAAAACCTATGTTGGCTGTGGAGGTCCTGAGGCCACGGATGGTAAACTGATATCTTCTGATGACAATTTTATTGTTTTTTTTTTGAGATGGAATCTTGCTCTGTCGCCCAGGCGGGAGTGCAATGGTGCGATCTCTGCTGACTGCAACCTCCACCTCCAGGGTTCAACTGATTCTCCTGCCTCAGCCTCCCAAGCAGCTGGGACTACAGGAGTGCACCACCATGCCGCGCTGATTTTTTTGTATTTTTAGTAGAGACGGGGTTTCACTGTGTTAGCCAGGATGGTCTCATTCTCCTGACCTCAGGCGATGGATCCTCCCATCTCGACCTCCCAAAGTGCTGGGATGACAGGTGTGAACCTCCGCACCCAGCCTGTGCTCTAAGGCCGACCCTTGCCAGGACTCTTAGCATGATGGTGCGCCCAGCCTGCGCGGAGGGCGGGGGCGTGGGACCCTGCTCGGGGGTGGGTGGGCTGAATCCAGGTATTCTGGGCTGCGAAGCCGAGAAGCAGACAGCAGACCTGGGGTGGTTGCAGACTTTACGGGGACCCAGGGCGCACTGAGGATGGAGCATCCCGGGGAGCTCAAACCTGCCTGGCGAGTCTCTGCAGAGCAGACAGCCAGCCGCACTGGGCAGCAAGGCAGCCTGGCTTCCCCCTCCCGCTGAGACCTTTTTTAGGCCTGTGATGCCACGGCCGCTCTTGGAGGTGTTTTCCAGCTGTACAGGAAGCTGGGGCAGAGACCCAGAGAGGCTGGCGGTGGCTCTGAATTCCAAGCATAGTTCTCATAGTTGGGAAAGTGCCACTCCCAGCTCCGTACGCCGACCGGGAGCTGCTGCCAGGGCCATCTTCTCACCAGCGGGGAGAGAGCCTGCAGCCGGTGGAGGCTTCTGAGACTTGGCCAGGCGGCCTGCGTAAACAGACAAGAATGTCAAGAACGCGTCTGGCCAGGCAGAGACAGGGACTTTACGGAGCGGCTCCTGGGTCTGGTGGCCAGAGGGGCGAGGGGGCAGGAGCTCCTGAGGGTCCCTCCACCAGCAGGGAGGGTCCTGCATCCCCCAGGCTGTTAAAAGAGGCTGATCAGGTTGGGCGCGGTGGCTCACGCCTGTAACCCCACCACTTTGGGAGGCTGAGGCAGGTGGATCACGAGGTCAAGAGGTCAAGACCATCCTGGCCAACACTGTGAAACCCCATCTCCACTAAAAATACAAAAATTGGCCAGGTGTGGTGGCATGCGCCCTTGTAGTCCCAGCCGCTTGGGAGGCTGAGGCAGGAGAATCACTTGAACCTGGGAGTTGGAGGTTGCGGTGAGCCAAGATCACGTCACTGCATTCCAGCCCGGTGACAGAGTGAGACTCCTGTCTAAAAAAAAAATTTAAAAGATTAGCTGAGTGTGGTGGCACATGCCTGTCACCTCAGTTTACTCCAGGAGGCCAGGATTGCACCACTGCACTCCAGCCTAGGTGACAAAGTGAGACTCTGTCTCAAGAAAATAAAAATAAAAATAAAATAAGAAAGGTTGATCAGGGCCAAGGGCTGGGCTGGGAAGAAGGGGTGCTTCTGGGCCAGCGCTGTGGGCGTCCTGTGTGAAGCCGGCTGCAAGGCGGCCCTTCCAAAGAGCTGGGGTGCACAGTGGGCCTTGGCGAGGCTCACAGGAGGCAGC
>NW_016107690.1:1770308-1797521 GCF_001604975.1 Cebus imitator | reverse complement strand
CGATCTCAGCTCACCGCAACCTCCGCCTCCTGGGTTCAGGCAATTCTCCTGCCTCAGCCTCCTGAGTAGCTGGGATTACAGGCACGTGCCACCATGCCCAGCTAATGTTTTGTAGTTTTAGTAGAGACGGGGTTTCACCATGTTGACCAGCATGGTCTCGATCTCTTGACCTCGTGATCCACCCGCCTCGGCCTCCCAAAGTGCTGGGATTACAGGCGTGAGCCACCGTGCCCGGCCAATTTTTGTACTTTTTAGTAGAGACGGAGTTTCACCATGTTGCCCAGGCTGTCTGGAACTCCTGGTCTGAAGCAATCCACCCACCCTCGCCTCCCAAAGCGCTGGGATGACAGGTGTGAGTCACTGCGCCCGGCTTTGGGTTTTTAATTTGTGCACTGAATGTTTATTACTGACAGCCAGCACGGAAGGGGGGACCTCGTCCTATGACCCGGCAAGGAAGTGAATTCTGGAAGAGCCAGAGTAAGCTTAGACAGCAACTGGAAGCGTCACGACAGACGGCAGGTAGCCGGCATCTCAATTTCAGCCTGGGGAGGCCCTGGGCGGACGAAGCCGTCGTGCTGTGACCTCCACAGCTGTGAGCGCGGGCATGGGCGTTGCTTTAAGCACCGTGCGTGTGGTAGTTGGTTATGCCGTGTATGCAGCTGATACGCAAGGCCAGCATGGGACTGGTTGGGGTTTCCAGGCTGGAGGTCCCCCTGGTGAGCAGGCATGGGTCCCCAGCCTGGGACAGCTTCAGCTCCCACCCACTGTTCGCTGCTCCTGGGCCGTGCTCCACACATACCGTCTCTGCTGTTTTCCTTTTTCTTTTTTTTTTTTTTGAGACGGAGTTTCGGTCTTGTTGCCCAGGCTGGAGTGCAATGGCATGATCTCAGCTCACTGCCATCTCTGCCTCCCATGTTCAAGTGATTCTCCTGCCTCAGCCTCCCGAGTAGCTGGGATTACAGGCATGCGCCACTATGCCTGGTGAATTTTTTGTATTTTTAGTAGAGACGAGGTTTCTCCATGTGGGTCAGGCTAGTCTCAAACTACCGACCTCAGGTGATCTGCCCATTAGGGCCTCCCAAAGTGCTGGGATTACAGGTGTGAGCCACCATGCCTGGCTTCCTTTTCTTTTTTTTGAGATGGAGTTTTACTCTGTCACCCAGGCTGGAGTGCAGTGGCATGATCTCGGCTCACTGCAACCTCTGCCTCCTGGGTTCTAGGGATTCTCCTGCCTCAGTCTCCTAAGTAACTGGGACTATAGGCATCCACCACCATGCCAGGCTGATTTCTTATCTTTTTTGTAGACACAGGGTTTCACCATGTTGGCCAGGCTGGTCTCGAACTCCTGACCTCAAGTGATCTACCTGCCTTGGCCTCCCAAAATGCTGGGAATGAACCACCATGCCCGGCCTCTTTTTTTTTTTTTTTTTGGAGACAGTTTCTTGCTCTGTCACCGAGGCAGGAGTGCGGTAGCATGATCACAGCTCACTGCAGCCTTGACCTCCCGGCCTCAAGAGATCCTCCCACCTCAGCCTCCTGAGTAGCTGGGACTACAGGTGTGCACCACCACACCCGGCTAAATTTTTTTTTTTTTTTTTTGAGATGGAGTTTCACTCTGTCACCCAGGCTGGAGTGCAGTGGCATGATCTCCGCTCACTGCAACCTCTGCCTCCCGGGTTCAAGGGATTCTCCTGCCTCAGCCTCCTGAGTAGCTGGGATTACAGGCATCCGCCACCACGCCTGGCTAATTTTGTAGTTTTGGCAGAGACAGGATTTTTCCATGTTGGTCAGGCTGGTCTCGAACCCCCGACCTCAGGTGATCTGCCCGCCTCGGCCTCCCAAAGTGCTGGGGTTACAGGTGTGAGCCACCTGGCCCGGCCCTGGCTAATTTTTAATATTTTTTTCATTTAGAGCTGGGGCCTGGCTATATTGCCCAGGCTGGTCTCAAACTCCCAGACTCAAGCGATCCCTCTGCCTCCACCTCCCAGAGCTCAGGATCCCAAGCATGCACCCTGCGTGCGCCCAGCCTGCGATTTTGCTTTTACCAGCCCTGAGATGGATGCAGCACTTATAAGACCCCTGAAGACTCAGGTGGCTTCTCCTTGAGCCGAGCAAGCGGCCCCCCACCGCTGCTTCCTGGAAGCCGAACTGGTTCCTGAGCGCGGGAGGCGTGCTCTCCTGATGGCTCAGGAAGTCAGGCTCAGCGAATTCCAGCTCGGCTTCCAGGCAGCTCCACAATGAGGCTGCTGCGCTTTTCCAGTCTGCTCATCAAAGCAGACCCAGCCTTGTGTGGCGCGGCGGTGAGGGCGGTGAGCCCAGCCGGGGTGAGTCAGCCCCCGGGGAAGGTGGCCTTGAGGGCGTCAGGGAGGGGTGGCTGGCCTGCAGCAGCGACGCCTGGTCTTGGGTGGGAACAGAAGCCGCCTTCATCTGGCTTTAAAACTTCCAGACCAGTAGCCTTGGAGCTCACAGAGCTCCTGCACTCTTTCCTCCTGGGGGCAATCCCCATCTCGTCCCACCAAACCTCTGCCTGCCACAAACAAGGGAAGAAAAATAAATCCCAAACGACAAAACCTCCAGCCAGATTTTGCAGGAGCGGGAGACAAAGCTTGAGGTGCAAACATCAGCTCGTCCCGTGGAGGGGTGTCTGCTGCTGAGAACACGGTGTTCAGAGACGGCGAGAGACGGGCTGTTATGTTCAGAGAGGAAAACATCCAAACCCAAACAGAAAGGAATGGTAGTTTGGGAGAGAAGAGAAGGCTCCCAGGCACTGTCCTGCGGCTGGGGGAGCTGAGTGTGCAGAGCTGTGTCCCCGGGCACCTGTGTCCATGTGCGTGCCCGGCGTGAGCACGAGAGCCTCGGCCACGCGCAGCCCTGGGAGCCATGAGGACCTCAGAGCATCTCATGGCAGCCCCTGAAAACAGCGTGCAGGGGCGCGACCTTGGCTCACTGCAACCTCCACCTCCCGGGTTCGAGATTCTCCTGCTTCAGCCTCCCGAATAGCTGGGATTACAGGCACCCGCCACCACACCCGGCTAATTTTTTTGTATTTTTAGTAGAGACGGGGTTTCACCATGTTGGTCAGGCTGGTCTCGAACTCCTGACCTCGTGACCCACACGCCTCAGCCTCCCAAAGTTCTGGGATTACAGGCGTGAGCCACCGAACCTGGCCCATTTTTACCAGAGACAGGGTTTCACCATGTTGGCCAGGCTGGTCTCAAACTCCTGACTTCAGGTGATCTGCCCGCCTCAGCCTCCCTAAGTGCTGGGATTACAGGTGTGAGTCACTGCACTGGGCCAACAGTGGTGCTTAATGGGGGTGACTCAGCCGCATCAGGAAGCCCTGGGCAATGCCTGGGACGTCTGGTTGTGGGGGTTCTCCTGGCAGGGAGTGGGAGTGGGTGGAGGCAGGACCTGCTCAGCACCCGTCAGTGCCCAGCACGGTCCCGCCCCAGAGGAGGATCCCATCCCACTGTCCACAGTGCTGAAGGAGGAGACCCTGAATTAATCTTTTGGGGAAAATGGGGTTCAATCCCTGCCCACAGTAGAGACCAGAGTAAGCTCCCGATGGGGCAGACGGTGTGAACCAGCGGGTCCTCAGCTCCTGGGACTCACCTCCCCTCTCCCTCCACACTCAGGGTGTGGATTTCAATGTGTGCAGCCTCTGGGGACTTCAGCAGGGCAGAGGGTCATGGGACACAGAGTCTTTTGGGGGTCTGTGGAAACCCCTTTCCCTGCGGTTCCACCTGGGGGTGATTCTGCCCACCGGGGGACCCTGGGAAACGTCTGGGGACATCTGTGGTTGTCATAACTGGGGGGAGCTCCTGGCATGGGGCGGACGGAGGCCAGGGACGCTGCTCAGCACCCTGCAGTGCCGAGGATGGTCTCACCCCGGAGAACAACCTGGCTTCTGTGTCTACAGTGCCTGGGGGACACTGGTTTAGACCGCAGAAAGGTGCACACGTAGGCCCGGCAGGGTGGCTCACACCTGTCATCCCAGCACTTTGGGAGGCCGAGGCGTGTGGATCACTTAACGTTAGGAGTTTGAGACCAGCCTGGCCAACACAGTGAAAGCCCACCTCTACTGAAAAAAAAATGCAAAATTAGCCAGGCATGGTAGTGCATTCCTGTAATCCCAGCTCCTTGGGAGGCTGAGGCAGGAGAATCACCTGAACCTGGGAGGTGGAGGCTGCAGTGAGCCGAGACAGCACCGCTATATTCCAGCCTGGGCAACAAGAGTGAAACTTTGTCCAAAAAAACAAAGAAAGAAAGAGGCTGGGTGAGGTGGCTCACACCTGTAACTCTGGGAGACTGAAGCGTGTGGATCACCTGAGGTCAGGAGTTCAAGACCAGCCTGGCCAACAAGGCGAAACCCCATCTCTACTAAAAATACAAAAAAATTAGCTGGGCATAATGGTGGATGCCTGTAATCCCAGCTACTCAGGAGACTGAGGCAAGAGACTTGCTTGAACCCAGGAGGTGGAGATTGCGGTGAGCCGAGGTGGCGCCACTGCACTGCAGCCTGGGTGACAAAGTGAGACTGTGCCTCACAAACAAAACAGACAAAGAAAGCAGCACGCAGCTTTGAGAGCAGACGCAGGGCGTCAGGGTGAGAAGCCGCGGGCGAGGCTCAGGCCTCGGTGTGTCCCCTGGCGGCTGGGATGCAGGCCCCCCACTCCCCACCCTCCGGCCCTGAGAAGGCTCATACATCCTCACCCGGACACCAAAGAGGGGACCACGCAGAACCCCGGGTGCCAGGTTGACATGGAAACTTCCGTACAAGAGGCGCATCTGAGAGCGGCCACACCTGCTTCCCGCTCCACAGAAGCCCTGGCCCCCATCAGCAACCAGCCGAGAACCCCGCAGCCAGGGCAGGCCACCCCCGCCCCACACCTGCAGCCCCTCCGGAGCCAGGTCACCCCAGCAGGGCCTGGGAGGGCGGCTGTGTGCGGGGCCTTCCGTGCTGGCTCTGACCGTTGGTGACTCTGTGACCTCGAGGCAGGGCCGTGGGACCCAGGGCTGCAGTGGCGGGACGGGGGCTCTGCCACACGGAAGGGAGGGCCGTGCCCTGGCTGGAAAACAGCATCTTGTGACTGTCCGTGTCAGCGCGGGCCCTTTGCTCCCGGGCTAAATCGGTCCTCGGGGCAGCTATATTTAGAAGGGGCTAAAGAGAGGGAATGAATGAGGTGCCCGCAAGAAAGTGAAAAACAGACCAGCGGGCAGGAGCTCGGGGCCCAAGAATGAGCCAGCTTGTTCGGACAAAGGGGCCCGATGACAGAGGGTGACGGCTGCCAGCGTGGGTTTGGTCGCCGCGGTGATGGGAGCAGGAGGAAAGAAAAGCTGCTCTCTGTCCCGCCAGGGGTGGGGTCGGCGGGGGTGGGGGATGACCACGGTCATGTGAGCGTTTGCAAGCCCAGGGACTGGAGCCGGGCCAGGACACTGAGCGCCGTGGCTCCTGTCACTCCAGTCCTGGGCTTCCCGGCTGAGGAAATGTAGTCACCCTGGCCCGGGGCCAGGGCAAGGGGCAGCGCCAGCCTCGTGATGGTGGCCCTCGGGAGCTGAAGGGCAGGAGAGGTGAGAAGAGACCAGAGGGCAGCACCGGGCCTTCCTACCCAGGCACAGGTGGGTCTTTCTCCACCCAGGCCCCCCCCAGCAAACTCCTACACATCCTGCAAAGACCCTTCTGAAAAGCCCCTGATCACAACTATCCATGCCCAGCCAGGCTGCACTAAAACCCCTTCCCAGCACACTGGCAGCTCCCTGGATGTTCCTTGTGACATGTGGCTGCTACCCATGACACACATGTTTCTAATCTCACAGCTCTGGGCTCGGAGTCCAGTACCGGCCTCGCCGGCTGCGCCCATTCCTCTGGGCTCTGCAGCAGGGGCCGGGTCGTCCAGACACACACACTGCCAAAGGCAGACCTCGGGCCTGGGCTTCTCTGCTGTGGCCCGTGGGTTCCAGGTCACGTCATCAGAATGGCTGGATGTCACCAGCATCGTGGGTGACAGCTCCAGGACCACCCAACTCCAGCCCTGGTGTTGTTACAAAGTCCCAGAAAACCAGCCAGATGCGGTGGCTCACGCCTGTAACCCCAGCACTTTGGGAGGCTGAGGCAGGTGAATCAGGAGGTCAGGAGTTTGAGACCAGCCTGGCCAACATGGAGAAACCTCATCTGTGCTAAAAATACAAAAGCACTGGGGTGCGGTGGTGCACGCCTGTTATCCCAGCTACTCGGGAGGCTGAGGCAGGAGAACTGCTTGAACCTGGGAGGCGGAGACTGCGGTGAGCTGAGGTCGCGCCTCTGCACTCTAGCCTGGGCAACAGAGCAAGACTCTGTCTCAAAAAATAAAAAGACAACCTATCTTGAGGACAATCTGATTCTAATGTCAAAGATGCTGAGGCTGCCCTGAGACTGAGACACCCTGGTCCAAGGGACGTTCTGGCCAGAAGCGGGCTTTCCTGTGATATGTACATGTTGCTTGCGTCCTGACAGGTTCAAGTGACAAAGCTGGGCAGGCTGAGGCCACCAGAGAGTTTCCTGGGCCCCCACTCCAGACACACACCTTGAATCCTCAATGCCAAGGCAGCTCCAAACCCAAGGGACCCCGTGGGGGCATGAGATCTGGACATCAAGGTTTGGCAGGAAAGCGTCAGGACCCCTGGAGAGAACCCTGACTCCGGTGCTGACCCCACTGCGTCTGACTCAACGCTCAACGCTCAGACACGGCAAAGGGCAAGAAAGCAAGTGTCTTTTCTTTTTTTTCTTTTTTTTGAGATGGAGTTTCACTCTTGTCATCCAGGCTGGAGTGCAGTGGTGCAATCTCAGCCCACCGAAACTTCCCCCTCCTGGGTTCAAGCGATTCTCCTGCCTCAGCCTCCTGAGTAGCTGGGATTACAGGCACACGCCACCACGCCTGGCTAATTTTGTATCTTTAGTAGAGACGGGGTTTCTCCATGTTGGTCAGGCTGGTCTCAAACTCCTGACCTCAGGGGATCTGCCCGCCTTGGCCTCCCAAAGTGCTGGGATTACAGGCGTGAGCCACCGCGCCCAGTCTAAGATGCAGAGGAGGATGTGGAGGGAGGGCTTCAAGGGGGCTGCGTTTTCTTTCTTTTTCTTTTTTCTCTATTTTTTTTTTTTTTTTTGGGAGGGAGTCTCACACTGTTGCCCAGGCTGGAGTGCAGTGATGCAATTTCGGCTCACTGCAACCTCTGCCTCGTGGGTTCAAGTGATTCTCCTGCCTTAGCCTCCCGGGTAGCTGAGAGTACAGGTGCCCGCCACCACGCCCGGCTACTTTTTTGTATTTTTGGTAGAGATGGGGTTTCGCTGTGTTAGCCAGGATGGTCTCGATCTCCTGACGTAATGATTCGCCTGAATCGGTCTCCCAAATGCTGGGATGACAGGCATGAGTCACCGCCACCGCTGGGGCTGTGTTTTCTTCTGGAGGTTCACACGGGGATTTGTGATGCTAGGCAGGGAATTTCAGTCTCTCCTGCAGAACCTTCTGGAGAGGCACCACTGCAGCGACCAGAGCCGCAGCCACCAGGCACCAGGCACGAGGCACCAGCTGACCAGGAGGGAGGACCCGCAGGGCCGTGTGTTTGGGGTCAGCCGGCAGGCCTGGGGTGAGGGCGGGGGTGCCGGGACTGGCATGCTTGGTGTGCACAAAACTCCTGTGACTGAGTTCATCTTCACCTCTGTCCCAAGATGAGGTTTTGATGACACGCATGGAATTTCTAACAATGAGATGGAGTGTGTGGTTTTGCTCACGCTTACATCCCCTTTTCTCGTCTATCCAAATTCCATTACGCCTTTTCTTGCTAATGCAGAAGCTTGGCCAAGTCCTGGGCTGCCCCAGGAAGCGCTGAGGTCTCCTGCAGCCCTCGGTGGAAAGGGGAAACGTGGCTGCCTCGGGGCTGGGCGCCCTGACTCTCAGGATCCCTGCAGGACGGGGAAAGAGGGTTCGGGTTGAAACCGGCTCAGAGGAAGTGGGTAGAATGTAGAAGGTGCCACGGCAGCTGCTGGGAGTCGCCGTCTCATCCAGCCCCCCGGGTGACCCTTCTTGCTGGCTTCTTTTGAGACGGAGTGTTGCTCTGTCACTGAGAGTGCAGTGGCGTGATCTCGGCTCACTGCAACCTCTGCCTCCTGGGTTCAAGTGATTCTCGTGCCTCAGCCTCCTGAGTAGCTGGGACTGCAAGCACGCACCACTACACCTGGCTAATTTTTTGTATTTTTAGTTGAGACGGGGTTTCACCGTGTTGGCCAGGCTGGTCTCGAACTCCTGACCTCGTGATCCACTTGCCTTGCATCCCAAAGTGCTGGGGTCCCAGGCGTGAGCCGCCGCGCCCGGCCTCCCCATCCTACTTTCTCTGTCTGGGAATCTCAGGGCTCTAGGGACCTCCTAGGAGTGGAATCACACAGGGCGTGTCCTTCTGTGCCTGGCGTCTGTCACCGAGCCTGAGCTCCTCGAAGTGCATCCACACAGCGGCTGGTGTCAGAGCCGCCGCTCCCGGTCGCGGCTGAATTGGGTTCTGGTGCGTAGCGGGACACTAGAGTTGTTTTTGGCTGTTCGGAATCTCACTGCTGTGAACATAGGTGTGCAAATCTCACTTTGTTTTGTAAACTCTGCCTTCTCCTCTGCCTACCTTTTCTTCTTCTTCTTTTTTGAGATGAAGTTTCGCTCTTGCTGCCCAGGCAATGTGCAATGGCGCGATCTCGGCTCACTGGAACCTCCGCTTCGGGGGTTCAAGTGATTCTCCTGCCTCAGCCTCCCGAGTAGCTGGGATTACAGGCGTGCGCCACCATGCTCGGCTAATTTTGTATTTTTAGTAGAGTTTCTCCATGTTGGTCAGGCTGGACTCGAACTCCAGACCTCAGGTAAGCTACCTGCCTCGGCCTCCCGAAGTCCTGGGATTATAGGGGCCCACCACCAAGCCTGGCTAATTTTTGTATTTTTTGGTGGAGCCGCGGTTTCACCATGCTGGCCAGGCTGGCCTCGGACTCCTGATCTCAAGTGATCCACCTGCCTCTGCCTCCCAAAGTGCTGGGATTACAGGCAGGAGCCAGTGTGCTCGGCCTCCTCTGCTCACATTCTCACCAGGCCCCAGTCGCTGAGACTGTCCCCCAGGGAGCGTGACCATGGCCCTTCTGGGCTCTGAGGGGCCTGTGCAGATGAGCAGGTGGCCCGCATGGCCTGAGAGGCCGGCAGCTGCTCTGTGGCCAGAGTCTCATGACTCCAATCCCTCTCCGCCTCTGACGTGCCCCCGGGCCTTAAGCATCTTTTGGCTGCCAAGCCTCAGTTTCCCCATCTATAAAATGTGGACAATGAGCCCTGCTCCTCCCCAGGGATCCTGGGAGAACTAAAGGACTTGCAGCAGTGGGCCTGGCCTGCAGGGGGCATGGGAGAGGTGTCTGCTGAGTCGCTGAGTGGGGGGATGCCGAGGACCAAGGAGGAGTCCATGGTGGGGATGGCCGGGCGGCTGGGAACAGGGCCAGCGGGCTTAGCCAGGGCCCCACGAGAGCTGCCTGATGTCATCACTGGATGCTCCTGTCATTCCTTCCAGCAGATGCTGCCGCGTAGGGACGTAATCCCGTGGCACGTGGCCACGTGGCTGGCGGCTTGAGCCTGACGCCTGGAGACACCAGAGCCCAGCCTGGGCAGCTCTGTGCCACCTGCCATCCAGCCAGCACCTGCGTGTCCCAGGGGACTGGGCTCAGGGCGGGCTCCGGGGACCTCACACTGGTCAACTGACCTCCAGCAGAGGAGCTCTGGTCTCCCCGTCAGGAAAACAGGAGGGAGGGCAGGGACCCCTGCTTCGTTCATAGAGGAGGATGTGAAAGGGTCGCTCGAGACGCCGTGGGCACGTGGCCACCCCTCAGCAGCCGTCACTCTCTTCGTCATCGTCCTGAGTGTCAGGTGTGTGGGGCCCGGGCTAGAGTGAGGCCATGAGGCAGTCACCTTGGGGGCAAAATCGAGGGGATGCCGAAAAGCCCGGCCATGCTGCTCAGTCACGTTTCCATGCAGCCTTTCACTCCTTGCATGTAAATATAAATAAACCCACGTATTTTCTATAAGTATTTCTAAAAATTACTTTTATAATATTTATGAATTTATACACATATTTATTTTTATATATTTATAAATCCATATATTTACAAATAAATACAAATATATATAAATAAATATATAAATGTATTTTTATAAATATATAAACGTATTTTTAAAGAAATACATAAACATAAACAAATATATGTATTTATAAATACATATATTTGACACCGAGTCTTGCTCTGGCCCCTAGGCAGGATCTTGGCTCACTGCAACCTCTGCCTCCTGGGCTCAAGTGAGTCTCCTGCCTCAGCCTCCCAAGTAGCTGGGATTGCAGGCACCCGCCACCACGCTCAGTTAACTTTTTCATATTTAGTAGAGATGGAGGTTTTGCGATGTTGGCCAGGCTGGTCTTGAACTCCTGACCTCAAGTGATCCACCCACCTCGGCCCCACCAAAGTGCTGGAATTATAGGCGTGAGCTACCGCACCCAGCCTATTTATTTATATATTTTAAGAGACAGGGTCTTGCTCTGTCCCCTAGGCTGGAGTGCAGAGATACGATCATAGCTCACCACGGCCTTGAACTCCTGGGCTCAAGCAATTCTCTTGCCTCAGTCTCCTGAGTGGCTGGGACTGCAGGCGCCTGCCACTGGCCCCAGGCAGCGGACGCTACCATCAGATTGTTGGTTCTAGGATACAGGGTAAAGTCCCCCACCCCAAACCAGCCCTGCCTCCACCTCACCATCAAGCCCCTTGAGGGTCCTGAGATCAGGGGCTAGAAGCCCATTCCCAACCGAAATCACTTTCTTTCTTCTTCTTTTTTTCTTTTTTGGTGAGACGGAGTTTTGCTCTTGTTGCCCAGGCTGGAGTGCAGTGGCGTGATCTCGGCTCACCGCAACCTCCGCCTCCCGGGTTCAAGCAATTTTCCTGCCTCAGCCCCCCGAGAAGCTGGGATTACAAGCATGAGCCGCCATGCCAGGCTAATTTTGTATTTTTAGTAGGGACAAGTTTCACTGTGTTGGCCAGGCTGGTCTCGAACTCCCAACCTCAGGTGATCTGCCTCGGCCTCCCAAAGTGCTGGGACTGCAGGTGTGAGCCACGGCGCCCGGCCACGAGAGTTGCTTTCTGACTGCTTTCCTTCTCGAATAGATCATGGGATATGTGGAAATTATGTACGATAATCTTCAACTGCCAATGGGCCCAGGACGGAACCACAAAGGAAATTGGAAATTACCCTGACGCGAAGGATGGCAGAAATGCAACCTAACCTCGACGTGTGGGATAGGGCGCTGCCCGTGATCACCTGCAGGGAAAAGGGAGAAAGATCTCAACTCCACAACCTCACCCTACACCTTAAGGCAGGGGTCTGAAACCCCTGGGCCATAAACCCGTACCTCCAGTCTGTGGCCTGTTAGGAACCGGGCTGGATGGGTGAGAGGTGGCCGAGTAAACCTAGGTCCTTCTGTATTATTTTTTCTTTTTGAAACAGAGTCTCACTCTGCCGCCCAAGCTGGAGTGCAGTGGCGCAATCCCGGCTCACTGCAACCTCCACCTCCTGGGTTCGAGCGATTCTCCTGACTCAGCCTCCCAAGTAGCTGGGACTGCAGGTGCTCACTACCATACCTGGCCAGCTTTTGTATTTTTAGTAGAGACGGGGTTTCATAATGTTGATCAGGCTGGTCTTGAACTCCTGACCTCGTGATCCACCCGCCTCAACCTCCCAAAGTGCTGGGATTCCAGGCGTGAGCCCCGGCGCCCAGCCCAGGGACCATCTAGTTGTGGGAAACCAGCTCCTGGCTCCCACTGATCCCACATTAGGGTAGGCTGTGGAATTATTTTATCAGACATTACAATGTAATAATAATAGAAATAAAGTGCACAATGAAAGTTAGGCTCTGGAATCATCCCCAAAGCGTCCTCCCCTCTCCCCCACACCCGCCTTCCCCAGGGAAAAAGCTGTCTTCCGCGAAAACGCTCCCTACTGCCAAAACGTTTGAGGGTGGCTTGCCTTAAGGAACCAGCAAAGTTAGGACGAAGGCAGCCCCACGCCAGCAGGAGGAAGGAAACTGTAAAGATCTGAGCAGCGATAACGAGACGAGAAAAACTGTTGAATCCACGAAACCAAAAGTTGGTTCTCTGAAAAGTGCTGTGAGATTGACAAACTCTTAGCGGGGCTGACCAAAAGCAAAACCAAAAAAAAAAAAAGGAAGTAAGATGCAAATAATCCAAGCAGAAACGAAAGGCAGACGTTACTGCCAACCTTATGGAAATAAAAAGCATGGGCAGAGCACGCCGTGCCATTATGAACAGGTAGGACACCCAATGAGGTCACCTGTGTGCAATGGACAGGTTCCTAGAAAAACAGGAATGAAACAGATGGGCGTGGTTTCGGGTTCCACTCCTGCCTCTTAGGTACTGATTCAGATGCCAGGGTGCTGCTCAGCATTTGTACATATATAGATCTTCTTTCTTTATTTTAGGGACCTGGTCTCACTCTTTGCCCAACCTGGAGTGCAGAGGTGCAATCACAACTCACTGCAGCCTCCACCTCCTGGGTTCAAGCGATCCTTCCGCCTCAGCCTCCCAAAATGCTAGGATCACAGGCATGTGCCACCACACTGGGCACATATATATATATTTCTTTTTTTTTTTTTTAAGAGACCAGGTTTTCTTGCTCCGTCACCCAGGCTGGAGTGCAGTGGTGCAATTATAGCTCACTGCAGCCTCAAACTCCTGGGCTCAAGCAATCCTCTTGCCTTGGCCTCCTGAGTACCTGGGACTACAGGCGTGCACCACTCTGTATACATATATATATGTGTGTGTGTGTGTGTATAAAATATGTATAATATATATGCATATATTTTATACACACTGCCCCTTCCAGCTCCAACGCAGCCTCCCATTTTGTGGACATGGAGGCCCAAGGCAGGCAGAGGCCCCTACCTTGCTGAGTGTCTACACTGGCCGAGGTCACGGAGCCAGGACTTGCACACATATAAAATATATATATATATATATATATATATATATATTTTTTTTTTTTTTTTTTTTTTTTTTTTTTTTTTTTTTAATAGAGATGGGGTTTCACCATGTTGGCCAGGCTGGTCTTGAACTCCTGAACTCAGGTGATCCGTCCACCTCAGCCTCCCAAAGTGCTGGGATTACAGGCGTGAGCCACCGCGCCCAGCCTATATTATATATATTTTATACACACACACACACACACACACACACACATATATATATATTACATATATGTTTTTTGTTTTGAGACAGAGTCTGGCTCTATCTCCCAGGCTGGAGGGCAGTGGCGTGATCTCGGCTCACTGCAACCTCCGCCTCCCAGGTTCAAGTGATTCTCCTGCCTCAGCCTCCCGAGTAGCTGGAATTACAGGCGCCTGCCACCACGCCCTGCTAATTTTTGTATTTTTAGTACAGATGGGGTTTTGCCCTGTTGGCCACGTTGGTCTCAAATGCCCAACCTCAGGTGACCTGCCTGCCTGCCTGGGCTTACAGGTGTGAGCCACCGTACCCGGCCGCTTTTATATTTTGGTATCTATATTCTTGTGTAATCTTTGCAACCTTCCTGCAGAACAGAGAACGTCATCTGCACGGCAGACAGCTAACAGGAACCCACCCAAATGGGGCAGAGCTGCTGGAAGGGGATCTGGGATTTGAACTCAGGTTTCCTGGCTCTGAGCCCGGAGCCTTTTTATGGGATGACTCAGCCTCCCGATGTGTCAGGCACACATGAAAGACTGAGGCTTATTTGTTCCTTTTTCTAAAAAACAAGAGATTCCAAGCCCGTGAGGTAAGAGAGAATGCCACATACCTTTTTTAGTTTCCCCAGGAATCACCGCGTGCTGCACGCCCTGTCGCCCTGTTTAAAAAAGGAGAGAGAGAGAAGAGCGTGGTGACATATTTTTTACTTACAAGGAACTCACAGAGCTGTCTCCAGCTGTTCCTGGAGACCCATGCTGCTGGCACCAGAAAATGAAGCATGGGAATTCCAAACACCCGTGCCCTCCGGAGGAAGCGGGGGCAGGATTGGCTTTATTCTTTACCAGCGATCCGTTCGGAAAACACATGGAAGTTTCTCTTGCAGGAAAACCGGGCAGATGATCTTCTAGAAACTCGTGTTAATCCATTGCAGAACAGCGGCGCCCCAACCCCACCGTCAAAGTCCGGTCCATCAGACACACCAGTGCAAGAAAAACAAAATTCCCTGGAGCGGAGCCCTCCCGTGGAATACTTGGGTGTTTTTCCATCTCTGATTTCTAGTTTCATGGAAGCCACGTGCCAGGCAAAGGGAGAGGTGGAAAATGGAAACGGGGGGGGGAGGGGAGGGGGCAAACCAATTAACCCCGAATGGTGGAAGTGACAGGTATACCGGGCCAGGAGGTCAACGGGAAGGGAAGGATGGCTCCATGGGCCTGTGACAGGCCTTGGGTGTGGGCTGGGCTCCGGGGTGTGGGGTGGGCTCTGGGGCGTGGGGTGGGCCTGGGCCCTGTGGAGCTGCTGTTTTCCATGGAACGGAATCCTCTGCTCCAAGCCGGACCCAGGATCGAACCAGGTGCCACATCCGTCTCTGCTGCAGAGGGCACAGATTGTGGGGAGGCCATGGGGAGCACCCTGATGGTCTTTCCTGACTCCCTCCAAGGCCTGGAGGGAGAGGCAGGCAGCAATCTGCCCCCTCCAGCTCCAACGCAGCCTCCTATTTTGTGGACAGGGAGGCCCGAAGCAGGCAGAGCCTCCTGCCTTGCTGAGTGTCTACACTGGCCGAGGTCACGGAGCTAGGGCTTGCACACAGTGAGGCCAGATGCCTGGTTCTGTCCCTCTGGATAGGCCACTACTGCTTTGCTGCTGAGTCGCCGGCCCCACTTTGACAAGCCAGGGGCTGGCTGGGCGCGGTGGCTCACGCCCGTAATCCCAGCACTTTGGGAGGCCAAGGTGGGCGGATCACTTGAGGTCAGGAGTTCGAGACCAGCCTGGCCAGCATGGTGAAACCCTAGCTCTACCAAAAATATAAAAATTAGCAGGGCGTGGTGGCATACGCCTGTAATTCCAGCTATCCGGGGGGCTGAGGCAGGAGAATCACTTGAACCTGGGAGGCAGAGACTGAAGTGAGCCAAGATCGCGCCACGGCAGTCCAGCCGGGATGACACACTGAGACTCTGTCGCAAAAAGAGGAAAAAAAAGGAGAAGCCAGGAGCTGCACCACTCTCAGCCCTAAGGGAGCCCTGTCCAGCGCAGCGGGCCTCGCCCTGCAGTAGGCTTGCCCAGGGAGGTCAGCAGATGCCCCGGCCCCAACCCAGGCCCAGCTTCCTGAGCTGCTCAAGGCCGGGCTGGGCCGGTTTCACGTGGCCGAGGCTGTTTCCCTCCTGCCCCGAAGGTCCCCTGTGGTCCCCGAAGCCGGCCCAGCCCCTCTTCCTTCACAAACATTTGCCGTTTCCACAAACCAATGGGGTTTTTTCCACTGACACAAAGAAGAGCCATGCGGGCGATGCTTCTGGGCTGGAGTCGGCTGGAGTCGGGGCCATGCACACATCACACTTTCTCAGCAGCCCTACGCCCCAGGGGCTGTGACGGACGCCAGGGACGCTGAGGTCAGCGGGAGGCCTCCCACCCTGCAGCCCAGCTGGGGAGGCCGAGTCCTGGCTCTCCCGGAGGCTCCAGGGTCTCAGCTGCAGGGAGGAGGTGGCTGCACACGCACGTTCTCTTAAGCCAGGGTCTCACCCTGCACCCAGCATCAGGGACACCAGCGCCAGATGGTTCTCTGGGGCGGGGCCATCCTGGGCTCTGCAGGGTGCTGAGCAGCATGCCCGGCCTCTGTCTGCTTCATGCCAGGAGCACCCGCAGATGGGATGGCCACAATGTCCCTAGACACCACCCAGGGTCGCCTGCGGGGGCAGAATCACTCCTGTGAGAGCCTTGACCTCTTAGTGACCTATAGACAGCCAGGGCACTGCCTCCCCTCCCAACTCTAGACACAGACGCACATACACACACACATACACACACAGACACACAAACACACACACACATGTACACACACAGACATGTGCACACACACATGTACACATTCACATGCGCGCGCACACGTGCACACGCAAAGACACACGTGTACACACAGTCACATGCACACACACACGGTCACACAGACACACAAACATGCACACACGGACACGTGCACACAGACACATGCACACATTCACACACACATAGACACAGACACATGCACACACATTCACATGCATGCACACATGCACAGACACATACACAGTGCACATACATTCGCATGTGCACAGGTGCACAGACACGTGCACACAGAGGTGTACACGCAGACATGTGCACACACACGTGCAAGCATAGTTGCACAGGTGCACGCACATACAGCCACGTATGTGCACACACGCACAGGCACACTTGCACACACACGTGTGCACACAGACATGGACACAGAGATACACATGTGCACACACGCGCAGGAGCGACAGCCTCCACCCAGTCCTGCCTCTAAAGCAGGGCCCCGCTAGCGAACACGCACAGACTCAGGAAACGAGTGACTTCAGGATTTTCCTCCCTCCTGCCCAAAGGCGCCTGCGCTGTAGAAGACTCAGAGAGGCCCTGGCTAGCCGGGTCAGCCAAGGGATCGTAGCACCATGCCACCGCAGAGAAAGAAGGGAAATTAGACTTCTGCCCCGTCACAAACTGCCAATAAGAGCGATGTCCCTAGGCAAACCCTGTGTTACCTCAGCTCCTGATCCATAGAATCAGGATGGTGGCCGAGATGCTGGAGCCACCTCACCTGCACCCCTGGGTCAGCCGCAGAATGCACAGGACTTCAACCCTGCCCCAGGCCATGCGCCTGGGGAACCACAGCTCCTCATTCTGTGGGGGTGACTCGGTGCATTTCTCTCGGGCTTGCTTTTAGGCGGCTGGAAAGAATCGTTTTTCATCAGCGCACTGTATTATTTTCATCCTCCTTGCCATCGATGGGTGCCGTCTCTTTTTTTTTTCTTTGAGACAGGGTCTGTCACCCAGGCTGCAGTGCAGTGGCGTGATCACAGCTCACTGCAGCCTCAACCTCCTGGGCTCAAGCGATCCCCCCTCCTCAGCCTCCTGAGTAGCTGAGACCACAGGTGCACACCACCACACCCAGCTAATTTTTATTCTTGTAGAGATGAGGTTTTGCCATGTTGCCCAGGCTGGTCTCAAACTCCTGGGCTCAAGTGACGCTCCCACCTTGGCCTCCCAAAGTGCTGGAATGACAGGTGTGTGTCACTGCACCTGGCCAGCAAAGAGCTTTTAAAGGCAGAGGATCAAACTATGTATGGAACCTCAATTTTTAAAAATAAGAGGGTGTGTGAGGAATGGATAGGGTGCCGGGGTGGTGGATGCTCCTTTCCTTATGAGATGTTCAGATTTCGTAAAATTAAGTTATATAGTTTTCTTTCTTTCCTCTCTCTCTTCTCTCTTTCTTTGACAGACTGTTGCTCTGTCGCCCACAAAGGAGTGCAATGGCGAGATCTCAGCTCACTGCAACCTCGCCCTCCTGGGCTCAAGCAGTCCTCCTGCCTCAGCCTCCCGAGTAGCTGGGATTACAGACACCCACCACCACGCCTGGCTAATTTTCGTATTTTCAGTAGAGATGGGGTTTCACCACATTGGCCAGGCTGGTCTCAAACTCCTGACCTCAAGTGATCACCTCACCTTGGCCTCCCAAAGTGCTGGGATTATAGGTGTGAGCCCCCGCACCCGGTCAGTTATTAGTCACAAAGAAGATATATATGTATGTATGTGTATATAAACACACACACTTATACACATAGACACATACACTGCCGATTTGATTCTCATTCTTTGCGGTGGGGTTTAGTTTGTGAATTCCGAATCACGACACCCAGAGAATATTCTTGCAGGGTTAGTTTCCTTTGAGTTTCAGGAAAGTTTCCTTTGCTTTATCTGATCAATACATGACCTTGTTCTGTGTGTTTTTCTTTCTTTCTTTTTTTTTTTTTTGAGACAGGGTCTCACTCTGTCGCCCAGGCTGGAGTGCAATGGTGCAGTCTCGGCTCACTGCAGCCTCCATCTCCTAAGCTCAAGCGATTCTCCTGCCTTGGCCTCCAGAGTAGCTGGGATTACAGGTGCCCGCCACCACGCCCAGATTTTGTATTTTAGTAGAGACGGGGTTTCTCCATGTTGGCCAGGCTGGTCTTAAACTCCTGACCCTAGGATCACAGGTGCGAGCCAATGCACCTAGCCTAATTTTTGTATTTTTTTTTTTGCAGAGACGAGGTCTCTCTATGTGGGATCCCAGGCAGGAGCCCCCACGCCCAGCCTGGTATGTCCTTTTAAAGGCGCCTTCTCGAGTGCCCATCGAAGACAGGGCGTGTGGAACAGGACAGCTGCTCTCTCCCTCCTGCCTGAGCCAAGCTTCTCCCTCCTATCAGTTCCTCCGTGAGGTCCCAAGGAACACAAGATGGGGCCTCAGCTCGATGCGTGGGGCCTCTGCAAACAGCAGAGCCACCACCAAGAGCACAAAAACTCAAACCCCGCGGCTCGCTCGACTGAAAGGACGCGGTCCACCTGGGGTGAGGGGAACGGGAAGGCGGAGCGCGGCCTCCACTTTAATTTCTCTTTCTTTTTCTTTTTGAGACGGAGTCTGGCTCTGTCACCCAGGCTGGAGTGCAATGGTGCGATCTCGGCTCACAGCAACCTCTGCCTCCTGGGTTCAAGCACTTCTCCTGCCTCAGCCTCCCGAGTAGCCGGGATTATAGGCATTGTGTCACCACTGCTGGCTAATTTTTGTATTTTTAGTAGGAACGGGGTTTCTCTACGTTGGCCAGGCTGGTCTCGAACACCTGACCTTAGGTGATCTGCCCGCCTTAGCCTCCCAAAGTGCCGGGATAACAGGTGTGAGCCACCGCACCCGGCCACGATTCTAATTTTTATCCCTCTGCGCATGTCCCAGGATGGCAGGGAAAGTGCCCCAGGCGTTGATTTAGGGTTCACAAATAAACACCATCAAGCAGGTGAATCTGCAGACACAGACTCCATGAACGATGAGGGGGACTAGAGAACAGACCCAGCCTGTCCCTTGCACTCCTCAGTGTGTGCAGGGCCTGGCAATGGCAGGAAGGAGGGGACCGCCTGGGACCCCACATCACCCCACCCCACAGGTCTGTCTCACACCGGCCCTCAGGGCTGATCCTCAGGAGGGGAGGTCCGGCCCTCTTTAGGGGGCCCAGGGAGGACCCCTGTACCCCCCATTATCTTTGTTTTTTATTTTTACTTATTTTTTAGAGACGGGGTCTCGCTATATTGCCCAGGCTGGAGTGCAGTGGCTATTCACAGGCGCGATCCCACTACTGATCAGCACGGGAGTTTTGACCTGCTCCGTTTCCGACCTGGGCTGGGTCACCCCTCCTTAGGCAACCTGGTGGTCCCCCGCTCCCGGGAGGTCACCGTATTGATGCCGAACTTAGTGTGGACACCCGATAGGCATAGCGCATTACAGCCCAGAACTCCTGGGCTCAAGCGATCCTCCAGCCTCAGCCTCCTGAGTAGCTGGGACTACAGGCACGTGCCACCCTCCCGGCATATTTTTTATTTTTTATAATTTTTTTTTTGAGATGGAGTCTCGCACTGTCACTCCGGCTGGAGTGCAGTGGCATGATCTTGGCTGACTGGAACGCCAACGCCCACTTCCCGGGTTCAAGCAATTCTCCTGTCTCAGCCTCCCGAGTAGTTGGGATTACAGGCACCTGCCACCATGTCCAGCTAATTTTTTGCAATCTTAGTAGAGACAGGGTTTCACCATGTTGGCCAGGCTGGTCTTGAACTCCTGACCTCACACGATCCACCCACCTTGGCCTCCCAAACTGCTGGGATAACAGGCATGATCCACCGCACCTGGCCTGTACCTCCATCTTATTTCTCTGTCCTACTCAGCCCTTCCCTTGGGGCAGTAATTCTCGTCTAGGGGTGGCCCTGCCCCCAGGGGACCCTGGGCGATGGCTGGGGACATTGTGGTTTTCACGAATTGGGGGTGCTCCTGGCATGGAGGGTGGAGACCTGGGACGCTGCGGTGCCTACACCCAGCTCTGATGTGCACAGGGCCCACGGGGGACCCTGAATTCATTATTTGGGAAAAGGCTGGGCATGGTGGCTCACGTGTCATCCCAGCACTGCAGGAGGCTGAGGCGGGTGGATCACCTGAGGCAGGAGTTTGAGACCAGCCTGGCCAACGTGGTGAAACCCCGTGTCTACTAAAAACAAAAATTCACCAGGAGTGGTGGTGAGCGCCTGTAATCCCAGCTACTCGGAAGGTTGAGGCAGCAGAATCACTTGAACCCAGGAGGCAGAGGTTGCAGTGAGCAGAGATGGTGCCACTGCACTCCAGCCTGGGCGACAGAGTGAGACTCCGTCTCAAAAAAGAAAATTATTTGAGAAAACAATTGAGTACAATTTCTGCTCACAGTGGGCACCTGAATAAGCTCCTGATGGGGCAGACGGTGTGAACCAGGGGGACCCCAGCTTCTGGAACTCACCTCCTCTCTTCCTCCCCACTCAGGTGTGGATTTCAATGTGTGCAGCCTTCTGGGACCTCAGCAGGGCAGAGGATCATGGACATAAAGTCTCTTGGGAGGTCTGTGGAATCCCCTGACCCAGGGGGGTCTCAACCAGGGCAATTCTACACCCTGGGGACACTGGGCGATGTCTGTGGACATCTGTGGTTGTCACGACTGGGGGGTGCCCCTGGTATGGACTGGGTGGAAGCCAGGGACCCTGCTTAGCACCCTGCAGTGCCCAGAGAGTGATCCACACCCCCGTGTCCATGGCACGCCGGGGAGACCCTGGTTAAGGGTGTCACAGTTGTGGTTCCATCAGCACTACTGCCCTTCTGTGCCCGGGAGGTGCCCTGCCCTCCCCTGGCCCCTTCCTCTCTGCACCCCGGCCTGTGTCTTTGACCCTTTCGGCTCTCAGCACTTTTACTTTTTTGAGGTGGAGTTTGACTCTTGACCCCCAGGCTGGAGTGCAATGACATGGTATCAGCTGACTGCAACCTCCACCTCCCAGGTTCAACCGATTCTCCTGCCTCAGCCTCCCGAGTAGCCAGAATTACAGGCATTCGCCACCACGCCCAGCTGATTTTGTATTTTTAGTAGAGACGGGTTTCTCCATGTCCGTCAGGCTGGTCTCGAACTCCCGACCTCCGGTAGTCCGCCCGCCTTGGCCTCCCGAAGTGCTGGGATTACAGGCGTGAGCCACCATGCCTGGCCCTCTCAGTGCTCGGGGACACAGTGCCCACAAGAGCCTCTCTCAGAAGGACAGAAATTACATGGGCTTCTTTCTCTTCTTTGCACTCTGAAAAGCACCTGAGAGCAAAGTGCCCAGCAGAGGCCGCTTCCCCGGGGCGGCCCGAGAAACAGGAAGCCCTGCTTCTGAGTGTCGCCAGCTCTTCTGGGAGACCCGGGGGGAATCCCCTTCCTCCAACCTTTCTCCGAGAAGTTTCTCTGCATTCTGCTTCTCAGAAAGAAACTGGGGTCTGGGGCAGGCATTCACACCCTCTGCCCACTCAGGGGTTCACAGTGACACCCTTGGGATCCACAGGTTCACACAGGGGCTGGGCCCTGAGTCACTGCAGCCCCAGAGCTGCCGGGGTCCCCACCTGCTCAGCCCCAGGAACACACATCTACAGCGGGTTCCTTTTTCTTTGCTTTTCTCTTTCTTTCTCCTCTTTTTCCTTTCCTTTCCTTTCTTCCTTTCCTTTCCCCTTCCTTCCTTCCTTCCTTCCTTCCTTCCTTCCTTCCTTCCTTCTTTCCTTCCTTCCTTCCTTTCCTTTCCTTTTTTTCCTTTTCTTTTTTTCTTTCTTTCTCTCTTTCTTTCTTTCTTCTTTTTCTTTTTTTTGCTACAAGTTAATTCCAATATTTAAAAAATTTTTATTTTCTCCCCCGACTCCCCACTCCACTTTCTTCCTGACAGAGGCTTGCTCTGTGCCCAGGCTGGAGTGCATTGACATGATCTCGGCTCACCATAACCTCTGCCTCCCGCATTCCAGCGATTCCCCTGCCTCAACCTCCCAAGTAGCTGGGATTACAAGTCCCCACCATCGGACGCTTGGCTAATTTTTGTATTTTTAGAAGCGAACGGGTTTCCCCACGTTGGTCAGGCTGGTCTTGAACTCCTGACCTCAGGTGATCCACCTGCCTTGGCCTCCCGAAGTGCTGGGATGACAGGTGTGAGCCCCTGTGCCCTCCCCTTTTCCTTTTCTTTTAAATGATGAACACTCACGATTTCTGTTCAGCTGAAAGCTACACTCACTTTCAACACCTACAGCAGGGTTTTCCCTGCCCTGGGCACTGTGGACATTGGGGCCGGATGCTTCTCTGGGGTGGGGTCGTCCTGGGCACTGCAGAGTGCTGAGCAGCGTCCCTGCCTCCACCCACTCTGTGCCAGGGGCAGATGCTCCCAGACATTACTGAGTGTACCCTGGTGGGGGGCAGAATCACTCCCAGGGTACGCTGGAATCTTAGGTGATTTCATAGACCCCAGTAGACTCTGAGTCCCACGATCCCCTGCCCTGCTGAGGTCCCATGAGGCTGCACACATTGAAATTCACACCTGAGTGGGGAGAGAGAGAGAAGGAGAGTCCCAGGAGCTGGGGTCCCCTGATTTACACCATCTGCCTCATCAGGAGTTTATTCTGGTGTCCAGTGTGAGCAAGGGACAGATTCAATTTTTTTTTGAGATGGAGTCTTATTCTGTCAGCCAGGCTGCAGTGCAGTGGCACGATCTCAGCTCACTGTAATCTCCTCCTCCCGGGTTCAAGTGGTTCTCCTTCCTCAGCCTCCCAAGTAGCTGGAATCACAGGCGCTCAGCTAATTTTTGTATTTTTAGTAGAGATGGGGTTTCACCATCTTGGCCAGGCTGGTCTCGAACTCCTGACCTCGTGATCCACCTGCCTCAGCCTCCTAAAGTGATGGGATTATAGGCGTGAGCCACCGTGTCAGGCCAGATTCAATATTTTTTCCAATAATGAAGACAGGTCTCTCTGGCTCTGCACTCTGGACACTGTAGCTGGACTGTTCTCTGGGGTGGGGCCGTCCTCCGCACTGTAGGGTGCTGAGCAGCGTCCCTGGCCTCCACCCGCTCCATGCCGGGACCACCCCCGACTCGTGAAATGTCCCCACACTCTACTCAGGATCCCAAGAGAAGCACTCCGAAGCATTATTGAGGTAACACTTTTGTTTTGTTTTGAGATAGGGTTTCATTTCTGTCACCCAGGCTGGTGCCATCTCAGCTCACTGCAAACTCTGACTCCCGGGTCCAAGTGATTCTCCTGCCTCAGCCTCCCGAGTAGCTGTGATTACAGGCGTGCACCACCATGCCTGGCTAATTTTGGACTTTTTAGTAGAAATGCTGTTTCACCATGTTGTCCAGGCTGGTCTTGAATTCCTGACCTCAACTAATCTGCCCACCTCGGCCTCCCAAAGTGCTGGGATGACAGGCGTGAGCCATCACCCAGCCTAGTCATACTTTTGAACCCTTCAGTGGGCTCATTTTCAGTGTAAATTTTTAGCCTAACTGTCAATGGTCAAGTTATTTAAACTTTCCCACCCAAGCTTCCTTGGTCCAGAGAGGATTTGAAGCTCATACGTGTGCAAACAACACAGCAACACCGCAAATCAAGGAATGGAGGAAACGGGGGAGGTGGGATTTGGGGGTGGGGGGGTGGGGTGGGGGAAACAGCAGGGAAAAACCAGATGGTTAGCCAGTGGGAACGGTGATCGCGTACGTAAGGGCTGGCTCCTGTTCGTTCTAAGTGTAGGGAATTTTCAACTCAAGAAAAAGAAGGCTGGGCGCGGTGGCTCACGCCTGTAATCCCAGCACTTTGGGAGGCCGAGGCAGGCGGATCACCTGAGATCAGGGGTTCAAGATGAGCCTGACCAACATGGTGAAACCCCGTCTCTACTAAAAATACAAAAATTAGCCGGGCGTGGTGGTGGGCGTCTATAATCCCAGCTGCTCCAGAGGCTGAGGCAAGAGAATGGCTTGAATCGGAGAGGCAGAAGTTGCAGTGAACCAAGATCACGCCATTGTACTCCAGCCTGGGCAACAAGAGTGAAACTCTGACCAGACAAGGTGGCTCACGCATGTAATTCCAGCACTTTGGGAGGCAGAGGCAGGTGGATCATGAGGTCAGGAGTTCGAGACCAGCCTGGCCAACATAGTGAAACTCCATCTCAAAAGAAAAAAAAAAAATCAGGCCAGATGCTCATGCCTATAATCCCAGCACTTTGGGAGGCCAAGGTGGGTGGATCATGAGGTCAAGAGATTGAGACCATCCTGGCCAACATAGTGAAACTCCGTCTCTCCTAAAAATACAAAAATTAGCTGGGCATGCTGGGGCGTGCCTGTAGTCCCAGCTTCTCGGGAGGCTGAGGCAGGAGAATCTCCTGAACCTGGGAGGCGGAGGTTGTGGTGAGCCGAGATCGCGCCATTGCACCCCAGCCTGGCGACAGAGCGAGACTCCATCTCAAACAAAACAAAACAAAAATAAATAAATAAATAAATAAATAATAGTAGAAAACAACAATTTAAAAGTTAAAAGATCAAATTCCACCATTACGGAGCTTTCTGTGCAGAGTGTGAGGGGAAAGGAGGCATTCTTTTTATTTATTTATATTTTACTTTCAAGAAGAGATTCTTTTTTTTTTTTTTTTTTTTTTTTTTTTTGGGGTTTTTTTTTTTTTTTTTTTTTTTTTGAGACGGAGTCTCATACTGTTGCCCGGGCTAGAGTGCAGTGGCTCGATCTCAGTTCACTGCAACCTCTGCCTCCCGGGTTCAAGTGATTCTCCTGCCTCAGCCTCCCAAGTAGCTGGGATTACAGGCACCTGCTATCACACCCAGCTAATTTTTTGTATTTTTAGTAGAGATGGGGTTTCACCATCTTGGCCAGGCTGGTCTCGAACTCCAGACCTCATGATCTGCCCGCCTCGGCCTCCCAAAATGTTGGGATTATAGGCGTAAGCCACCACACCCAGCCCAAGGACGGATTCTTAAGACCTACAAATAGTCAATCATCTTGTATGTCACAGGTGGTAGATCATGAGCACACTTTTCTGTAAATGATCAGAGAGTAGATACTTTGGATCTGGGGGCTGGAAGGTCTCTGTGGACACTGTTTACCTCTGCCCAAGTAGTGAGAAAACGGCTGTAGATTATATGTAAATAAGTGGGTGGGGCTGTGTGCCAATAAAACTTTATTTGTAATAACAGGCAGAGGGCCAGATTTGATATGTGCACAGGGGCTGTGTCTGCAGAACCCTGAGCTGCAGGAAAGAACAGCCTCTAAAGTTAAGGACTGGCAGTTCCTCAAATGGTTAAACATTTCTGTGAGTAGACGAGGGATAAAATTTTTTTAAAAAAAGGTTAAACTTAGTTTCCATGTGACCCACCAATTCCAGTCCTAGGTATCTGCCCGAGAGAACTAAAAGTTACATCTACACAGAAACATGTATAGGAAAGTTCACAGACGCATGAGTCATAACAGGCAAAAGTGGAAACAGCCCAAATGCCCCTCAGCAGATGAATGGTAAGCATGATGTGGTCCATCCGTTCAATGGGATAGTATTCAGCCATCAAAGGAACGAAGCTCGGACACAGGCCACGGCAGGGACGCACCTTGAGGACGTCACGCCTGGTGAGAGCAGCTGGACACAAGAGACCATGCATTTCTTTTTCTTTCTCTCTCTCTCTCTCTTTTTTTTTTTGAGACGGAGTCTCACTCAATTGCCCAGGTTGGAGGGCAGTGGTGCCATCTTGGCTCACGGCAACCTCTGGGTTCAAGCAATTCTCCTGCCTCAGCCTCCCAAGTAGCTAGGATGACAGGTACCTGCCGCCTCGCCCAGATAATTTTTGTATTTTCAGTAGAGCTGGGGTTTCATTGTGTTGGCCAGGCTGGTCTCGAACTTCTGAACTCAGGTGATCTGCCTGCCTTGGCCTCCCAAAATGCTGGGATTGCAGGCATGAGCCACAGCACCCCACCATGTAACAACATTTCTTTTTTCCTTTTCTTTTTTTTTCTTTTTTGAGACAGAGTCTTGCCCTGTCACCCAGGCTGGAGGGCGGTGGCACAATCTCGGCTCACTGCAACCTCCCCCTCCTGGGTTCCAGCGATTCTCCTGCCTTAGCCTCCCAAATAGCTGGGACTACAGGTGCCCGCCACCACACCCGGCTAATTTCTATGCTTTTAGTAGAGATGGGGTTTCACTGTGTTGGCCAGGCTAGTCTTAAAATCCTGACCTCAGGTGATTTGCCCACCTCGGCCTCCCAAAGTGCTGGGATTACAGGCGTGAGCCACCGCGCCCGGCCATGTGATCCCATCTCTATGAAATGTCCCGGACAGGCCCATCCACAGAGACAGGGAGGGAAACCTTAGGTGCTGTGGGCTGGGGGAGGGGAGAGAGAGTGACTGCTGATGGGGTTGGAGCTTCCTTCTCGGGAAGGAATGTTCTGGTCTGATGGTGGTAATGGTTGCACAACCCTGCGAATATACCGAAAACATTATTGTGTAACTTAAATGGGAGAGTTTTATGGGATGTCAATGACATCTCGACTAAGGGGGGAAAAAAAAGGAATTAAGAGAGATGTCACAGCAGAGACAGCGTCCTAGCTCAGAGGGGCAGCGTGGGTGTGAAGATGGAGGTAGAAAGGCTGTGGGAGCTGACTGCACAGAGGCCCAGGCTGGGACAGCACCCTCAGTTCAGAGCTGGGATGTGGGTGTGGAAGGGTGCTGGGGACAGGGGGCTGATGGCCACAGCCAGGTCAGAGTCGGTTAAAAGCTGCCTTGAGCCCGGGCGCAGTGGCTCATACCTGTAATCCCAGCACTTTGGGAGGCTGAGGCGGGTGGGTCACCTGAGGTCGGGAGTTCAAGACCAGCCTGGCCAACATGGTGAAACCCCAGCTCTACTAAAAATAGAAAAATTAGCCAGGAGTGGTGGTAGGCACCTGTAATCTCAGCTACTTGGGAGGCTGAGGCAGGAGAATCACTTGAACCTGGGAGGTGGAGGTGGCAGTGGGCCGAAATTGCGCCACTGCACTCCAGCCAGCCTAGGTGACTGAGAAAGACCTTGTCTCAAAAAGAAAAAAGAAAAAAA